>NW_027362765.1:517696564-518029064 GCF_046119375.1 Phyllobates terribilis | reverse complement strand
TGGCAACATTTCGGATGCATAACAGAACATTTCTCTGTTATGGAACCGAAACATGGCCACAAGGGCTAATAAAGAAGAGTCCTCCACTTTGCTCTTATTTAATCGGTGTGCTGCTTTTATTCTTTTTATAAATCCCTTTGTTTTAAAGGTGTGTGTCCTGAAAGCATTTCACCCACTGTTTAAGATTTGGTAGTGCTCAGTTATGACACATATATTAGGGCTGCCATCACCACCCGGCGTACCCGGGCTAGTGCCGAAGCCCTCGACGAATGGATGGGTCCACTAGCCGTCGGCGACTCGGCACTCTGTTGGGATCATGAGTCGTGGCCCCCCACCCATCGCGTCATACTTTCAACTGTTTTTCGGCATCCTGGATGCCAATACAGTTGAAAACAATGATGGGTGAGGGAGTCGTCCCCTGACGCTCCCTCTCCCATCATTCCCCCTCTGTGTTTGAGCTCTGTGAGTTCTCAGCGCAGCAGGCACGATGATTTTCACTATAGCGCCCTCTGTGCCGAGCAGTGCAGAAGGTCAGAAGACGCTGAGGAGACCAGAGCAGTGGGGAATGGGGTGAGGTATTTGATTTTTTTTTTATGTATGGAGCATTATATGGGGCCCATTATACTGTATTGAGTAATATAGGGGGCCCATTATACTGTATAGAGTAATACATGGGGTCCATTATACTGTATGGAGTATTATATGGGGCCCATTAAACTGTATGAAGTAATATATGGGGCCCAATAAATTGTATGAAGTAATATATAGGGCCCATTATACCGTATGGAGCATTATATGGGGTCCATTATACTGTATGGAGCAATATATGGGGCCCATTATACTGTATAGAGTAATATATGGGCCCATTATTCTGTATGGCGGACTATGTGGGGGCCATTATACTGTATGGAGGACTATGTGGGGGCCATTATACTGTATGGAGGACTATGTGGAGGGCATTATACTGTATGGAGGACTATGTGGGGACCATAATTCTGTATGGAGGACTATGTGGTGCCCATAATACTGTATGCAGGACTATGTGGTGCCCATTATTCTGTATGGAGGACTATGTGGTGCCCATTATTCTGTATGGAGGACTATGTAGTGCCCATTATTCTGTATGGAGGACTATGTGGTGCCCATAATTCTGTATGGAGGACTATGTGGTGCCCATAATACTGTATGGAGGACTATATGGTGTCCATAATACTGTATGGAGGACTATACTGTCCGGTCTAGAATAATTTTTTCATTCTGTGTGACTGCAGACTTTTGAATCCCCCCAGGTCGTGCACTGTGCGCTGCGATGATTCGCCGGTTTTTGAGCTATTGTAGAATTTACAATAGATATCTCTCATGTAATGTAAGAAGTCAGTGAAATCTTTGGCATTGTACGATACCTATATTTCTTATCTGTGCATCATGTATAAGTATCTATTATTTTCATACAGAAAAGTGGGACGATTTTCTTCTCACTTGTCATCAGTGTGCAGTCAGTTTTCTTTTTTCTCACCAGCTATTAATCTTTTACACGACTATTTACAGTTTCCTATGTTACAGAATTGTAATGTATCCGTACATATTGGATGCTATACTGTGGCATCCGGTTTTTTTTCATACTCATAAACTTGAATGGGTGAGTCTCATCCAATTTCAGAGTCAAATCGCTGCATGATACGATTTTTTTTCTCACACTGAATCAGTATGAGAAAAAAATGTTTCTCTCTACGGCCTCATTGCATAACATCGGTCAGTGTGCGATCTGATAAAACATCGGATAGCACACGCCTGATTTATACGCTTGTTTGCACAAGTCCTTGGCGACATTGGACTTCTGGATTGTCATTATTGGTTTATTATTTTCTACATATAAAAATAAATCATGAAAAACCTGTTTAAATGGGCTATCCCAAGTTTGGAAGTTATCTCCTATCTCCGACGATCCAGAGAAACGGAGCTCTGTAGAGCACCATGTAAATAGAGCCGTGGTTGATCATACGCACTGCGGCGCCATTCACATGTGGCTCTTCAAATAACTCCTTTTAGGCTATGTGCCCACGTTGCGGAAATGAAGCAGAAATTTTCTGCTTCATTTCTGCATGTCCTTTCCCGGAAAAACGCATGCGGAATTCCGCAAGCGTTTATCGCGCGTTTTTTGCGCGTTTTCGACATGCGGAATTGCCTTGCGTTTTTGATTGCATTACAAAGGCAATTCCGCATGCGGAAACGCAAAATTAATTAACATGCTGCGGATTTTTGTGCGCATCAAAAACGCTGCGGAAAAATCCGCAGCAAGGGCATAGAACTTGCAGAAACTCATTGGGGACCATGGGGTGCGGATAACCAAGCGTTTTACAAGCGTTTCCGCTGCGGAAATTCCGCATCAAATACGCTTGTAAAACGCTACGTGGGCACATACCCTAAGAGAATGTTGAGGGGCACGACAACGTAAAAGCAAAATTCACTGAGTGGGGCGTGAAGGTGTTATAGTATGTGGGCTGGTGGGGTTCGGGTGGCAGGGCTGCTTTTTTGTCCCAGTCCGGTTGTGTCCTGGTATTTGCTCCATGCTCTTGAGACTGTGCCATGAGACACAGCAAACCTTCTTGCTACCGCATATATGAATGTGCCATCTTGGAGGAGCTAGACCAACTGTGCAACCTAAATAAACTGCAGGTGCCTCCTCATGCTCACAAGGACACTACCTAAATGGCCACCAACTGCAAATTCATTCCTTTTGCGGTTTGTCTTAGTATTGCATTTCATGTGCATCAGTTATTACTTTCATTTGCACCAAAGCAGGTGAAATTGATTCAAAATCACTTCTGCTTCTTAACTGTTTACATTGATTTCCCCGAAGTATAATTGACTTGGGGTTATACTGTTCTGTACAAATGTTCCCCTTAATTTTTTTGAGCTATGTTGTGATATATAGTGTGTGCACAAATATGAGGCAATTTGTATTTTTGATGATTCATTTTAGTATTTAATTACAGTGCTGTCAGTCAATACAAACGGTTAATAAGATTTTGTCATTTTTAGGAGAATATCTTTGCGCAGAATTATTGGACAATTATTAGTGTGTAAAATTATTATGCAACTAAATGAGAAATGCAAATTTTCTCATCTCAATTGTTGATTTTAATCTGTTAAAGTGATAATAATAACCAAACAAAAATAAATTTCTGACATTTCAAAAAAAATATCAGTGACCAATATAGCCACCATTCTTTTCAATAGCAGTCCTAAGCCTTCCATCCATTGAGTCTGTCAGTTTCTTAATCTGTTGACGATCAACTTTTTGGACAGCACACCAAGCATTGCGTCCCAGACACTGTTCAGAGAGGTGACTATTTTTCCTTCACTCTAAATCTAAATCTGTAAATCTAAATTTAAGAAAGGCCCACGAGTTCTCAATAGGGTTTAGGTCATGTGAAGTGGGACCATGTCATTATTATTGTTATTATAGTGCTATTTATTCCATGGCACTTTACATGTGATAAGGTTATACATAATAAAAAACAATCACAATAATCTTAAACAATACAAATCACCGACTGGTACAGGAGGAGGGAGGACCCTGCTCACAGTGTACAAGGGATGGATGAGGATACAGTAGGTGAGGGTAGAGCTGGTCGTGCAGCGGTATGGTGCAAACGAGGGTTACTGCAGGTTGCCGTCTTGTCGGAAGAGGTAGGTCTTCAGGTTCCTTGTGAAGGTTTCCACGGTAGGCGAGATTCTGATATGTTGGGGTGGAGAGTTCCAGAGTAGGAGGGATGCACTGGAGAAATCTTGTATGTGATTGTGGGAAGAGGAGAAAAGAGGGGAGTAGAGAAGGAGAGCTTGTGAGGATCGGCGGTTGCGTGCACGTAAGTACCAGGAGACTAGGTCACAGATGTATGAAGGAGACAGATTGTGGATGGCTTTGTATGCCATGGTTAGGGTTTTGAACTGGAGTCTCTGGGCAATAGGGAGCCAGTGAAGGGATTGACAGAGAGGAGAGGCCGGGGAATAGCGGGGGGACAGGTGGATTAGTTGGGCAGCAGAGTTTAGGATAGATTGGAGGGGTGCGTGTGAGAGTGTTAGAAGGGAGGCCACAGAGCAGGAGGTTGCAGTAGTTGAGGCGGGAGATGATGAGGGGATACACTAGTTTTTTGCAGATTCTTGATTAAGGAATGTACGGATCTAGGAAATATTTTTGAGTTGGAGTCAGCAGGAAGTGGAAAGGGCTTAGATATGTGGTTTGAAGAAAAGATTAGAGTCCAGGGTTATCCTGAGGCAGCGAGCTTGCGGGACTGGTTAGAGTGAGCAGTCATTTACTTTAATGGATAGGTATGTTGGGGTGGATGAGTGAGATGGGGGACAAATGATGAATTCTGTTTTGTCCATGTTAAGTTTTAGAAATCTATCAGAGAAGAAGGATGAAATAGCGGACAGACATTGTGGGATTTTGGTTAGTAAGTAGGTGATATCGGGTCCAGAGAGGTATATCTGTGTGTCATCAGCATAGAGATGATACTGAAAGCCGAGGGACTCTATAAGATATCCATGGTTGAAGGTGTAGATGGAGAAGAACAGGGGTCCTAGAACTGAACTTTGGGGGACACTGACGAGATGAGGAGGTGGTGTGTGAGTGGGAGACGCTGAATCTCCAGTCTGCTAGGTATAAAGAGATCCTAGATAGGACCCAGTTTGTGATGCCAAAACATGAGAAAATCTTTAGAAAGAAGGAATGATCCACTGTATCAAAAGCAGAGGATCGGTCCAGGAGGAGAAAGACATAGCAGTGTCGCTTGGATTTGGCGGTTAGTAGGTCATTGGTGACTTTAGCCAGGGTAGTTTCAGTGGAATGATGTGGTCAGAAGCTAGATTGTAAGCGGTCAAAGAGGGAGCAAGAGGAGTTGTGGGAGGACAGTTCAAGACAGATGTGTTGTTCCAGTAGTTTTGAGGCACAGGGGAGAAGTGACATGGGGCGATAGCTAGACTCAGAGGATGAGTCAAGGGAGGGCTTTTTGAGGATGGGTGTGATCGAGGCATGTTTGAAGCATGAGGAGAAAACACCAGTTGTAAATGATAGGTTGAAGAGATGGGTTAGGGTTGGGATGAAGACTGTGGTGAGGTTTGAGATTAGATGGGATGGAATCGGGTCAAGTAAACAGGTGGTGAGTTGTGATCTTGAGACTAGAGAGGAAAGTTGATCTTCTGTAATAGCAAAGAAGTTGGTTTTGGAGGAAGAGGACTGAGTAGTTATGAGGAGGGGCTGTAGGCCAAAGCTTTCTCTGATGTTATGAATCTTCTGCTTGAAGAATGAGGCAAAGTCTTCAGCTGAGGTGAGAGGAGAGGGAGTAGGTGCTGCGGAACAGAGGAGAGAATTAAAAGTGTTGAATAGCTGTTTTGGGTTGTGAGACAGGGAGGATATGAGAGATGAGAAGTAGGTTTGTTTTGCTTCAGTGAGTGTGGACTTGAAAGTGGTGAGGAACTGTTTGTCATTATTCTTACATCTTTAAAGAAGCACTCCCATCAAAGTTTGTGTCCTCTTAATATATTGCAGACATCATATTACATAGCACTGTGTACTTGCAATTGCTCATTTTGCCTTTTTACCCATCTAATTCTTTTTATTTCCATTAGGTCTATGACATCACGTCATTAAAAACAGACTACCTGAATCCTTCTAAGCTCTATATAAAAATAAGAAGTCTATTTTCCCTGTATGAGTCATGAGTCACTGCAAAAGTCCCTGGCAAGGGGAGGAGGGAGCAGCTGGGTCAGGAATTGAAGAGGGGAATATGATTTATATAAGGATATATAATATAATATTATATAATATTTATCTGCCCTGTGTTTCTACACAGGGCAGATAAAAGAGAAGAATTAGCTGGGTAGAAAGGCAAAATGAACAATTGTGATCACACCCCAATATCTTAGTAGTTTCAAGAGTGCTGTATCCCTCTATAAGACTTTTTAAAAAAATTGACCTTTCAGATTCAGTTAAACATCTTTTTTTGCCCATTTTACCTGAAGAAAACAAGCTGCCTAATAATTCTGCAAACCGGATCTGCTTTATCCAATAAGCATTCAAGTTTATACATCTTGGGAGTTGGAAAATATACATAAAAATAATGATATGGTAAAAATACTCCCTTGCCTAATAATTTTGTACACAGTGTAGTTTGGCAATTTAGTGGCTCAATGGTTAGTGCTGATGCTTTGCTCAACAGTAGTTCTAGATTTAAATCAAGCCAAGGACCACACAAATAGGGTGTTTGCACCATCTTTTCATGTTTTTCATGGTTTTCCCACAAAAACATTTACATTAATAGCCCAGGTGGAGACAAAAATTGCTGTGTGTGATGACAATCTCTGTACAGCATTGCAGAATATATTAGCGGGGTTTAATCAACAGAAAGCACAAGGCTCAAAGAATTGTTTGACTCAAGCATTTAATCTTTCATCTTTTATTTTGTAGAGTACGTAATGCAGCACTGGCAGGAAGACTTCATGTTTGGATATCAGTTTCTCAATGGCTGCAATCCAGTTCTAATCAAAAAATGCAAGAAATTACCAGAGAATTTCCCAGTAACCCAAGAAATGGTGGAATGCAGCCTTGAGCGGAACATTACATTGGAGAAAGAAATGGAGGTAAATGAACAGTTATCTTAAAGTAAAACTCCAGACAAATGCCATAATGAAAGGGGTTATCTACTTCTTAAAGGAAACCCAACATGGTGAAAATGGTATCTGATCTGCAGGCAGGATGTTATAGAGCATGAGGAGCTGAGCAGATTCACATACATTTTTGCAGGAAAAGTTTCAGTAAAACTTACATTTTATTCATTGATATCCCTGGTGTTTGTATACATGAGTCCAGTGGGTGGCGCTATTAACTGATTGACAGACTTCCCTTTATGAAAGTGCATTCAGAGATAGCTGTCAATTACTAGTGACCACCCACTGGACTCATATACATACAAACACCAGGGAATTCAATAAGTAAAATATAAGTTATACTGAATATTTTCCAACAATCCTATACATAGTTCTGCTCAGCTTCTCCCTCTCTATACCATGCTGTTCACAGAACAGACTGCATGTACAACATGACAGTGCCGCCTGATACTCTCCTCTCAGAGTGGCGCCATTCCCACAATGTCAGCTCTGTCTATCCTGGCTGGTCATGTGACATTGTTATGTAGAGACTACCAATCAGTGGCTACTGATTGTCTGCAGCCTTTATTAATCTGTCAAAGCAGATGTCCACTTTGACGGAATACTGACGGGCTGCAAATGATTAGCGTTAATCAATGCAACAATGTCATGTGAACAGCAAGAAGAGACAACACTGGAATGGCGCTGCTCTGGGAGGAGAGTATCAAGTGATTCATATCTGGGGCTCTGAAGCAGTTAAAAAGTAGGTTGTCCAGTAGTGGGCAATCCCCTTAATAAAATGGACCTTCTGAGAACCTTAAATGTTGCATGGTATTCAGCGATAAAGGGGAATTTGCCAAACTGGGGCCTGCAGAGCCTGAAAGTTTCAGCCAATAGCTGTATTATCGTAGCAGGGAGCATTGTTTTAGCAATCTGTGTTGTACATCTCAATTATATGCAAGAATAGTTTTTATTTCCTCTACTGATAAAGGCCTATATTGTTCAGAGCACATGAGAAATTCGGATTTAAGGGACCAGGGTAAAACTATATCCTTTGATGTAGGTCCAATTACCTTATTATTATAAATTTCACTTTAAGAGAAAAATATGACCCTCTAGAGAATAGTATCCAAATGATGTATGTAATAGAATCTGTGCTTTATCTCGTTTTTACAGCAAGATAACATCTTCATTGTTGATTTTCATCTGCTTGATGGCATCTCTGCAAACAAAACTGATCCATGCACCATGCAATTCATTGCTGCACCCATCTGCTTATTGTACAAAAATCTTGAGAACAAAATTGTACCAATTGCTATACAGGTACTGTCAGTGCAAAGTTTAAGAATTTCAAATAAACAGTCATGGAATTGAGTTTAGGTCTGGTCATGAGCTTTATGAAGAAGATCAATGTTATTGCCTTGCCATTTTTTATGGAACGTCACTTCCATTGATATTGAGGGGTCATTGGCCTCTAGCAAAACAGGAGGTCATGATCAGTTTACTGTTAGACAGTTTTAAATCTTAAAGACATTATGAGTAGATTTATTAATCCGGTTCTATATTTGGACAGGTCACTTCTGTCTTACCTTATACTACAGGGTGGGCCATTTATATGGATACACCTAAATTAAATGGGAATGGTTGGTGATATCAGCGTCCTGTTTGTGGCACATTGGTATATGGGAGGGGGAAAACTTTTCCGGATGGGTGGTGACCATGGCGGCCATTTTGAAGTCGGACAATTTGGATCCAACTTTATTTTTTTCAATGGAAAGAGGGTCATGTGACACATCAAACTGATTGAGAATTTCATAAGAAAAACAATGGTGTGCTTGGTTTTAACGCAACTTTATTCTTTCATGAGTTTTTTTTACAAGTTTATGACCACTTATAAAATGTGTTTAAAGTGCTGCCCATTGTGTTGGATTGTCAATGCAACCCTCTTCTCCCACTCTTGACACACTGATAGCAATACACCTGTATTTCATGGTTACATTGATATTTTTTTGTGACTAAATTTTGGCACATGTTGTCACATCTTAAGCCACATCCCTCCTTGTAAAGCCAATAGTTGAGGCATACTCACAATAGTAAATCTGTCCTTAGTATTTGAAGAAAAAGTGGCTCAACAGCATTCAACACTGGGTGAATTTGTTATGCAATGATAATGTCAAACTGGAGGTTGCATAGTTTCACAGTGTTCCCTTTGGCTTTCTCTGGTTATTTTGTATTTTATCTGCTACATTCCAAAACAGACCTAAGTTAAAGAGGGTGTTTCAGATTAAAAATAGGATTTGCATTGTTTTTTTCTAGAAACAGGACCTCTCTTGTCTTAGGCAGGGCCTAAACTTACTTGCTATGGCTGACCTGTAGGATGTCTACAAATATCTCAAACTGAGAATAACCTCGGCACTCAATAGTTCATACAGGGAAAAATATTTTAATGCAGTCCAAAGTCAAAATAAGAAACATTTCGGTCTATCTGACCTTCATCAGTAATAAATAGACTGCTGGCGGATTTTGGAAAGGGAGAAAGGACGCAGTGTAACTAGCTGGATAGGGCTTGTCTGAGACCCCAAGTAGGTGAATATGGAGGAATGCACGTGGTAAGTGGAGGAACGCGGTATCCAACGCTAATTCCTGGTGCTGTAGCAGTGTGTGTGCTATTGAGTGCCGAGGTTATTCTGAGTTTGCAGTACGGGTTTGGACCCTACTCACGCCCTTCTGTCCAGCAATGTAGCAGTTATTGTTCTACAAATATCTCAAGGTATGTCACAGTGTAGAGGGATCATCCTTATTCTCATTTGCACATGGAAACAGGAGAAGCAATGGGATGAAACTGAAAGGGAGAAGATACAGATTAGATATTAGAAAAAAAAAAATGACAGTGTGGGTGATCAATGAGTGGAACAGGCTGCCACGAGAGTTGGTGAGTTCTCCTTCAATGGACGTCTTCAAACAGAGGTTGGACAGACATCTGTCTGAGATGGTTGAGTGAATCCTGCATTGAGCAGGGGTTTGGACATGATGACCCTGGAAGTCCCCTCCAACTCTACCATTCTATGATTCTATGTTGTACGGCCTCCATTTGTCATTGTGACCCACTGACACCTCATAATCACATTGTGGGGGTGCGAATGGGCTTACACAGGGAACTTCCCTCTGATCATGTTGACCATAGAGTTTATGAGATGTAAGGACAATTTTATTCTCTAAACATCTCTCCCAACTATTGGAGCACTCTTTTGTAAAAGCAAAAGAATGTAATTATTAATTTATGTGGACATAACACAATTCTGTTGCTTTGTACTGTATAGCTGAGCCAAACACCAGGACCAGAAAATCCAATATTTCTGCCATCTGATGCTAAGTATGATTGGCTATTAGCTAAGATATGGGCCAGATCATCTGATTTCCACATTCATCAGACAGTTACCCACCTTCTGAGGACCCATCTCCTTACGGAAGTATTTGCGATTGCAATGTACCGTCAACTACCTGCAGTTCACCCTATTTTCAAGGTAATATCTTTTTCTATATGTTACACATATTATGCAATGTGTTACTTTGATGTTGCAAATTTAAGATGTATGATGTAGCTGACTGCTGGGAAATGTGATTTAGGCGGCTATTCAAGGAAATGTTCATTTGTGTAATAGCCACCGCTCATGGTTTATTGTATGTTGGGGCATACACAGAGAACTTGTCCAACATACAATAACCAATTACAAAGACATGTGGGTACATAGAATATCTTTACAACTATTTTCCACTTAATAGAAACTTGAGCAACAAGTATTTTAAGATGAAGTCTTGTGTAATTCTAATTTGTGCTAGATTGTACATTTCCTGTCACATCATGGAAATATTAAAATAAGGAAATAGTAGGATATTTTAGGCCATGCTCAATTGGTAGAGGCAGTGGCATCGAAGTGGTTGGCAACAGCAATCAGAGCTAACTAGCATGTGCTGGCTGTATAACGCAGGCAGCACCCACAGTGTATGGAGTGAGCTCAACTTGCTCCCTATTCCCCATATCCATCATATACATGTAGAATGAATATTGGGAAAGGGTTATGTTACAAAGGAAAGTGGATGGTTCTACTCAATGATTGGTCATTTCTTTGTATAAGTGTACATTCAGAGACGTGTCAATCACTGAATAGGAACGTCCACTAAACTCTTAAGCCCAAAATGAACAGAGTAATAAATGAGTACATTTAGATTATAGTAAATGTTTTCCTACAATATATATTTATTAATCTTCTAAATTTGTCCTGCTCTGCAACAAACTCAATCTTCAATGTGAGAGGTTAAAGAGGTTTTCCCACGAACGAAAATTCATTTTAATCAATAGATCTTGGAATAATAATAAGTTCCACAATTGGATGTGTTTAATAAAATGTTCCTGTGCTGAGATAATCTTATAAGTGTTCCCCTGTGTAATGTCTGTGTCTGACCTTGTATGGAACATGGTCTGATCATACCACATCTCCTGGACAGGGGAGGAAGAAAAAGAGTATACAGACATTACAGCACGGGATCACAGCTGATTCTTTTTGTGCGGCAAAACATTTCCTGCCTGTTTTTAAACAATGTTGTATTTCAAAGAAAGAATCAGCTGTGATCCCGTGCTGTAATGTCTGTATACTCTTTTTCTTCCTCCCCTGTCCAGGAGATGTGGTATGATCAGACCATGTCCCTGTACGGTCAGACACAGCCATTACACAGTACACAGCAGGGGCACATTTATAAGATTATCTCAGCACAGGAACATTTTATTTAAATACATTCAATTGTGGAAGTTATTAATATTCCAAGATCTATTGATTAAAATGAACTTTTGTTCATGGGAAAACCCCTTTAATGATTGCTAGATTTCATCCACTTTTCTCTTGCTGACCATTAGATGCTGCCAAAATACCTAAAAAGTTAAAGTGCCCTTCCTCAATAGACTACAAAATGTAAACCTTTTGCAAAAATCTAATCTCCAAAAAAAAATAATGTAAGATTTTTATAGAATAAAAATGTGTTCACTTCCAATTGAAGGCTAAAAGATGTTTGCAATAAACCAAGGGAGGACATCATTGCTTAACAGATAATATAAGAGTTCTTCCTTTTTTTTTCTTGAGTGCATTTCCACATGTATTAGTCACCAGTTTGTGCAATTCCAGGTTTTTTTTTGAATGTTTGGATATTTTACAAGCTGCAAAATGAATTTCAAATCTATGAGATAAATACACAAAATTATTTAGGTGGATAACTTCAGTTTAATAGTATACTGTGTTACTGCCAAATCTCACTGCAGCCAAAAAATGCAAAGTTCAATTTTCTGCTTCCCCATAGTACCTTAGCACTGAGTATAAGTATTTGCATACCCACCTGATTCTCATTCTGAAGTTTGGCACATTTTATGAGAACAAAGGTCTCTGTGTTGTCTGTTGCATATTAAAGTCCACATACTGGTTAAAGAAGCACTCCTCCTCCCATCAAAGTTTTTATCCTCTTAATATATTGCAGTCATCATATTATACAGCACTGTGCACTTACAATTGCTCATTTTGCCTTTTTTCCCAGTTAATTCTTCTCTTTTCCATTAGGTCTATGACATCAAGAACAGACTAGCTGAATCCTTCTAAGCTCTATGTAGAAACGGGAAGTCTCTTTTCTCTGCACGAGTCATCATTAGGACTACAATGCTATGTCACTGCAAAAGTCCCTGGCAGGGGGAGGAGCGGAGCAGCTGGGTCAGAGGTTGAAAAGGGGGGATGACTTGTGCAGAGAAAAGAGACTTACTGTTTCTATATAGAGCTTAGAAGGATTCAACTAGTCTGTTTATGATCTCGTAATGTCATAGAAAGGCAAAAGGCGCAATTGTAAGTACACAGTGCTTTGATGGGAATGCTTCTTTAACCAGTATGTGGACTTTTATATGCAACCTACAACAAAGAACTTTGTTCTCATAAAATATGCAAAACTTCAGAATGAGAATCAGGTGGGTATGCAAATACTGAATATAGGAAATCCAGAAAACATGATCTGTTGGGGGCTGTGAGGACTGGGGTTTGGGAAACACTGCTCTAGAAACTGAATGAAAAGCATTAATAACAGTTGAAACAAAACTATCAATTAAACAATAAATCTTATTATATATAGATATGTATTCTAATACTATTTATAAAAAAAATAGGCAAATAGAAAAATTAAACTGTTGCCTATTGATGACTTTTTGTTATTTCTAAAAATGGCTTCTCAGAGCTGGAATCTGGTTGTTATTGGCTACTCTTCTTTCTCTTTGCGTCAGTTTTAATAAATCTCCCCCTAAATGTTTTAATGTGCGCTTCATTTTATGTTTCAGCTTCTGATACCGCATGTAAGATTCACTATAGCAATCAACACGAAGGCACGGGAGCAGCTAATTTGTGAATGTGGCCTCTTCGATAAGGTTTGATTCATATGCATTTTATTCTTCAGCTTTTGTTACTTGCTAATGATGTAGAAAGATATTCTATACTACTACTATGGTTGTTGCACTATTAGTAGTATATGTTTTTCTGTATGTTTTTCTTAGGATATGGTGATACAGAAAAATGTAACATATTATACCGTATTGTGCGGACTATCAGACGCATCGGACCATAAGACGCACCCCAAATTTTGAGGAGGAAAACAGGAAAATAAACATTTATAATAAAATGGTGGTGCGTCTTATAGTCCAAATTTACGATAGCTTCCCGGGAGGGCAGCGGTGGAGCGGGGTCACAGGAGGCAGGGTCACAGCTGCAGGAAGTTGGCGGCAGGACTGGGGCGATGCTGCGGGCCCTGGGCTTTCAGAAAATGTTGGAGGTGAGCAGGGTCCCCGCACCGCTTCCCACTGATTTACCGGCGGTGGGCTTCGGAAAATGGACGCCAGAGGCGGTGCAAGCACAGTTTGAGATCTCAGGAGCCAAGATCCTATTCTACTCATGTGCTGCCTCCGGCGGCCATATTCTCGTAGCCCACCACCGGAAAATCAATGGGAAGTTCAGGGACTCCACTCGCCGCCGACATTTTCTAAAAGTGTATCTTATAATTGAAAAATACAATAAGTTTAATAACTCAATAAGGCAACAACATTCAGCTGGTGAAATAAGTATGGAACCTGTCACCAATTTTCTAGGTAAGTATATTTCTAATGGTGCTATTGACATTAAATTCTCACTAGATATTGGTAACAACACAGGCAAAGAAATCAAACCATAGATGTCCACAAATTACCATATTTTTTTCGGATAATTAGACGGAGCAGACCATAAGACGCACCTAGGTTTTAGAGGAGGAAAATAGAAAAAAAGTTTAAGCAAAAAAAAATGTGGTCATGATGCACTGTTCTGGGAGAGGGGGAATGCTACTGACACTGTTATAGGGGTAACGCCCCCCATCCTGATATATATATGCCCCCATCCTGGTATATATTGCCCCCGTCCTCCTCCTGGTATACATGGCTCCTACCCCCATCCTGGTATATATGGCCCCCCATCCTGGTATACATGGTCCCCCATCCTGATATGCATGGCACCCCCATCCTAGCATGCATGGCACCCCCATCCCCATCCTGGTATTCATGCCACCCCCATCCCCATCACTCTGCACACATAAAAAAGTAAAGGATTCTACTCCCCTTCCCTCTGTTCCAACGCTGTGTCATGTTCTGATGCTAGCAGCTGATCTCAGCTTGTAAGCAGCGCATGATGTCACTGTCATGCGCCCTCACACGCTGAGGTGAGCTGCCAGAATATTCACTGCTCCCCACGCCTGGGACCATGGGCATGGGGTGCAGTGAATGTTCATTTTCCTTTATAGCGTGCACATATGATCGCAGAGAAGATGCAGGGGCTGGTGGCTGCAGCTAACACTGTGCGCGCTATTAAGGAAAATGAATATTCATTGCTCTCCACTGCCATGGGCATGGGGAGCAAAGAATATTAATTTTCTTTAACAGCGGGCACAATGTAAGCTGCAGCAGGCGGCACCTACCTCCTGTAACCCGCTCCTCCGCTGTTGCCGCTCCCCACACAACCCCCATCATCTACAGCTGGACTGTACATCCGGACTATAAGACGCACTCCCCACTTTCCTCCAAAACTTTGGAGGAAAAAAGTGTGTCTTATAGTCCAAAAAAATACGGTAAGTTATGTGTAATAATGAAAAATTGCACGGGGAAAAAGTATCGAACACGCTTACTGAAATTTATTTAATATTTCATACAAAAACCTTTGGTGGTGATGACAGCTTCTCCTGTATGGAGAAACTAGTCGCATGCATTGCTCAAGTGTGATTTAGAACATTCTTTCACACAAACACAATTCAAATTCTGAAGGTTCCGTGGGCTCCTTCTATGAACTCTGAGCTTTAGTTCCTTCCATAAAGCTCCATAAATGACCCAGGTGATTGGCTGGGTCATTCTAGCAGCTTTAGTTTCTTTCTCTGAAACCAATTGAGAGTTTCCTTGAGACTGTGTTTGGGATCATTGTCTTGCTGAAATGTCCACCCTCGTTTCATCTTCATCATCCTGGTAGATTGCAGCAAATTTTTGTTAAGCACGTAACTCACTCATACGGGGTAACGGGAATAATAAAGCCTACAACATAGAGAAGCCGCACCCACACCCTTCTGGTCCCTATAAAGACAAGACCATCCCTAGCCGCACAAGTAAAAACACCACCTCGGACCTGGCTCCCTAAAAGTCCGTCGAGGGGTTTCTCATATCTCCTGAGGAACCAGAGAGGAGGCTGCTGTGCACAGCTAACCAGGAGAGAGAAAGTGTGCAGAGGAATAGGAGAAACAGGGTGAGAAAACTTAAAGCACATGCATGAAGGGGGAATTAAGAACTAAGGAGAATAATAAAAGAAACAGGAATAATCTCTCACTAACATAACTGAGGAGAAAGGAAAGGTGGTGGGAAGGCAGACAAACAAATATACAGCAGAAATACAAAAGGTGTCCCTTCGCTGAAGGGTTGGAACTCCTTAGCACTAATGCACTTAGAAGTATAGCCAGCAAGGAACTGTAGTGAAAGGAGAATATATATAGCCCAACCCATAATATGATAGAGCAACTAAAACGGGACAGGGGGAAACACCTGAAGAGGAGTAAACTCAGAAAGGAAAAATAAAGGTAATAGGAACCATCAGCATAAATACAGGGAAGAAAAGGGCAATAGCTCAGCAGACAAGAGAATCGACCACAAATAAAGAGGTCACTGGATTGAACCTCCAAACCAAGCCATGACATTTTTATCAAGAATGTCTAGGTACATTTGTCCATTCATCCTTCCTTCAATGATATGACGTTTGCCAGTGCTATACCATGATGTTCCCACCTCCAAACTTCACTTTTAGTATGTCTTATTTAGGTGATTTGTAGTGTCGTTTGGCCTCCAAAGAATGGTGTGAATTATGGCATCCAAAGAATTCAATTTTGGCTCATCTGACCAGACTATATTCGCTCAGTATTTCACAGGCTTGACTAAATGTTGTTGAGCAAACTGTAAATGTGCTTGAACATGCTTTTGTTCAGCAATGGAGTCTTGTGTGGTGGACGTGCATACAGGCCATGGAGGTTTTGTGCATTACTTATAGTTTTCTTATAGTTTTCACCGCATTGTAGGCCATTAGTTTAACCAGCTGGTATTATTTATCACTAAGTGGCAGGATTTCTTTCTAATTACTAATAGATTTCAGCTGATGTCATGACTTTCCATGGCTTTTTACATTTATCCTTCTTCATGTGTTCAATACTTTTTCCCTGTTTCATTTCTCATTATTACACATAACTTAATTTATTGATTAGACGGATTGTTACTAGTGATGAGCGAGCACTAAAATGCTCGGGTACTCGTTGCTCGGGTCGAGCAAATTGGAATGCTCTGGTGCTCGGTCCGAGTAACGAGCCCAATGTAAGTCTATGGGAAACTGGAGCATTTTTCCGGCAGCCACCCCCCCCCCCCCCTCAGCGGTCTGCAAAGGGCTTAAAAATTGCCCAAATCGATGGGAACAGTGCTCAAATTACATGAGAACAGCATGGGGAAGACCCCTGGAAGCATCTCTGACTCCCAGGTCACTGCTTTCAACAATGTTTTCAGAGGTATTACGCCACTTATACGGACTCACAATAAAACATACAAAAACAAAACCAAAATGGATTTTCCTGCGAAAAATGTTAAGGATGTTCATTTATTATTCCAGGGTATGACTTGTAAATAAGGCAAAATAAATATACAAAAACAAAAATGCTCCTCCACACCTTGGGCTATGTTCACACTTAGCGTTTTTGATGCGTTTTTGCACTTTTGCATTGCTTTCAACAGTGAAAAATACATTCACCGGTAAATGTCATTTTAACATTTTACTACCTTATCTTGCCATGTGGTGTATGAGATATGATCAGACACATCCAGTTTCATTTATGAAGGAGGGATTGTGAAAGTCACAAACACTATTTTTATAGGGCCATCAGGCGGCCCTTACTTTCTTAAAGGGCCAGCAGTCGGCTATGCTTTGTTGTTCCCATTATTAAAGAGTGGGTCTCCTATACTGTTATTGGGTATGCAGTGACTGCAAGGGCTGCCAAAAATTTGGACACACCCCAATACCCCTTTGAAGAGACATAGAGGAGGGCCTTAGTAAAAAAAATGTTCCCATTATAAAGGAGTGGGTCTCCTATATTGGGAATGCTCATGGAGTGACTGCAAGGGCTGCCAAAATTTGGGAAAACCCCAATACCAATTTAAAGACACATAGAGGTGGGCCACAGTAACGACATGTTCCCATTAGAAAGGAGCGGGTTTGCTATACAGTTAAAGGGTATAATATACCTACAAAGCACAAATGTAGAGTCATAAAAAGATCCAAACATTTACCGTTTTAGAAATAATCATGATTTTATTAAACACTAATCATACAAACATGATAATAAAAGAACTGTGCTCATATTAGCAACAGTACAAGAGAAAAATTCCTCATAAATATTTAGAACAAGATCCAGATGTAGGCTCACAATCAGTGCAGTGCAAACAACAGGTGAAAAAAAGGGGGCAAAAACGGGTCACGGATCCGTGTGTACCTGACACTTGTCCCGAGTCACAGGTGTGCATGAAAATGTATATCGTGCACATATGGGGTTATAGTAAATCTTATGTATAAGGCAAGAAATATCCTTCTAGAATAGTCAACCCCATGACTCAGGGACCATGTATCCAAGTCACAGATCCGGCCTCAGTAAATATGCATAAGAGTGTATAATTGTAATTATTAATAATCAAAAATGCAAACATAACAGCATGGTAATTACCTGCCCTGTGTGATTGCACCGCTTGGTTCAGTGCTCCTACGCACGTTTCGGTGCTCACGGCACCTTCTTCAAGGGGAATGACCTGATGAAAGCAGTATTGTATGTTTCTTTTAAGCTGCAGCCGCAGCTGTGTCATTGACTGTGAATCCGGACATAGCGGCGTATGCGCACGTCCGGCAACGTACAGAGAACGGGAGGGGAGATCCCCGAACAAGCGCTATGCAGGTATTAACCCATTAGCATCAAATATTGAATATCAAATATCACAAATTAAATGCATCATTCATACATGGATATACCAAAATAATGAAAAAAAGAGGGGCATAGGGAGGGGGGGAGGGAAGAACATATCAATCATGGAACACAGAAAAGTTGGGGCGCCCACAAGATGGTGGGCCAAGAAACCCTCAGAAATTAAGTCCAGTGGCACCGATCCGGTACTCTGCGCTCCATTCACCATCCCCTATCACGTATTGCACACATACCCATAATGTGAAGTTGACCACATGAGACCCATGTCCACATCGAGTCCCAATAAAGAGAAATTGTCATCTAAATTATGTTACATATGGGGGACTCCACATGTGCGCGGGTGCACTTATTACAGATAACACCATTACAAATCGGTCATATTTATATCTCAATCAAGGGCCCCTCAAAACATTTTAATTTGTTGGTTACTCGTCACACTTATAAAAAGAGAGAGGTCCTATGTTCACAAAATAAAGGCATATGGGTCAAGATCTTCCCCCCACACCATGAGGAGATACAGGACTGCGTGCAGATATCCTGTTCCATGTAGAATGTCCATATAAACCGTAGCGAACGATAGGTCAGGAATCATGAAATGTAAACCGTCACTCCGATAGAGGATACAGAATTCTAAAATAAGGACAAAAAAACACCAATTAACATCAGTTCATATTAAAAAAACAACGAAGAGAAAAGAGACCACACTACACAAAAGAGGAGAAACTAAGTTTTTCATTTAATCCCTTTGGTGTCACTGTATCGAGTGTAACGATCCAGCGACACTCCATTTGGGCAAGGAGGCGTTTCATGCCGCCTCCCCTAATGCCACAGCGAACTCGATCTATGCCTCGGACCTTAAAAGAGGATGGATCACATCCATGTGTGGATCTGAAATGTCTCTGTATTGTCTTAAGACCCATCAGGTCCAAGACTTCTTTAGCTGCCAAAATGTCTCGCACATGCTCCCTCGTTCGGACCCTCAGCTCCCTAGAGGTGAGGCCCACATAGATTAAGTTACAAGCACATGTGGCATAGTATATCACATATGCTGTATTGCACGAAATATGGAGGGTTATTTTAAACTGTTTTGCACCATCTGATGATTGAAATTCATGTGCCCTCACCATATTCCAGCAGCCCGCACAATCACCACATGGAAAAAAGCACCACCTGGGACCCCTGGATCCGAGCGGGGGAGCAGGCCGAGCCACATAGTGGCTCCTCACCAACAAATCCTTGACATTGTTGTTGCGTCTTGAGGTCAGATAGGGACGATCAGACAGGGTCGTGGCCAATGTTGGGTCCGTCCTCAAAATGTTCCAATGTCTCTCTAAAATGTGGCGGATGGTATTCCACTCAGAATTATACGTAGAAATAAAACGTATAGGATTATCAACAGATTTCCTGTCCGTCTTTTTATTCAGCAGCTGTGACCTAGGAGTCTTTTTAGCTCTAATATATCCCCTGTTGATGCATCTCCTGCTGTAACCACGAGATAAAAATCGTTCTCGTAAGTCAAATGCTTGATTTTCAAAACCAGCGTCAGAGGAGCAATTTCTCCTCATCCGCAGGAATTGGCCGGTGGGAATGGCACGAATTGTTGTAGGGTTATGTGCAGAAGACGCATGCAACAAGGAATTTACAGATGACTCCTTTCGGAAGACATCTATTTCAATAGAGCCATCCTTCGCAACCCTAAATTGGATGTCAAGAAAGTCAATTGAATTTTTGTGGTATCTGTATGTGAACCTAATGTTGGAGCTGTTGCGGTTCAGCCCCGTCATAAATTCTCCAATCTCTGATTCAGGCCCCTGCCAAATAATCAGTAGATCATCAATATATCGATACCAGCACTGCACATAGGAAACGGCGAGTGCACTGGCGTCTAAAATCTCTCTTTCCCAGTAAGCCAAAAAGAGATTAGCATACGACGGCGCACAAGCTGCGCCCATGGCAGTACCGCGTTTTTGGAAGTAGAATCTGTCCTTAAAGGTAAAAAAATTATGGGTCAATATGAAACGCAACAGCTCCAAGAGTGACTGCAAGGCTTGCCAAAATTTGTGAAAACCCCAATACCAATTTAAAGACACATAGAGGTGGGCCACAGTAACGACATGTTCCCATTAGAAAGGAGCAGGTTTGCTATACAGTTAAATGGGTATGCAGTGAGTCCAACGGCGGCCAAAATTTAGGAAAAACCCCAATACCAATTTAAAGACACATAGAACTGGGCTTCAGTAACGACTTGTTCCCATTAGAAAGGAGCGGGTCTGCTATCCAGTTATAGGGTATGCAGTGAGTCCAACGGCTGCCAAAATTAAGGAAAAACTCCAATACCAATTTAAAGAGACATAGATCTGGACCTCAGTAACGACATGTTCTCATTAGAAAGGAGCGGGTCTGCTATCCAGTTATAGGGTATGCAGTGAGTCCAACAGCTGCCAAAAATTTGGAGGAACTCCATTGTCCCTTGCAAGAGACGTAGAGGTCGGAGGGCCTCCTGAAAACAATGTTCCCACTATTAGGAAGTGGGTCTCCCGTACTGTTTGCCTATGCAGTGAATGCAACAGCTGCCAAAAATTTGGAGGAACTCCAATGTCCCTTGCAAGAGATGTAGAGGTTGGAGGGCCTCCTGAAAACAATGTTCCCATTATTAGGAAGTTGGTCTTCCATACTGTTTGTGTATGCAGTGAATGCAACAGCTGCCAAAAATTTGGAGGAACTCCAATGCCCCTTGCAAGAGACGTAGGTATGGTGATATGGTAGATATTGTGGTGATATGATGGTGGAGGATGAGAATCAGGAGAAGGAGGAGGACAAGAGCAAATAGACACAATCAGGGAGCGTATACCCATGTCTGTGTGTGAAGACAGAGGTGCATGCGAATAGCTAGACCTCCCCAAAAAAAAACACTATTTCAGTTTATGCTACGCTGCTATCATTCGGTGGTATTGAGAAGTCAGGCCCAATCCAGCCCTTGTTCATTTTTATAAGTGTCAGTCTGTCAGCATTTTCAGTTGACAGGCGGATGCGCCTATCGGTTATAATTCCACCAGCGGCATTTATAACCCACTCTGACAAAACGCTAGCGGCAGGGCAGGCCAGGACCTCCAAGGCGTAGAGAGCCAGTTCATGCCACATGTCCAGCTTGAATACCCAATATTATAAGGCACAGAGGAATCACAGAGGAAGTTGGTACAGTCGGCAAAGTTCTCCCTCAGCATCTTCCGAAACTTTTCCCTCTTTGTGAGCGTACCCCGCGCCTCAGGGCCTGTGCGATGGGTCTGAGAAAACTGTCCCGGAACTTTGACAGTGTTCCCCTGCCTCTGCTGGATTGCATTTGTGTCTCTCTCGTCTGTACTCCTTGGTTATCCAACGAACTGTGACCTCTGCCTACAGCGTTTTCAGATGGGAATTTTTTTAATAATTCCGCAACAAGGGCATTCTGTCCCATTTTAATAGGCCTGTCCGGCAAGGGAATAAGAGACAGAAAGTTCTACTTGTAGCGTGGGTCTAGAAGTTTCACCAACCAGTAATGACTGTCACCCAAAATTTGGACAACGCAAGGGTCACGGGAAAGGCAGCGTAACTCAGCCATGTGTGCCAGACTGCAAAGACGCAAGACTTCCGTGTCCTCACCAAGAGGACGACTGACCATGCTCTCCTCCTCCTCACACCCTGTCCTCAGGCCATCCATGCTGAACAGATGGCATGACAGTTGTGCAAGTAGTACCGTCTGTAGCGCAGGAAACGAGCTCCTGTTCTTCCTCCTCCTCTTCCTCATTGTCACCCAGTCCATGTTGGGATGAGATGAGGCTGGGTTGTGTGGAATCACCCTGTATGGTTCCTTACTCCATCTCATCATGCTCCGGCTGCAATGCATCCTCTTTAATTGTCAGCAGAGAGCGTTTCAGAAGACAGAGAAGCTAATTATGGCATCATCACCGCTCACCATCTTGGTGGACTCCTCAAAATTTTGGAGTATGGTACAGATGTCGGACATCCATGTCCACTCCTGAGGTCTTATGTGTGGAGTCTGACCTGAATGCCAACGGCCTTGTTGATGCTAGGAGTCAACAACTGCCCTCTTCTGCTCACAAATCCTTCCCAACATCTGCAATGTAGAGTTCCAATGTGTGGGGACATCGCACACCTGTCAGTGAGCTGGAAGCTGCAAACGCTGCGGAAGCACGGCAAGAGTGGCAGAAGCTGTAGCTGACTTTCTAAAATGGGCACACACACGGCGTAATTTGACAAGCAGATGCGACAGATCTGGGTAGGTTTTGAGAAACCGCTGAACCACGAGGTTAAGCACATGGGCCAGGCATGTGTGAGCTCGCCTCGCTTCAGAGCCGCCACCAGGTGTCGGCCATTGTCACAAACGACCATGCCAAGCTGTAGGGTGTCAGCGGTGTCAGCCACAGATTTGCCTGCTCTTTCAGAACTGTCCACAACTCTTCAGCGATGTACAGTTTGTCACCTAAGCATATTAGCTTCAGCACAGCCTGTTGCCGCTTGGCCGAGGCAGTGCTGCAGTGCTTCCAGCTTCTGACTGGTGTGGTCATTTTGGAGATGGAGGCTGAAGAGGAAGAGGTGCAGGAGCTTTAGAATGTGGGGGCAACCCTGATTGACCCAGAGCCCGCAGTCCACAGGGTCCCGAGGACGTATTCCGTCCCAAGGTCCGACTGGGTCTCGGCTTCCACTATATTAACCCAGTGTGCCATCAGCGAGATGTACCGTCCCTGCCCACAAGCACTTGTTCACGTGTCCGTGGTTATGGGGACTTTCCCAGTAACTGCTTTGTTGAGGGCATGGCCAATGTCGTGGGACGCGTGCTCGTGTAATGCGGGGACGGCACACCGGGAGAAATAGTGGCGGCTGAGGACTGAATATCGAGGGACGGCCGCCATCAAGTTGCGGAAAGCTTCCGTCTCCACGAGCCTAAAAGGCAACATTTCGAGTGCAAGCAGTCATAAAATGTGTTAATTTAGTAGTGTGGTCTCTGGGGCATTGCCTGCGTATTTGCGCTTGCGTTCCAAGGACTGGGGTAGGGACAACAGAACACTGCGCTGGGACAAGGACGTGGACGTGTTTGCTGATGGTGCTAGGCAAGAGTGTGCAACGACACATGCAGGGCAGGAGGCATCTTCGCATGCGCCATGGACAGGGGATTGGCGTGCACGCAGAACAGCAGAAGAAGCAGTGGTGTCACCCGCAGACACTGTTGTTGGACCCTGGGGTTCGGCCCACTTAGTAGGGTGCTTTGCTGCCATGTGCCTTATCATGCTGGTGGTGGTCAGGCTGCTAGTTTTGCTAACACTGCTGATGCTGGCCTGGCAGGTGATGCAATTGGCCTTTTTGGGGTTATCTGCAGAGTCTTTAAAAAACAACCAGACTCGGGAAGACCTAACAGTTGTTCTGGCAACTTCTGTCATGTTGGTGTTATGGGGAATGCTTTCCCACCTGGTGTCTGTGGCCACCACACTGCTTCTTCCTGCCTGTTGTGGTGCTACGCCTCCCTCCCCCCTGTGTTCTGCTGTACTCGCTCTGCAAGTCCCCCTGCCAGGTTGGGTCAGTTACTATATCATCTAACACCTCGTCTTCCACTTCGGACTTCCACTCCAAGTGTGGGATCAGTTGTCTCTGGGCACTCGGCATGGTGGGAGGAAGGAGGATCAGGGTGAGCAATATGCGGTCCAGACTCACGGCTACTAAGACTTGACCGTGTGGAAGACAGGGTAGTATTGGTGGTAGCAAAGTGGAAACTGGAAGCATTATCTGCTATCCCACCAACAACCTTTTGACATTGCTCTGGGTTCAATAGTGGTGTGCTGCGGTCCCCTAGCAATTGGGACAGGAAGGTCGGGCAACAAGATGTGGGTGTTTGTTGTGGCACAATTTCAGCTTGTCCACGGCCTCTGCATGCACCATCACCATCATGTCCACTTCCCTGTCCCTTGCCACGCACCTTGCCCATTTTAAATGGAGGACAATATTTTCCATCTTCACTAGAAATGGCTGATTTTGGAACAGTTATATGTGATACGTCTGACAGAGAACCACGGTTTTAAATAGCAGGCCTGTAATTTACTAATACTATTCTTCAGAGACCTAGTGTGAATAGCTTGACCGACACACTGCAACGAAATGGAAGGCAGAAATGGCTGATTTTGGAACACCGTTATATGTGAGATACGTCTGACAGAGAACCACGGTTTTAAAGAGCAGGCCTGTAGTTTTGTAATACTATTCTTCTCAGAGACTTAGTGTGAATAGCTTGACCGATACACTGCAATAAAATGAAAATGTAAGTCAATATTTTCCACGTTCAGTTCAAATTTCTGGATTTTTATCGCTGTAATATGGAAAAGATCTGGTTGTATTCTGCAGCGTTAACAAGTAAATGGAGCAGAAAAAATGTGTACTCTGTATTGCTTTTTAAGCAAATAATCAGGATTAAAAAAAAAAAATTGTCCCTGTCCCCTGATATATGGGGCTATGTATACAAATATATGTCAGAATAGCAGTAGCAGACAGGACGTTCAATGGACCCTCTTTCACTATATGCACTGCAGTCTGCCACATACACTGCCTTCCTGCCTAATTCCTGCTATCACCACTGAATATATGCAGCTGGATTAGCCCTCAGAAGGACTGTTAGTTCAGATGGATATATATATATATGTTGTGGAATACCTATACTAACTATAAGCAAGCAAATCTCTCCCTGACTCAGCAGCAGCTGTCCCTACTCTGTCTGATTCCGGGGTAGACTGTGACAAGCATAGCGGCACCAGGTCTTATATCTGTGCGGCCAGCCAACCACTGTAATGCCCACAACCAACATGGCTACGGCATTACAGTGCATGGCAAGCAATCCCTGCATGTTCATTGGCTCTCTAAAGAGCGGCAAACATGAAGGGTGGGGACCTGAGTTCACGCCCGAGCAACCCAGAAATACTCGCCGAGCTTGTCGAGCACCGTGATGTTCGGGTGAGTACTGAATAGTGGCGAGCACGTTCGCTCATCACTAGTTGTTACCGACATCTGGTGAGAATTTCATGTCAATAGCACCTTTAGAAATACATTTACTTTGAAAATCGGTGACTTGTTCAATACTTATTTCACTTGCTGTAGATGACCATAAATATAAGATCACTGTCATCATGTAACAGCTATTATTTCCAGTTTAAGTAAAAGATGTGCCAATTTCTGCAATACATTTTTATGGATGCAGATGAGATTTACAGCATATGTAGCCACTTATCTCAAAGAAACAATAGGATCAGCAGGTCTAGGTGCCACAACAGCAGATTTTTCCTTACCTAGTAACTGCAGTTTTAGTATGAGTTGCTTGGATACCTTTACAGGCAATAACACTCAGCAGTGGTAAATAGCAAAATTCATTTTATTCCAGTGTAAATTATGTTGTAGGCCAATGCAACTGGAGGAGGAGGACACGTGGAACTGGTCCTAAGAGCCATGAAGCAGTTTACATATGAGAGTCTTTGCTTTCCAGAAGCAATCAAGTTGCGGGGCATGGATAACAAAGAGGAAATTCCCTATTATTTCTACAGAGATGATGGAATGAAAATCTGGGAAGCAACACTTGTGTAAGAAAATTTAGTTTGTCTGACTGTCCATTATTCTTTCCATCAGTGTGCTAAAGCATGTTCATCTGGTTTAGGTACATTTGCATAGCTTGGACACACTGTTAACCAGTAGAAGTATTAAACGGTTTACAAGATAATCCAACCACAACTGACTGCAAGTGCAGTACATTTCACAACCCACAACTTATTCAAAAATGTAACCAAAATGTTGGTACGCTTTGCTAACCACGTGAATACTAAGAAAACAAATTTAAAAAGTACATTGTTTATAAGCCTAATAACCCGATAATAAATCACAACATCATAATAATAGATTAGCAGGCAAACTACTAACTTGCTTGCAGAGATATTGTTAATAGAGATAAATGCAAACAGGAACTTGTAAGGAAATGGCTAACTGTAGGATAGTATTGGCAAACTTGCTTGCAGAGATGCGGTTTAAACTGGAAACTTGCTTGAAGAGATGCATTACCTTAATAGCAAACACTGAGATGTGAACAGCGCCAAGAACAGTAACAGATATAACAAATACAGGGCCTGCCATACAAGAAGGAAGCAAGGGCCGGCGCTTGAGCTGAGACAGTTGAGTAAAACCTACCTTACTACATGTTGGGTTCCAGGATCTTTCAAGTGGCTGCCCACAACTCACATTTTGATGAACTATCCATAGTGTATGACATCAATATCTGAATGATGGTAGTCTGACACAGGTCACACCTACTGATCATCTCTTATAAGATGACTAAACAGACACTGTGCAATATACTACAGTAGTATAGATTATAGTTTACAATACAACATTTTTCCTCAAAATATCTCATATGATTACTTAAAATAAAAAAGCAAGATAATTAAATAAAATCTTAACCACAAATGTAAAATTATACTGTTTATTAGAAAAACCCATAAGTCAACAATAGGCTGGAAATTGTGGTTTACTTGGAGATGTTGGTATTTTTTAGTATTCTTGTAACAGGGAAGCGAACTGTAGGTATCACTATAGAAAGAGAGGTTTTCTACTATAGAGCTATGTTACATTTTCCAGCTACAATGTTTTTCTATTCATTCTAAGTACAATAGAGGAAGCAAGGTTTGAGTAAGATAACTTCATTTGGATGATGTTCCTCTATGATGATTTATAATTCCTGGAAATTTACGTTGATAAAAAATTTGAATCCTCAGCACTTGATACCTTTTAATGGCTGACAAAAAAGGTGATGACAAACAACAAACTACTAAAACTAGCTAGGACTTCCAATGTTTATCTTTTTAACCTATTATATCAATATTATTTCCTTTAGTTAGTAGTCTGATGACATCCAAGAATGACTGCACTTCTAAAGTAATAAAAGATAATATTCTCCCAAAGATAATACATTAACTGGGAAAAATGTTTGACTTTGTTTTTATATTTGCCAAGTGCACGTCTTCTCTGTGGTAAACACATAGAATAAGAATTGCTGACGTAACTGTATTTTTACTAAGTTGCACAACCACAATAGCAATTCTTCCTTTTTTTGCTGCATCCTGTGTATCTCCTTCCTCAAGGCACACCATGCAACAAGGCAAGCTTAAATTAGAACTGTATTTCAACAAACTTTCCATAACTCAATAATACAGGCGAATATAAAAATCTTAATACTGTATATCTTATCAGAGAAATCTGCTCTTTCTCCACTTATCAGACACTCGTTTCTCTTCCCCCACCTCCTAAAATTATCATCTATTCTGAAAAAGCATGTCAAATTCCTCTTGGTCAAAGAAAAAAGCGCTGTCAGAACAGTGAGGTGTCAGGTTACACAGCCCATTATATTCTATCAAGAGGAGAAGAAAGAGGAGGTATGAGGAGCAAAGTGAGGAAACAAGCAAAGGGAGACACAGGAGGATTGTGTTGAGCTTTCTAACAAGTCTTTTACCTCATATCATATCTTGATTCACATGAAAACTTCTCAGTACTGTTGTAAAATTTCCTCCATAATACTGCTGCTTCTCTCTGTGTGCTAATTGAGGAATGAAGAACATGAATCTACCTCTGTGTGCTGTGCAATATATAAGAGAGATCATAGCAGCTGGTCTTCTCCCACCAGTCTATGATCAATTGCAAAATAGAGCTGTGTTTTGCAGAGTATGGACCGCAATGCTTGGACTAGTCAAAAATTTCCTGTCCCAAATTTAACAGCCTCATAGGCATAAATGAGGTAATTAAGTTCAAGTTAGGAGAAATTCAGTGTGTTGTGATCCAAACTTAGACCGCAAAACATATATATATGAATCCGGCCTAAAGGATACATTGCAGGAGGAGAAACTGGTAAAAATGCAGGTGACAGGTCAGTTAATGGTCAGAAATAGTGTTATTCCTCATATACACACAGGACAGTTTATTCTGAAATATTATTTGAAAGTATGTTTACCCTTTACAGGGTTTCATTGGGTTGTACAAAATGAAAAGTCGTCTGAACTCATTAATCATCTAATATGCATTGGTGCATGGGGACCTCCTTACTCTCCCTCAAGAGATGATGTTAGGAAAGAGATCCTTCTCTGGAATCTGAACATTTTTCATAGGGGAGAAAAGTCGCTGCCAGATAATTCCATCAATGGCTCTATTGTAGAGAACGCAAGAACGATAAGCCAGCATAGTGTTTTAGAGCCGCAACGCTCAGATCTACATCTGCATCAGGCTTGTCTTAGACCTACACTTATCCTAGAACATCCTCCTGCAAGCTAGTAGCCAGGAAACAGTTAGACAGTGCAGGAAAGTATATACACTATTGGCTTGATTAATCAAGACTGGCATTTTGTATGCCAGTCTCGATGAACTGTGCACTGGAGTAAGATGCACCAAATTCTTTAAGAGACGTACGCCTTTTAATGAATTTGGTGCATTTTTCAACTGGTGAGCGCCACCCCCAGAAATATTATTGCAGTCAGGGACTGGAGTATATTTCTGGCATAATTTAAGCCACTTTTGTGGCATATGTTATGATGAATTATTGGCCACGTTGCATGACGCCCCAGTTTTACTTATTTTTATAAACGTGGGCAGAGCTGTAAAAAAGTCAAAAGTCACAATATTTCTGTGCAATTTTGAATTGCGCACAAATGTTGTGACACTTCACTTCAAAGTATTTTACACCAGAATTCTAGTTAAAACAGCTTGATGAATCATGTCTTTTATATACATATTATTTAAATGGCATATACAGCTCTGGCAAAAATTAAGAGACCACTGCACAGTTTTCTCTACATGTCTGACAGCCATTCCATTCCAGTGTCAGTTGAATTCCAACCAAAGTCCACCTCATTCTACTTAATGTGCTTCTGATTAGGTGATCACCTGAATCAAATCTTATGTAACGAGGGAAAGTATAAAAAACACTGCTGTGGTCTTCACAATCCTCTTGCAATAGGACAAGCTGGATGGCAAAACAAGTGCTAGGAATAGCCCAAAAGTAATTTGAATGAAAAAATAACTTTTACCCATGCCAAAGGAGTTGAAAAGAAAAGTCTTGAGTGAGGAAAAGGGCTCAATTCCGGCTTTACTAGCAGAGGGATACAGTGAGCGTCATGTTGCCTCCATCCTTAAAATTTCGAAGACGGCAGTCCATTACAACAAGGTCAAGCAGCAGACATTGGGGACAACAAAGCTACAGACCAGCAGAGGGCGAAAGCGACTCTCCACTGACCGGGATGACCGTCATCTTATTCGAATGTCACTCAGCAACCACAGGATGACATCAAGTGACCTACAAAAGGAATGGCAAATGGCAGCTGGGGTGAAGTGCACGGCAAGAACAGTTCGTAGCTGACTCCTAGAGGCAGGCCTCAAGTCATGTAAAGCTAGAAAAAAGCCTTTCATCAATGAGAAGCAAAGGAGAGCCAGGCTGAAGCTTGCCAAAGACCATAAGGATTGGAC
The DNA here is from genome assembly GCF_046119375.1 of Phyllobates terribilis. Classification (NCBI taxonomy): domain Eukaryota; kingdom Metazoa; phylum Chordata; class Amphibia; order Anura; family Dendrobatidae; genus Phyllobates; species Phyllobates terribilis. The sequence goes on along the minus strand of NW_027362765.1, from coordinate 517,999,301 downwards.
CATAGAGGACTGGAGTAAGGTAATCTTCTCTGATGAGTCTAATTTTCAGCTTTGCCCAACACCTGGTCGTCTAATGGTTAGACGGAAACCTGGAGAGGCATACAAGCCACAGTGTCTTGCACCCACTGTGAAATTTGGTGGAGGATCGGTGATGATCTGGGGATCCTTCAGCAAGGCTGGAATTGGGCAGGTTAATCTTTGCGAAGGCGGTATGAATCACGGCGCCGCATACAAGGTTATCCTTGAAAAACACTTGCTTCCTTCTTCTCAGGCAATGCTCCCCAACTCTGAGGACTGTTTTTTCCAGCAGCACAATGCCCCATGCCACACAGCTAGGTCGATCAATTTGTGGATGAAGGAGCACCACATCAAGACTCTGTCATGGACAGCCCAATCTCCAGACCTGAACCCCATTGAAAACCTCTGGAATGTAATCAAGAGGAAGATGGATAGTCACAAGCCATCAAACAAAATAGAACTGCTTACATTTTTGTGCCAGGAGTGGCATAAGGTCACCCAAAAGCAGTGTGAAAGACTGGTGGAAAGCATGCCAAGACGCATGAAAGCTGTGATTAAAAATCATGATTATTCCACCAAATATTGATTTCTGAACTCTTCCTGAGTTAGAACATGAGTATTGTTGATTCTAAATGAATAAGAACTTGTTTTCTTTGCATTATTTGAGGTCTGAAAGCACGGTTTCTTTTTTATCATTTTGACGATTTCTCATTTGCTGCAAATAAATACAAAATTTTTAGCTTTGAATTTCGGAGACATGTTGTCAGTAGTCTATAGAATAAAACAACAATATACATTTTACTCAAAAGTATACCTATAAAGAGAAAAATCAGAGAAAATGAAAATTTTGCAGTGGTCTCTTAATTTTTGCCAGAGCTGTATATATATATACATATAAGAATGGTGGCAAAATATTACTAAACAATATTCTTAAAAAGACTCATTTTGCATAAGGGGGAGTATAACATTCACCCTCCTTACATGTCTACTTGGCACAGCATCATTCTTTTGGCTGTGGCTGTGTCTGGCATCGTAGCCCATTCCCATTCCCTTCAGCTGATCTAAACTATTCTGATATATAATACCAGGCACAGACACTAATAAAGCGATGCCACTGTGCCTGATAAACAATAAAAGGGACGGGGATGATCAAGAGGGTTGTCGAGAACCAAATCGAGACTCATCTGATATTTATTCTAACAACTGGCAATCAAGTTTTCAGGATTAGAGACATTTTCTGAGGCTAATCTAAAAATTCCAGTTGTATTTCACTGAACTAAGATAATGTGAACAAAATAAATAGGAATGTTTTAAAGGAAACTTGTCACGTTGCACATGCAGTCCAAAGTAGAAACTGAAAGAATAATATTTCGGTTTGGTGGAAAATATTCAGTATTTAACTTGTATTTTATTCATTGAAATCCTTGATGTTTGTATGTATGAGTCCAGTGGGCGGTCCTATTAGTGACTGACATCTACTTTTGCATGCACAGTCATACAGGGAAGACTGTCAATCACTGACTAGGACGACCCACTGGACTCTTGCATACAAATACCCAGGATTTCAATGAGTAAAACACAAGTTTTAGTGTCTAAATTTAATTTATTTAGAATGTAAATTAAGTGTGGGAGAAAACTGGAATACACGAAGGAAACCCACACACACACCTTGCATAGAGAAAACACAAAACACTTTGCAGATGTTGTCCTTGGTGGGCTTAGAACCTAGGACCCCAGCACTGCAAAAGCAACAGTGCTAACCACTCAGCCACCGTGGTGCTCTATAAAGGCCTTTGAATAGTTAAATAGTTGAAAGATACTGATGGCCCTGGGGACATCAATCTAGGATAAAAGTGGACACATCATATGAATACAAACTGATGAACGTTTGGCTTACAATTAGAGTAATAAATGACTTTGGACATGCGTTTGTAATAAACATAACTTTATGTTCTTACAGTTTTGTGGAAGATGTAGTGAACATTTATTATGAAAGCGACAAAGCAGTTTGTGAAGACAGTGAGCTTCAAGCTTTTGTAAAAGATGTATTTGTTTTTGGCCTTCGAGACAATGAAACCTCTGGTAAGATCGTTAATACTTTTCTTTACACCGTCCGTAACATCAATAAGATTATGACAACTTTACAAATCGTATTACTTGTAACAGTGAAACTGTGATACATAATATACCCATTCCTTAATAATTCAACTTTCATAGTAGAAAAGCCTTTAGCAGACGCTTAAAGGAGTTGTCCAGGACATACTTATTGGTGGTTTATCCATACGATTGGTCATCAATATGAGATTGGTGGGTGTCTAACCCCCGCCTCCTCCGCTGATCAGCTGATATATGCTCCGGCAGTGGTTGGATGTCAGGAATATACGGAGCAGAACAAAGCAGCTCCTTACATTATTCAGTGACCGCAGATGAGTGCTGCAGTTTATCTCACTTCAGATTACTGTGTCCAGCATTGTGCAGTACTGTAACGCACTGTAAGTCTCCTATGATGACGTATCGTCACATGAGACAGAAAGTTGAATATAGTGTTCTATTCTTATCTTACACACAGATCTGCACTATATCCACATGTTTCTGTGTGTATTTTCTGCAGAAATTGCTTTGTTTGAATAAGGACATTAACTTATAAGTTCCCATGCTAGAAACAAAGTTGTTTACCCACCATTTTGGAAAGGTGCCAACAATTTTGTCTGGCCCATTTCTGGAGTTTTGTGTGAATTTGCCTTTTTTTCTGTTTTTTTTCTGTTGTGTTGTTTCACAAACAGAGTGATCTATTTCAAGTGTTTATTTCTGCTAATGTTGATGATTATGGCTTACAGCCAATGAAAACACAAAAGTCATTATCTCAGTAAATTAGAATACTTTATAACAACAGCTTGAAAAATGTGTTTTAAATCCAAAATGTTGGCCTACTGAAATGTATGTTCAGTAAATGCCCTCAATACTTGGTCGGGGCTCCTTTTGCATCAATTACTGCATCAATGCGGCGTGGCATGGAGGCGATCAGCCTGTGGCACTGCTGAGGTGTTATGGAAGCCCAGGTGGCTTTGATAGCAGCCTTCAGCTCGTCTGCATTGTTGGGTCTGGCGTCTCTCATCTTCCTCTTAACAATACACCATAAATTCTCTATGAGGTTAAGGTCAGGAGAGTTTGCGGCCAATCAAGCACAGTGATACTGTTGTTTTTAAACCAGGTATTGGTACTTTTGGTAGTGTGGACAGGTGCCAAGTCCTGCTGGAGAATGACATTTCCATCTCCAAAAAAGCTTGTCGGCTGAGGGAAGCATGAAGTGCTCTAAACTTTCCTGGTAGACGGCTGCTCTGAGTTTGGTCTTAATAAAACACAGTGGACCTACACCAGCAGATGAACGAAATTACCTTGGAGGGTTCAACCATAACTCCCAAGCAGCACGCCCGCTGCCTTGGGGTCATATTTGTATATGTCTTACCTTGTATTGAATTTATTGTCTGTACATGTCCCCACTTAATTGTAAAGTGCAGCGGAATATGTTGGCACTGGATAAATTGAAATTATTATTATTATTATGACACAGCTCCTCAAACCATCACTGATTGTGGAAACTTCACACTAGACCTCAAGCAGCTTGGAATGTGTGCCTCTCCACTCTTCCTCCAGACTCTGGGACCTTGATTTCCAAATGAAAATTGGAACTCTGGGACCTTGTGGAGTGTGTCAATGACTGCCTTCTGGACATCTGTCAAGTCAGCAGTCTTCCCCATGATTGTGGAGCCTACTGAAACAGACTAAGGGACCTTTTTAAATGCTTAGGAAGCCTTTGCAGGTGTTAGTTGTTAATTATTGTAAGTTACTGAGATAATGACTTTTGTGTTTTCATTGGCTGTAAGCCATAATCATCAACATTAACAGAAATAAACACTTGAAATAGATCACTCTGTTTGTAATGACTCTATATAATATGAGTTTCACTTTTTGTATTGAAGAACTGAAATAAATTAACTTTTTGATGATATTCTAATTTAGTGAGATGCACCTGTATATCCCAGGATGGAGGTCATATATACCAGAATGGGGAACATATATTCCAGGGTGGAGAAAATATATATGTGTACCAGGATGGGGAACATATAAACTAGGATGGAAGTCATATATACCAGGATAGGGTCAGGATGGGGGACATTACTACATAATGGGGGATGGGGGCAACTCATATATCCTTATAGGATTTAGAACGCTAGAAGGGCCCATACATCTGACCAACATACGGGGGCAAATGGGGGGGAGCCAGGTCCAAATTTCTGGATTCTAGTTATCCACTGATTAACGGACTCGCTCGAGTACGATGTGCCTAATTCATTAAGAGGATAACGCGACTTGAATTAGGTACACCTTTTAACTGGCGTGTGTCTCTGCAAGAAATGTGCTGCTGTCAGTGACTTGAGTACATTTCTGGAATAAATTACACCACTAAGGTGGAGTAACTTTTCATGTATTTGACTGGTGGCCATAGTTATGAAACCTCTTGCCCATATTAAGCAAACTTGGAGATGAAAGTGGATATAAAACCCTCACTGCCGAAGATCCAATATACAATAGGATACCAAATGCGGTATGGAAGCATTTTTATTTGTCAATGCTTTTCGAGGTGATCATACCTTTTCAGCAGGACAAACCACAATGATAGCTATCATTGTGGTTTGTCCGGATGAAGAGGTATGATCACCTCGACAGCAGGGGTTTTATATCCTCTTTCATCTCCAAGTTTGCTTACTATCTGATTTTACTCTTTCCTTTGTAATCCAGATAAGACCCTTTTGCGCTTATTGTCATTCCAGTTTTCATGTAAACACGTCCTGTCCATATTGGCATACCTTGCCAAGACTGGCCTGAAAACGCGAAGCATCGCAATATCTTTACGCAACTTCGGAGTTGCACAAAAATATTGCAACTTATGACGGTGTTTTACACCGGAATTCTGCAGTAAACACCTTAATGAATTGGCTGCAAAGTTGTATCCACTGACAAAGCTTTGTTTAGATAAAACGGAATCCCCTTTTATGCTCCGTTATACTGACTCACCCTTATAGTTACATTATGATGCATGTAATACTGCTCTGACCTTTCCACAATCATAACACTAAACAAATTAAGAACATTTAAACATTTATTTGGTGAGTTTTTGGAGCTGTGCATTTTCACTGTGCAAAAAGTACAGCATATTACAATTCCAGCAAAGTGAATGGGATTTACAGAAATCTCATGCCCACTGTGCTTTTGTTTTACGAAGTGTAAACTGACCTGAGGTGCGTTTTTTAAATGTACAACGTCAATTTCGCTTGTGGCAAATATGCGTTTTATTTACAGATTTCCCCATAGACTTGAATGACATGACGAGAATCTGCAGATAAAAAATACATATGCCTTATAAGTACGTTTCCATAGTAGAAATATAATAAAAACATATCAAAAGCAAGGCAGTTTTAGTTAAAACATGACATACCAAAAAGACACAGACACCACAGCAAAAAAATGCAATAAAAATGCATGTAAAATACGCACTTAAAAATTAAATGAAAAAAATGCAAGTAAGTTATAATTGAAGAAATGCTGCCGAAAATCTTCAGCATCAAAAACTCACAAATACTCATCGTGGGAACGTAGCCTGATGCTCAATCTTCTACCTTTTTGAAATCAATACCCATTCTTCCATTTTTAGCTGCAAATGCTTCTCAATAAAAGCTAAAAATACCAACAAACTTCCCTTAATTTTCACCAATGCATCTGCAGAAAGTAAGTACCATAGGTATGAAAGAACTCTGTCCATACAGGGACTGAACTTACATCCTTAATATCATTAACGCCATGCTATAGCCAGCCTGCCTAATCATCCTTTTGTCGTGTCGTTTTTTTTTTGGCACCCTTATACCTTTACCCCTTTTACCTACTGTTCTTGCCTTTCAAGAGTATTCAAAGGTTGCTGTCTATCAGAAACAGCTTCATACCTGTACACTGGTTTTGTCTCATATTGCATTTCAGCATCTTTCATTTTAATAGGACTGAGCTGCAGTACCGCACACAACCTGTGAACAAGGTATGGTGCTGTTTCTGGAAGAAAGCAGCCATTTTTTAATGTGCGTTCATATAATTCATAATATAACTCAGTCTAACAAAGAAATAATGTAGCAGCAATGTACGTGTACAACACAGCAGATCTCCCTGTGATCAGATAGGTGTGATATAAGTTTTTATTTTAGACCACCCCATTTAAGCATGACAAAGGCCAAAGAGCCACTTCCAATTGAGGGTATGTGCACACGATCAGTAATTGCTGCGGATTGGATGCAGCGCACTTGCGGCCAGGTGTTACAGCATAGTGGATGGAATTTCCAGAAATCCCATGCCCACTATGCGTCTCTGTGCTCCTGTGGATCACCCGCGGACACGGACATGTGGCGCGTCTTCACAGACCGCAGCATGTCAATTTCTCTTTCAGAGTCGCTAGTCTCTAGCAAGAGAAATTATACAGTGCAATGTATAGGATGCGGTGAATCCGCATGGTTCAATGAACACATATGGATTCACCTGCGTGCAGCGCTTTGGACGCTGCATAAAGTATACTGCATTCAAAGTGCTGCCAATACCGACCGTGTGCACATACCCTTACTGTGAAACACAAAAGTTAACAGATTGTTGACTACAGTATTGTTTACTTATGGTCAGCAATGAAGGATGTGAGTAGAGAATGTCTCTAGGTGGTTGAGAACTCTGGACAGTTGCACCTTTTACTCCTATTCCCCAACCTCTGTAATCTCATCTTGATTATGGCACATTTTTTTGGCAGATTTAAAATATTAAATGCATAAATAAAGCAGAATAGGTAGGATAGATAGACAGACAGGATAGATAGTTGGTAGATAGATACAGTTGTGCTCAAAAGTTTACATACCCCGGCAGAATTTTTGCTTTCTTGGCCTTGTTTCAGAGAATATGAATGATAACAAAAAAATCTTTTTCTCCACTCATGGTTATTGGTTGGGTGAAGCCATTTATTGTCCAACTACTGTGTTTTCTCTTTTTAAATCTTAATGACAACCAAAAACATCCAAATGACCTTGATCTAAAGTTCACATACCCCAGTTCTTAATACCATGTATTGTCCCCTCTAACATCAATGACAGCTTGAAGTCTTTTGTGGTAGTTGTGGATAAGGTTATTTTCTCAGATGGTAAAGCTGCCCATTCTTCTTGACAAAAAGCCTCCAGTTCCTGTAAATTCCTGGGCTGTCTAGCATGAACTGAGCGCTTGAGATCTCCCCAGAGTGGCTCAATGATATTGAGGTCAGGAGACTGAGATGGCCACTCCAGAACCTTCACTTTGTTCTGCTGTAGCCAATGACAGGTCGACTTGGCCTTGTGTTTTGGATCGTTGTCATGTTGGAACGTCCAAGTACATCCCATGCGCAGCTTCTGGGCTGATGAGTGCAAATGTGCCTCTAGTATTTGCTGATAACGTGCTGCATTCATCTTTCCTTCAACTTTTACCAAGTTTCCTGTGCCTTTGAAGCTCATACATCCCCAAAACATCAGCGATCAACCTCTGTGCTTTACTGCAGGAATGGTGTTCCTTTCATCATAGGCCTTGTTGACCTCTCTTCAAATGTAACGTTTATGGTTGTGGCCAAAAAGTTCAATTTTGGTCTTATCACTCCAAATTACCTTGTTCCAGAAGTTTTGAGGCTTGTCTCTGTGCTGTTTGGCTTATTGTAGGCGAGATACTTTGTGGCATTTGCACAGTAATGGCTTTCTTCTGGCGACTCGACCATGCAGCCCATTTTTCTTCAAGTGCCTCCTTATTGTGCATCTTGAAACAGCCACACCGCTAGTTTTCAGAGAGTCCTGAATTTCAGCTGATGTTATTTGTGGGTTTTTCTTTGCATCCCGAACATTTTTCCTGGCAGTTGTGGCCGAAATTTTTGTTGGTCTACCTGACCGTGGTTTGGTTTTTACAGAGCCCCTGATTTTCTATTTGTTAATCACAACACAATTTGAACACTGCTGAATGGCATTATCAATTCCTTGGATATCTTTTTGTATCCCTTTCCTGTGTTATACAGTTCAACTACCTTTTCCCGTAGATCCATTGACAATTCTTTTGCTTTCCCCATGACTCACAATCCAGAAACGTCAGTGGCTGGATGAAAGATGCAAGAGTCTGTCTGGATCCCAGAAACTCACTCAGCTTTTATGCACACACACTGGTTACAAGCATACAGGTCACAGGTGAGGATGTTACCTTTAGTAGCCATTCAAACCCATTTGTGTAAAATTCTGTGCATGTTATCAGACCACAATCACTAGGGTATGTGAACTTTTGATCAGGGTCATTTGGATGTTTTTGGTTGTCATTAAGATTTAAAAAGAGAAAACACAGTAGTTTGACAATAAATGGCTTCACCCAACCAATAGCCATGAGTGGAGAAAAAGGTTTTTTGTTATCATTTATATTCTCTGAGCCCAACTGTAGATAGATAGATAGATAGATAGATAGATAGATAGATAGATAGATAGATAGATAGATAGATAATTAACAAATTGTTTTTTATAGGTTTTCCCAAAACTCTCAAGACCAAAGAGAAATTAGTGGAATACCTCACCCTTGTCATCTTCAATGCGTCTGGGCAGCATGCCGCTGTGAACTTTGGACAGGTTAGTCTGTAATAATTGTGATGACAAGATAATATAAGTACATCTGGTGGTCAGCTGGGTAAGAAACAAGCAGGAGTTGTTTTTTTGTGGTGGGATTGGTAGACTGGGTTCTGTTGGAATAAATATGACAATTATTAATTATGGGATTCACTTTAATATGAAGTAAGTAAAAAGGTTCCACGTGGCCATCAGAGTATTTATTCATTTTATGAGAATCTACAAAACGTTCAAACTACTTTCATTTGCAATTAGTAGAAAAAATATCTTATTAAGTGTTCATGAAAGTAGAGTCAGGTCTAAAGCTTGGACACACCTGTCCATGCAATGGTTTTCTTTGTTCTTTTTGGATATTGCACATTGTAGATTCAGACTGAAGGCAGCAAACCACAAAGAAACATACATGGAAACAGTAAGCAAAAAAATATATGAAAAACAAACCAGAAAATGTATTAAACTTTAGATTCCTCAAAGTACCCTATTTAATTGTGATGACTGCTTTACACAACTTTGGCATTCTCTAAAGCAGCTTCATCAGGAGACAAAAATCCATTACTTTAAGTCATGAAGGTCAGTTAATCCAGAAAATTGCTAGAACCTTGAGGGCATCCTCAAATGCAGTCATTAAAACCATCAATCACCATGATGAAAGGATAAGTTCATCAGTTACCAGGCACAAAAACTACAAAATGACAGCACCTCAAATAACAGCCCTCATAAATGATGCACAGAGATAGAATAGCAGACACATCTTAGCATCAACTATCAAAGGAGACTGTAACAAGCAGGGCTTTATGGTTAACCTGCAAAGAAGCCACTGCTGAGTATCGCAAACAAGGAGAAGAGAATTGTTTGGGCTGAGCAACACAAGGACTGGACCTTAGATCAGTATAAATCTGTCCTGCGATGTGATGAATGAAAATGTTACATTTTTGACACCAACTGTCATGTTTTTGTGAGACAAAGAAAAGGTGAGTGGATGGGTCCTAATTGTGTGGTGCCCATTATGAAGCATGGAGGTGGATGTATCATGGCGTGGGGTGCTTTGCTGGTGACACTGTTTGTGATTTATTTCAAATTCAAGGCACACTTACCACAGTATGGCTGCCATGGCATTCTTCAACTACATGCCATCCCATCTGGTTTGTACTTAGTGAAAGCCATTCAATGTGACTACCTGATGAAGCTGCTTGAATGAATGTAAAGTTGTCATCAAATTAAAAGGGGGGTACTTTGAGAAATCTAAAGTTTAACACATAATTTGGTTTGTTTCACATATGTTTCTTTACCCCTTGTTTCCATATGTGCTTCTTTGGCGTTTTGCTACCTTCAGTCTGAATCTGCAATGTGCAGATTCCCATGAGAACAAGGAAATCCATAACACGAACAGGTGTTGTCCACTGACTGATACTCTAAGTATAGGATAAAAGAACGGTAGAATGACCTCACAGAGTTGATTTGTAGTCTGTAACCATGGAGGAACATAGCTGTGCATAGGATATTTCTAATAAGAACATTTGTAATGTATCTGTATAGATTAATAATAAATGTATACAATCTATTAAGCATAAACAATGTCTTGTCCTCTCTTACCTAATATATTACAATGTTGTTCCCCACAGTACGATTGGTGTTCATGGATCCCAAATGCTCCTCCAACCATGCGATGCCCTCCACCAACAAAGAAAGAAGATGTTACAATACAATATATCATTGAAAGCTTACCTGACAGAGGTCGATCATGCTGGCATCTTGGAGCTGTATGGGCTTTGAGTCAGTTTCAAGATAATGAGGTAAGCAAGTCAGTAATCAGAAGATTCGGCATATGTCCTTCAGGTATCTATTTGATTTGTTTAAAGTTTTCTACCTTTGACAGCTTTAACGGCAATCTGTCAGTAAGATCAACCTCCCCTCCCTCCTCCTTGATCAGTAAGATCAACCTCGATCCCTCCTCCAAACCAAATATATGGGCATGCAGGTCTTTGAAAGCTAAATTCAGCAACACTTTTATATCTTCTATCTGCTGCTGTATTTCTGAGAAATTGGCCCTTTATTTCATATGCCAATTAGGCATTAAGTGCTTTGTGTTACGGATCCGGGTGGTGGAACCTCTGTGCTGCGGTGCAAGGAGGGACCAGAGGGGTGTAACTAGGTATCAACTCGGACTGACCAAGGTCGCACGGCGGCTCAATTGACTCCATGAACCAGTGAAGGACCGAGCAGAGGGACCAGGTGCTACTCTGGGCCTATCCTTGTATGAGAACAGGTGACTCCCATGGGTAACTGGCAGGAGCCTCCGGGTAGGCACGGCAGGTAACTGACAGGAGCCTCCAGATAGGCTGACTGATAGGCACGGCAGGTAACTAGTACGTTCTCTGGGTAGGCAGGCAAGCCAGTCCCATAGACAGACTGGCGGGTTTGGATCATAGGCAGACCGTCGGGCTGGAGAGTACACTTGGCTGGCGGAGACTGGTAGTCAGGCAGGCGGGCTGGACTGGTAATCAGACTGGCGGACTGGACTGGTAGTCAGGCTGGTGGACTGGACTGATAGACAAGCTGGCGGACTGGACTGGTAGTCAGGCTGGCGGACTGGACTGGTAGCCAGGCTGGTGGACTGGTAGTCAGGCTGGCGGACTGGACTGGTAGCCAGGCTGGCGGACTGGACTGGTAGTCAGGCTGGCAGCGGGACCTGAGGGCTGAAGCAGAATTTAGAACTCAAAGCTACAACCTTGCACGGGCACCTCCATTTTGGAGCAGGTGCCTTTTATATGAGAGGTCCTCCGGCCATTGGCCGGTGATTCCTTAAGCCTTAAGCACAGTGCCCGGGAAGCTGCGCGCGCCGGCAGCAGAGCAGGAGAGCCTGTCAGGGGGCAGAGACGCAGATACTACACTTTGTGTGTGACAGAACACTTCCCTACCCTCTGCCTCCGCCTCCTGAGGTTGTTTCGCTAAGAGCACTATCCTCTTTAAATTGATTGATAGCTCACTGTCTGATTTCGTTGCCTTGCAGTTGGCCTCACACACAAAGGGGGCTTTCAATTGAGTTGGTGTTAGGAGGGGAAAAAATCTCAGGAGGCAGAGGCTTGTGAAGTGTTATGTCATGCCCAGAGATCTTAATGCCTCATTTGCATATGAATAAAAACTCTGGTTTCTAGGAAATGCAGCAACAGATAGCAGATATAAAGGTCTGGATGGATTTACATAGCAAAAGTCTTGCATGTCAATACATGTCGTTTGGGGGTGCTAATCTTACTGACAGCTTGCCTTTAAAAAGTTGTAGGCCTCTCTTTAGTATAAAAATTAGTTTTACTTCAAAATGTATTAATACAAGGCAATGTTTTATTACTAAATCTTTTATATAATGGATCATACAGCTGCAGAACAAAGAACAATTGTCTTCACTACTTGTCTATATGTGTCTAGATTCTAAGGAAGACACACGTTAATGTTGCTCCCTAAGCACAGTGCCCGGGAAGCTGCGCGCGCCGGCAGCAGCAGCAGGAGAGCCGGAAAACGCCGGGCCGGGAGCGCGGCAGTAAGAGGGACGGCGTCTCTGCCTGTCAGGGGGCAGAGACGCCGATACTACAGTACCCCCCCCTTTACGCCCCCTCTTTTTTAGGCCTGAAAGAAATTTTTTAAGAAGAAGTGGGCGTGGATGTTCTCCCTGGGTTCCCAAGTTTTCTCCTCTGGGCCAAACCCCTTCCAATCCACCAGAAAAAAAGATTTTTCCTCTTACCCTCTTGGTGGCCAGAATGTTCTCTACCTCATAGACGTCCTCAGTGGAAACCGGAGCTGGGGAGGTACCTGGATTGTCGGAAAAAGAATTAAGCACAACTGGTTTGAGGAGAGATACGTGGACGGAGTTGGGAATCCATAAGGTGGCCGGGAGTTTTAACTTGTAGGCTACTGAGTTGATTTGCCTGAGGACTTCAAATGGACCGATGAACCGAGGACCCAAATTATAGGAGGGTATTTTGAGACGAACATGTTTGGAGGAGAGCCAAACCTTGTCTCCCGGACGAAATTGAGGCGGATCCAGACATCTCTTATCAGCATGTCTCTTCATCCGCTTGGAGGATTGAAGAAGTGCGGATCTAATGTCCTTCCAAATGGTGGAAAATTCACTGACCAGAGACTCCGCGGCAGGGTTGTTATAGGAGAACTTGGCCCATGGTAGGAGCTCTACCCAATCGGTATGGTGAGCGTTGACGAAGTGCCGGAGGAAGCTGGTAAGGATCTGGTTGATACGTTCCACTTGGCCATTGGACTGCGGATGGTAAGCTGAGGAGAAATCCAGGGTGACATCCAGCAGCTTACACGTAGCTCTCCAGAAACGCGAAGTAAACTGGACCCCGCGATCAGACACAATGTGGAAGGGTAGGCCGTGGAGATGAAAGATGTGATGGATGAAGTCCTTAGCCAGCACAGATGCAGACAGGAGACCAGGCAGAGGGATGAAGTGGGCCATTTTAGAAAAGCAGTCAGAGACCACCCAAATGACCGTACAACCGGCAGAAACAGGAAGATCAGTAATAAAGCCCATAGCAATGTGTTGCCATGGGGCAGCAGGTACAGGAAGAGGCAGGAGGCGGCCGGCTGGAAGACGTCTGGGAACCTTGTTGCGGGCACAGGACGAACAGGCCGTGACGAAGTCTACCACATCCTTGCACAGGGTAGGCCACCAGTAATACCGAGTAATGAGTAGGAAGGTCGTCTTCTGGCCAGCATGGCTGGCTAGTTTAGATGAATGACCCCAGTGAAGAACCTTCTTACGATCTGGAACCACTACAAACATCTTACCGGGTGGGAGACGAGACAGGTCCAAGGGGGCCACACTCATCACTTTGGAGGGATCAATGATATACATAGGCTCCTCCTCTTGATCGGAAGACAGGAAGGATCGGGACAAGGCGTCTGATTTAACGTTCTTGTCCGCAGGGCGGTAATGTAGGGTAAAGTTGAAGCGGGCGAAGAATAAAGACCACCGGGCCTGACGCCTTTGGGCATTCTGTAGATATGCCAGGTTTTTGTGGTCAGTGTAGATGACCACCGGGTGCAGAGCCCCCTCAAGCTGGTAATGCCACTCCTCCAGCGCCAATTTGATGGCTAACAGTTCTTGGTCTCCTATGGAGTAGTTGCGCTCGGATGAGGAGAAGAGCTTGAAGAAGAAGCCGCAGGTTACCATTCTCCCGGACGGAGATTTCTGGGTGAGCACCGCTCCGGCTCCGGAAGAGGAAGCATCAACCTCCAGAAAGAACTGTTTGTTGCTATCCAGACGGTGCAGCACTGGGGCAGAAGAGAAGGCTTGTTTTAAGGAGAGGAAGGCCTCCTCTGCTTCGGACGGCCATTCCTTAGGATTTGCTCCCTTACTGGTGAGCGCAGAGATGGGAGCAGTCCGGGAAGAGAAATGTGGGATGAAGAGACGGTAATAGTTGGCGAAGCCCAGGAATCGCTGAATCGCCTTCAACCCCTCCGGACGGGGCCACTTTAAGACAGCAGAGACCTTCTCAGGGTCCATCCGAAGACCTGTCTTAGAGATAATATAGCCCAGGAACGGAAGAGAGGTCTGCTCGAAGAGGCATTTCTCAAATTTTGCGTATAGGTGATTCTGCCTGAGCCTAAGCAGGACCTGACGAACATCCCTCCGGTGTGTAGGAAGATACAGAGAGAAGACCAAAATGTCGTCCAGGTACACCACCACGCAAGAATATAAGAGGTCACGGAAGATGTCATTAACTAATTCTTGGAAGACGGCCGGAGCATTACAGAGACCGAAGCGCATCACACGGTATTCATAGTGACCGTCCCGGGTATTGAATGCCGTCTTCCACTCGTCTCCTTGGCGGATCCGGACCAAGTTATACGCCCCACGAAGATCGAGCTTGGTGAAGATCTTCGCGTCTTTAAGGCGGTCGAACAGCTCAGAGATGAGCGGCAGGGGGTATTTGTTTTTGATGGTAATCTGGTTGAGTCCTCTATAATCGTTACAGGGGCGTAGTGAACCGTCTTTCTTTTTTACGAAGAAGAATCCGGCTCCAGCCGGGGAGGTAGATTTCTGGATAAATCCCCTAGCCAGATTTTCTTCGATGTACTCCGACATGGCCCGGGTTTCGGCCAACGACAAAGGGAAAATACGTCCACGGGATGGAGTGGCGCCGGGTACCAGGTCGATAGGGCAATCATATAGCCTATGAGGTGGCAGTGTCTCTGCTTCCTTCTTGTCGAAGACATCTGCATAGGACCACTAAGGTGCCGGTAGACCAGGTAAATTAGCCGGAGTAGACGGAGGTCGAGCCGGGCGAACCGGGATCAGGCAGGTCTCATGGCAATCCTGCCCCCAACAGAGCACCTCACCGGATTGCCAATTCAGAACGGGTTCATGTCTCTGTTGCCAGGGTAGACCTAGCAAAAGGGAGTGAGAGAGTCCGGAAAGCACATGGAAGGAGATCCTCTCTGAGTGCAGCATTCCCACCTGAAGGGTTGCGGGCTCTGTGACGAGCAAGATGGTCACCGGAAGGAGTCTTCCATCCACGGAAGCGACAGCCAATGGTTCAGCCAGAGGTTTGGTAGGAATCTGATACTTCTCTACAAGGGACTGGGAAATGAGATTCCCAGCGGCTCCGGAATCCAGATGGGCGGTTTCAAAGAAGCGGTTCTCTCCACAGGAAATAGAGATGGATAAAGTCAAGAACGGAGAGGATTTACTCTTGCCTAGGATGACCTCTCCGAGCGGTCCTAGACACTGGAGTTTCCCGGCTTCACCGGGCAGGAACGGATCAGGTGCTCCTTACTACCACAGTAGAAACAGCTCCCCTCGGCTCGGCGTGTTTCTTGGCGAGACTTGACCATCTTGGTCTGGTCGATTTGCATGGGTTCGGGCGAGCGTTCCTGGGGAGTTGCTGGTTGGGAGCCAGGTTTCTGGAAAACAGGAGCAAGACGAGGAAATCGTCTCTCCTGGTTAGTCTCCTTAGCACTTTCTAGGAAACGGATGTCAATCCGGGTTGCTAGTGACACCAGGTCATCCAGGGTGGCAGGAATGTCCCGGCTGGCTAGCTTGTCCTTAATCCGACCGGAAAGACCCTCCCAGAAGGTGGACACCAGGGCCTCGTTGTCCCAGGCAAGCTCAGAAGCGAGGGTACGGAACTGCATGGCATACTGGCCCACGGTGAGACTCCCTTGGCGGAGACGGAGCAAAGAGGAGGCAGAAGAAATTCTTTGTCCGGACTCATCGAAGACCCTCCGGAAGGCAGTGAGGAAAGCCGGAAGATCAGACACCAGGGAATCCCCTCTCTCCCATAGAGGGTTTAGCCATGCCAATGCTTCCCCGGTGAGGTGAGACATGATGAACACCACCTTGGCCCGGTCGGAGGGAAACTGATGTGCCAGAAGTTCAAAGTGCAGAATGCACTGGTTCAGAAAACCCCGACATAAGATGGCGTCACCCCCAAAACAAGGAGGCGCAGAAAGCCGGGGTCCTAGGCTGGATGCCGTGGTATTGGTAGGCAGAGGCGCCGCCGGAGCGGGTGTCGTTCGGCTCGAGGCGGACACAGGTGGGACGGACAGTGTGTCCAGGCGAGAGTTGACAGGCCGCAGGTAGGTCAGGATGGTTTCCTGTTGGGATCTCTGATGAGAAACCTCCTGGTACAGGTCAGCAAGCAAAGGAGCCTGGGGGCCACCGGGTTCCATGGGCCCATGCAAACTGTTACGGATCTGGGTGGTTGAACCTCTGTGCTGCGGTGCAAGGAGAGACCAGAGGGGCGTAACTAGGTATCAACTCGGACTGACCAAGGTCGCACGGCGGCTCAATAGACTCCATGAACCAGGGAAGGACCGAGCAGAGGGACCAGGTGCTACTCTCGCCTATCCTTGTATGAGAACAGGTGACTCCCATGGGTAACTGGCAGGAGCCTCCGGGTAGGCACGGCAGGTAACTGACAGGAGCCTCCAGGTAGGCTGACTGATAGGCACGGCAGGTAACTAGTACGTTCTCCGGGTAGGCAGGCAAGCCAGGCCCATACACAGACTGGCGGGTTTGGATCGTAGGCAGACCGTCGGGCTGGAGAGTACACTTGGCTGGCGGAGACAGGTAGTCAGGCAGGCTAATCAGACTGGCGGACTGGACTGGTAGTCAGGCTGGCGGACTGGACTGGTAGACAGGCTGGTGGACTGGACTGGTAGACAGGCTGGCGGACTGGACGACAGGCTGGCGGACTGGACTGGTAGTCAGGCTGGTGGACTGGACTGGTAGTCAGGCTGGCGGACAGGACTGGTAGGCTGGCGGACTGGACTGGTAATCAGGCTGGCGGACTGGACTGGTAGTCAGGCTGGCGGACTGGACTGGTAGTCAGGCTGGCGGACTGGACTGGTAGTCAAGCTGGTGTACTGGACTGGTAGACAGGCTGGCGGACTGGACTGGTAGTCAGGCTGGCGGACTGGTAGTCAGGCTGGCGGACTGGACTGGTAGTCAGGCTGGCAGCGGGACCTGAGGGCTGAAGCAGAGTTTAGGACACAAAGCTACAACCTTGCACGGCACCTCCATTTTGGAAGAGGTGCCTTTTAGGTGACACCCCCTGAAGAAGGCAGCGCCGAAATGCGCGTTGGGGTGGAGGCAGGACCTGGATGTGAGCCCTATCTATTTGCGGTCTGGTGCTTAGGTATTAATATATATATATATATATGTATATATATATATATATATATATATATACACAGTACAGACCAAAATGTTGGACACACCTGCTCATTTAAAGATTTTTCTGTATTTTCATGACTATGAAAATTGTACATTCACACTGAAGGCATCAAAACTATGAATTAACACATGTGGAATTATATACTTAACAAAAAAGTGTGAAACAACTGAAAATATGTCTTATATTCTAGGTTCTTCAAAGTAGCCACCTTTCGCTTTGATGACTGCTTTGCACACTCTTGGCATTCTCTTGATGAGCTTCAAGAGGTAGTCACCGGAAATGGTCTTCCAACAATCTTGAAGGAGTTCCCAGAGATGCTTAGCACTTGTTGGCCCTTTTGCCTTCACTCTGCGGTCCTGCTCACCCCAAACCATCTCGATTGGGTTCAGATCTGGTGACTGTGGAGGCCAGGTCATCTGGCGTAGCACCCCATCACTCTCCCTCTTGGTCAAATAGCCCTTACACAGCCTGGAGGTGTGTTTGGGGTCATTGTCCTGTTGAAAAATAAATGATGGTCCAACTAAACGCAAACCGGATGGAATAGCATTCCGCTGCAAGATGCTGTGGTAGCCATGCTGGTTCAGTATGCCTTCAAATTTGAATAAATCCCCAACAGTGTCACCAGCAAAGCACCCCCACACCATCACACCTCTTCCTCCATGCTTCATGGTGGGAACCAGGCATGTAGAGTCCATCCGTTCACCTTTTCTGCGTCGCACAAAGACACGGTGGTTGGAACCAAAAATCTCAAATTTGGACTCATCAGACCAAAGCACAGATTTCCACTGGTCTAATGTCCATTCCTTGTGTTCTTTAGCCCAAACAAGTCTCTTCTGCTTGTTGCATGTCCTTAGCAGTGGTTTCCTAGCACCTATTTTACCATGAAGGCCTGCTGCACAAAGTCTCCTCTTAACAGTTGTTGTAGAGATGTGTCAGCTGCTAGAACTCTGTGTGGCATTGACCTGGTCTCTAATCTGAGCTGCTGTTAACCTGCGATTTCTGAGGCTGGTTACTCGGATAAACTTATCCTCAGAAGCAGAGGTGACTCTTGGTCTTCCTTTCCTGGGGCGGTCCTCATGTGAGCCAGTTTCTTTGTAGCGCTTGATGGTTTTTGCAACTGCACTTAGGGACACTTTCAAAGTTTGCCCAATTTTTCGGACTGACTGACCTTCATTTCTTAAAGTAATGATGGCCACTCGTTTTTCTTTACTTAGCCTCTTTTTTCTTGCCATAATACAAATTCTAACAGTCTATTCAGTAGGACTATCGGCTGTGTATCCACCAGACTTCTGCACAACACAACTGATGTTCCCAACCCCATTTATAAGGCAAGAAATCCCACTTATTAAACCTGACAGGGCACACCTGTGAAGTGAAAACCATTTCCGGTGACTACCTCTTGAAGCTCATCAAGAGAATGCCAAGAGTGTGCAAAGCAGTCATCAAAGCAAAAGTTGGCTACTTTGAAGAACCTAGAATATAAGACATATTTTCAGGTGTTTCACACTTTTTTGTTAAGTATATAATTCTACATGTGTTAATTCATAGTTTTGATGCCTTCAGTGTGAATGTACAATTTTTATAGTCATGAAAATACAGAAAAATCTTTAAATGAGAAGGTGTGTCCAAACTTTTGGTCTGTACTGTATATATATATATATATATATATATACAAATTTGCACTGCTACTAGATAATCTATCACTCATGCCTTGCATTATCTGTTATACATGTCCTTTACTCATGATCGCAAAATATTTTTGACTACTATATACTTGATGTTTAATACGCAAGTTGTGAGTTTGGTTACCTTGCGGTCCTATGCTTGGGCTATATATATATATATATATATATATATATATATATATATATATATATATATATATATATATATATATACATATATTGTGTACTGCTACGCTAGAATCAATAACTGATACCATGCACTAATACTTACAAATGTTTTTATTAATGACCGCAGAGCACATGAGTCATTACATATAACCCTAATAGGGATTAATGATTGCAGGCTACACCTGCTTATGTGCACACAGTATTTAACTAGTATGGCTATCTAGCCTTATTTGGGTTGTACAACATGGGTCTTGCGTGTCCCATTCCGCGATGTATTTTTTACACATTGTATGTTATCTGCACCAATTATCTGAGTTTGATACTTTTAAAAGAGTTAATACTTAATAAAAAATATTTTTATACTATGAACGTGGGCTTCAGATCGTGGTTGCTTTGTGGGAATATATAAAGCTACAACCTTGCACGGGCACCTCCATTTTGGAGGAGGTGCCTTTTATATGAGAGGTCCTCCGGCCATTGGCCGGTGACTCCTTAGGCCCTAAGCACAGTGCCCGGGAAGCTGCGCGCGCCGGCAGCAGAGCAGGAGAGCCTGTCAGGGGGCAGAGACGCAGATACTACACTTTGTGTGTGACAGAACACTTCCCTACCCTCTGCCTCCGCCTCCTGAGGTTGTTTCGCTAAGAGCACTATCCTCTTTAAATTGATTGATAGCTCACTGTCTGATTTCGTTGCCTTGCAGTTGGCCTCACACACAAAGGGGGCTTTCAACTGAGTTGGTGTTAGGAGGGGAAAAAATCTCAGGAGGCAGAGGCTTGTGAAGTGTTATGTCATGCCCAGAGATCTTAATGCCTCATTTGCATATGAATAAAAACTCTGGTTTCTAGGAAATGCAGCAACAGATAGCAGATATAAAGGTCTGGATGGATTTACATAGCAAAAGTCTTGCATGTCAATACATGTCGTTTGGGGGGTGCTAATCTTACTGACAGCTTGCCTTTAAAAAGCTGTAGGCCTCTCTTTAGTATAAAAATTAGTTTTACTTCAAAATGTATTAATACAAGGCAATGTTTTATTACTAAATCTTTTATATAATGGATCATACAGTTGCAGAACAAAGAACAATTGTCTTCACTACTTGTCTATATGTGTCTAGATTCTAAGGAAGACACACGTTAATGTTGGTTTAGAATATCTTTCACCTTCTTTCATGTTGTCATCTAGTTGTTTCTAGGCATGTATCCAGATGAACATTTTGTTGAAAAATCTGTAAAGCAAGCAATGGCTAAATTCAGGAAAAACCTTGATGACATCACCAGTTTCATCCTTGACCGCAACAAGAATAAAAAGCTGCCTTATTATTACATGTCTCCAGACAAGATCCCGAACAGTGTTGCTGTATAAGTTTACTGAAGCTACTTGCTGGATCAACAAGATCACACATGAATGTGTAATAATGAGGACCAGGAGTTACAGTCGTCTGATAAAGGGCTAAAAGTTTCATTTTACTGCAGTACTTCTTTTTCATGTAACAAACTACATTCATGTTTATGCTATACAGATATCTCAGTTAAAGAGAATCTGTCAGAAGGATTTCACCCCACAAACTTTTTATAACCGCATGTAGCTCTTTCAAAGAAAAGTCGAGTAACACCTGTACATGACCAGTTTATTCCCCCGTTAATGAAAAATCAGTGTTTAAATTTATATTCAAAGAGGCTGAAAAACTATTTGTAGATCGGAATCCTTTGTCACTCCAGCTCTATTACCAGAACAGTGCGATGGCACTGGGCAGAAAATAGAGCTGGAGTGACAGAGGCTTCAGATATTCTATAGCCATTCAGCCATGTAAAGGTATTGCTGGACTAGTATTTAAAAGAGCTACATACACATATAAAAAGTTTGGGGTGAAATCCTGCTGCCAGATTCTTTTTAAGATTACTCTTAATTTTTATGAAAACCATACACAATATAATACCAACACATTGTAACATCAGGTAAACATAGATGCTTAGATGGGAACTACAGTAAATTTTAACTACGGTAAATATGTTTGTAGTGCTATAAAATATAAATCTTGTCACACACCACTTACATTAGTGATATAAAACTAACAATGGTAATATAAAACATAACAGGTTATTAGTTATACAGAAGTAAAGTGTATACAGATGACTGACAACGAGTTAAATTCTGCCTACACAAGGCACTAACTAGTTTCTCCTTCAGAACATATAGGCAGAAAAGAAAATCCTATATTTTATCTTCTATTAATTGTTTTTATATGTTGATTTTAACTTTGAATAAAAAAATTAAAGTAAATTAAATTTTCAGTCTCCAATTCCTATATGATAGAAATTCCCTCCTGTCAGCGTGTTTTTAAATGTGGATGTAGTGATATATCTGTCACCCAATAAAAATTTTACCTATTTTGTAGAGGTCTAATGTCTGATAAGTCATGAGAAATCTAAAATAGAAATAACTTGAAAATCAGGCGGGACTTGAACAAAAGGCATGCAAATGTACCTGGAAGAAGCAGTCCAAGACTGTAGGATTTTAGGCTCCTAAACCACCACCATCATGTTATGTGGGATGGAGTAGGATTATAATGATGCCGCTAGGTTTTAACCTCACACTTCCAGTCTTATAGAGGACTTGTCACTTGCCATAAATATGTATTTTTTTACCTAGTGTAAATGAGGCTTTTTTAAGAATCTGACGTTATGTCTCAATTGTTTCTGTGCCTCCCTATTCCGTGTGTATAAATCTAGTCTTGTTAGTGAACTGGACATGATCCCTCAAGTAGATAACCACAGAGAAGAGCTGAGGATTAGTGTTTCGCAAGTATGTATTGTTAACCCTTTCGGGCGAGCACGATACATACTCGCTTAACACTACTGAGGATCAATGCCCCTTTCACTAACAAGACTACATACAGGGAAGAAGTCATATATCAGTAATGGAGAGGTGCAGGCAGACAAACAACCACCAGATTCAGAGAACAGCGGCAATTACATAATGCAAAAGAATTACATATTTACACAAGTGATACATCCTCTTAAGAGCAGAGACAGACTACCGTATTTCTCGTTCGAGGATCGCATCATAAACCTTGTACTGGCTGTCTGCTCTCCTGACCTGAGCTTTACAGCTGCATATAAATACATCATGCTGTCATGTTCAGGTCAGGAGAGCAGACGGTCAGTCCGTTCAGTGCAATGCGATTTTCGCACGAGTTATACGGCAGTCTGTCTCTGCCCTAATTGTCATCCTCCTGGCTGCTAAATTTTTTTAACAGTCTCCTTCAAATCACACAGATGCTTTGATACCTTGCACTGCACTAGAAGAGTAGGAGTCTCCTGCTCTTGTCTACTAGGCTCACATGTGAAGTATGGGAGCTGGAGCTGTAAAATGTCATGTGATTCTGCTGCATACGGCCTAAGAGCAGAACGCTTTGTCTACTATTGCACAGATATAAGCAGCCCATAGCATGGACCACAGTTAGTCCGTGCTGCTGTTTAGAAGCAGAATCTGGTATGTTGAAGTATTTAGAAATATGATTGCTGTGCTCACTGCTGCAATGTGATCAATTTTCCATATAATTGGAAGTATACTTTCATATATATATTTTTTTACCAGAATTGAAATATGTACATTTATACATATTGCACAGTATAACTGTTATGATCTGCAACAAGAACTAAGGAAAGATAGGGGAAAGCTGTCCCTAAAGTATGACTAAGCTGAATCCCTACGATGTAGCGGGTTGCCTGTTCCTTGTGAACAGACCCGCCTTTGTCCTCGGCTAGTCTGAACGAAGACCTATAGAAATAAGGGAGGGGTCCCTAAAAGTACTAAGGACTGGGACAAAAATGCGACACCTCCTAACAGAAGTTGCTGCAGAACACAAAAGACAAACTGACAAAAAGTACTAGAGGTCCAAGAGGACCATGCGAACTAGCCAGAGATAGGCACCGAAGCACCAGGCTAGACAGTCAAACAACACTGAAGTCCAGCAAAGCC
Organism: Phyllobates terribilis; assembly: GCF_046119375.1. Lineage (NCBI taxonomy): Eukaryota > Metazoa > Chordata > Amphibia > Anura > Dendrobatidae > Phyllobates > Phyllobates terribilis. Next base: position 517,976,057 of record NW_027362765.1, on the reverse strand, counting down.
AGAAGGGCGGAGCTGGAATATAAAGGCAGATGGTCACATGACCGCAAAACACAAGATAGAAAAAACTAACAGGAGGGTTCTAACAATAACATTATAAAGTGTAGGGATCGTACTCACTTGGGTGCAATGGGAGGAAAACAGGAGGCATGTTACTTTAAGTGTCAATAACAGTTTATTGGTTTCATAAACCGTGCAAAAGCAAAAGTGCAAACAAACAGACTTCAGTGAAGGCAAAAACAAAGAAAACAGTCCATTTAGCACAAACTCTGGTAAGCCAGCACTGTGGTCACACAGGCTGGCAGGCATCCAGTACATGGCCCAGTCTGGAGACATTCACACACGAGATGCCTTATCCCTCCAGACACACAGCCCATGTGCCAAACAACAGCCTCCATTTTATAGGCTGTTAACCACACCCAGAGGTTAGGTCTGTGGGTTGCTGGACTCGCCCATTCTCTCCTAGCAACCCCTAACCCGGCTCCCAGGTGCACCAAATAGTCCTCTTAGTGCGTGCTTGCACTAGAGAAACACTCCGGGCTACATCACAGAGACCAGCCATCTCTGTGACACATACCTCCCATCGACTATGTGACCATTAGCCACCTTACAAAAGGCACAGATTCCTTTTTTGCACACTGTAAAATAAAGGCATCAATTTGTAAAGGCAACTGCTGTCAAAAGGGAAGTATGTACATATTGTCCCCACCAAAGCCCCCATACACATAAGACTAATGTCGGCCAACACTCTAATGCAGTGTTCCCCAACTCCTGTCCTCCAGAGCCACCAACAGGTGGAATTCTTGCCTGTCCAGATCATACAATTATCACCTGTGCAATACTAAGGAAATCCTGAAAACATGACCTATTGGTAACTCTTGAGAACCAGAGTTGGGGAACACTGCTCTGTGTACGGGGGATGCCAGCTAACTTATTGTTGGGGAGATGTTAATTGGGCATATCCAATTTCATACTGCCAATTACTTTGTGCTCCTGGAGATAAGCTACCAGCAGAAATGACTTGGCGGCTATCATGGAGAACACAAGAACACTTGGCCAAGTGAGAATTCCTGTGTATGGAAGATTGGAAAAAAAGATTTTTTTATATGGAAAATTGGAAAGTAAAACATAATTTTTGTAAAAAATACATTTAATATGAAAAAAACTGATTTAAACAATAGGCATTTTTCTGATGACACATTTCTTTTAAATATTTGTCTCCATTGAATTCCTTGCCCAGACCTCTGGGAGATAAGTAGAAGCTAAGGCTTGTCCCGGCCGTCACCATTCCTGTGTTAGTTGATGACTCCAAGAACACTGTTTCAGAGTGTTATCCTGCAGGAAAAGGAGGTGTCAATCAAAGGTAGCCATTGATGATGCCCTAAAGCACAGAATCTGGTGAGTGACAGTCTGTCTGTAAATGAGCCAGTGGATATGTATCATTTAAGAGCAAGCCACAACAATTTATGGATTATATCAGAACTGATTGCCCACGGCGTTTTCAAAAATCACTGAGAGACAAGACTGAGAGGGAGCCTGAGCTATGATTAGAGGAAGAAGAGATCCTGTAGTTATTCATACCAACATTTTAATGTTGTCAACTCCTCACCAGAGCAGCCCCTAACCAACAAGGGTTACCGCTAAAAAGCCTACTTTAGGGCAGGGTTAATATATGCCCAACTACTTTAGCAGGATTGTGCCAGCTAAATTGGGACTGATAGCAACTATGAGTTATCTGCCTCCTAGCAGTAAGAAGGACAAGAGTCCCTTCCTGCACTGCCACTCTCTGTTCTGTAGACTGCAGGTCACTTTAAGCATGCGGTCTACAAAATGGCTGAGGCACCAATGCATGCGCATTAAAGTCCCGGTGTGATGACATGATTGCACCGCACCAGGACTCTGACGTCCTGTGTGTGCGTCGGCATTATGACAGTGCACTGGTCCACCAGAGCTTCGCTGGTGGAGTCATCAGGATACTGGATTAGGTAAATATATGATGTTTTTATTTTAATCAAAACTTTTGGGGGCATCAAAAACAATGGGGGACCATCATACAGTATGGGGGGGTCTCAGACATTATAGGGACTACTGTGGGGGCCTTTATAAAGGGTGGGGCCCTTTATATAGTTTGGGGGATAAAGTGGGGCCCATTATACAGTGTATGAGCTAAAGTGGGGGCCACAATACAGTTTGGGGGCTAATATGGAGCCCATTATACAGTGTAGGAGCTATTGTGGGGCCCATTATAAAGAGTGGGAGCTAATGTGGGGCCCATAATAAAGTGTGAGAGCTAATGTGGGGTCCGTTATACAGTATAGGAGCTAATGTGGGGTCCATAATAAAGTGTGGAAGCTAATTTGGTGCCCATTATACAGTATAGGAGCTAATATGGGGCCTATTATAAAGTGTGGGAGCTAATGTGGGTCCCATTATATAATATAGGAGCTAATGTGGGGCCCATTATATAGTTTGGGAGCTAATATGGGGCCCATTATACAGTATAGGAGCTAATGTGGGACCTATTATACAGTATAGGAGCTAATCTGGGGCCCATTATATAGTATTGGAGCTAATGTGAGGCCCACTATACAGTGTGGGAGATAATGTGGGGCCATTATACAGTTTTGGGCTGACTGTGGGGCCCATTATGCAGTTTTGGGGGCTAATAAGAGGGCCATTAAACAGTTTGGGGGGTAATGCAAGGCCTATTATACAGTTTGAGGACTAATGTGGAGGCCATTATACAGAGTTGAAGCTAATGTAGGGGGGCACTATGCAGTTTGGGGGCTAATACAGTGGTCATTATACAGTTTAGGGGCTAATATGAGGGTCATTATAAAGTTAGAAGGCTAAGGCGGGGACCATTATACAGCGTGAAGCTAATGTAAGGGCCATTACACAGTTTGGGGGCTAATGTGGGGGCAATTATACAGTTTGGGGGCTAATGTGAAGGCCATTATACAGTTAGGGGCTTATTGTGCGGGCCAATATACAGTATGGGAGCTAATGCTGGGGCCATTATATAGTTTGAGTGCTAGTGTGTTGAAAACTGTGGACGTCATTGTACAGTGTTGGGACCATTATACAGAGTGAGGGCCATTATACAGTGTGAGGGCTTCTGTCGGGGTCATTATATTGTGATCTGGGTGATCAGTAGGGACATCATACTATGTATAGAGGAGCTGTGGATCCACCATACTGTGTATAGGGGAGCTGTGGGCCCATCATACTGTGTATAGAGGAGCTGTACATTGGGGGACTCATTGGACCTTATTAAATGTTAAGTGGGCACTTAAGAAGCATTATTGTTATAGGGCACTCAGAGTATTGTGGAAGTCAAAGTGGTAAAATGTGGACACTGTTTTCTAGGGCATTTACACAGGGCATTAATATTTTTTAGGGGGCAATTTTACCAGGAGGCATTATTATTATGTAAGAGGCACAGTAGTGAGCATTATTATGTGGGGCACTAAGAGGAGAGCAGTTACTGTGCCAATCAGCAGGTGCAGTAACAGAGACACATATGGCAGCAGCGGCTCAGTATTGGGGTATCAGGACAATGAGGAGTTTGTGCAGGTTGGGAATACATGGGGATAGTGCTGGAAATGTGAGAAGTCAAATGTGTCTTCCATGTTGGTCTGGGTCAAATGGAAAAGACGTGAAAAATGAACGACTCCATCAGAAAGAACGTCAGCTGTACATCACCATCTATAACTGTACTGTAATCCCTTGTATGTTTTTCTGTACTGGTATTTACCACTATATGTCACCATATGGCGATAATATCAGTGAGCCACCATAGTTGTAATCAGGGTTTGGAGCCCAATCAGATGTTTCGCCCACCCTGAGCTGAACCCCTAGCTACGCCATATTATCCTGTAAAATAATTTTTTTATTCAAAAAATCAATCTCTAATACTCAAAAATTCTGATAGATGTTTCTAAATGCTCAGAAACAGACAATTTAAAAACAAGCTAAGGTTGTACATGTGCATGAGGCTTCAAAATGTCTAGGTCTTTGGCAAGGTCAGCTTCAGGGGTGTGTGACCTGTGCACTTGCATAAAGCATTACACTTTCCTATTTCATGGTGGAGTCACTTGGCAAAGCCTTTAGTTCACCTAAATATGACTATGGTAGAGACAGAAACTAAAGCTAATATACAAGACTGGCCAGTAAGGAGGGAAGCTCGTCTATAAACTGCCTGTGTGTGGTCTGGAGACAGCCCCATTAATATTGTTAATGTCTGTGAGTGTATATATACTTGTTTAGCTGCATATTTGTGTGCCCATATGTATATTTATTTTAGATAAATACACTATGTGTACTGTACATGTGTTTGTACATATAACCTTACATATACATACACTCCTCAACATTGAAATTGCAAAAGAAGGAAAAGTCGTGGAATTATGGGAATCAAAGGATGGATAGACATGTTACTGATTTGTAAATTATGAAAAAGGGGGGAAAAAAATTGAAAACATCTCGATTTATTCAGTATCGCGTAAGAGCGGCACGCGCACTTACACGCCTTGGTTGCTATCAATGAGGTTATTAGTGATTGTCTGAGGGATGTTGTGTCAAGCTGAATGCCTTAAGGCCCCGTCACACTTAGCGACGCTGCAACGTTCCCAACAACGATACGACCTGTCAGGGATCGTTGCTGCGTCGCTATGTGGTCGCTGGTGAGCTGTCAAACAGGCAGGCTCACCAACGATCAGGGGAGCAGCGACATCGTGGAAAGAATCTTTCCACGATGTCCTGCTCCTGGTTACCAGCCTGCTGAAGCAGGAGCAGGCTGGTAACCATGGTAAACATCAGGTTACTAGGGGCACACGCGCACCTAGTAACCCGCTGTTTATCATGGTTACCACTCTGCTACGGTGAGTGGGAGGTTACCGCTCACTTTAGCAGGCTCGTAACCATGATAAACAGCAGGTTACTAAGTGCGCGTGCTCCCCTAGTAACCCGATGTTTATCACGGTTACCAGCCTGATCGCTGCTCCCGCTGGTCACACACAGCGATGTGTGCTGACCAGCGGGAGGGCAATGACCAAAAAAAGGTCCAGGACATTCTGCAGCGATCAGCGACCTCACAGCAGGGGCCTGATCGCTGCAAAGTGTCACACATAGTGACATCGCTGGTGAGGTCGCTGTTGCGTCACCAAAACCGTGACACAGCAGCGATCTCGCTAGCGATCTTGCTATGTGAGACGGTGGCTTTGGACTCGGTATGTGATGTCCAATTTCACTTGCAGAACAGAATGGATCAATCGTGGAACCAGTGGTTTGGCCATTTCTCCAATGTGTCCCAGGAGCAGTTTTTAAAAGTGACAACATCAGAGCGCATGTTGCTCGTGCTACCGTGAGCAGCATGTGTGGCCAAACCATGCTCTCATGGCCTTCAGCAACGCCGGACTTTTCTCCCATCAAGCACATCTGGGACGCCATTAATTGTCAATTGCAAAGGGAGCAGTCAGCAGCGGATCTTGATGATTTGCCTTCAAATGTGCATTCAGTGTGGGAGAATATTCCTCAGACAACCATTAAAGTGAATCTGTAACAAGCTTTTTGCCATCTAATCTGAGAGCAGCATAATGTATTGACAGAGACCCTGATTCCAGTAATGTGTCACTTATTGGGCTGCTTGCTGAAGTTTTGATAAAATCACAATTTTATCAGCAGCAGATTATCACTAGAGAACTAGTAAACCTGCTGCCAAGTAGTCCTCCATATTTATGAGCTCTACATAACCCAGCCACCACAACAGTGATTTTATAAAAAAAAAAATACAACATGCAGCTCAGTAAGTAATACATTGAATAAATCAATGTCTCTGCCTCTACATCATGCTGCTCTCAGATGGGATAGCAAAACCCTTATGCCAGATTCCCTTTAACCCCTTTACAACCCAAGGTGGTTTGCACATTAATGACCAGGCCAATTTTTACAATTCTGACCACTGTCACTTTATGAGGTAATTACTCTGGAACGCTTCAACGGATCCCCCTGATTCTGAGATTGTTTTTTTGTGACAAATTGTACTTCATGACTGTGTTAAAATTTCTTCGATATCACTTGCGTTTATTTGTGAAAAAAATGAAAATTTGGTGAAAATTTAGAAAATTTAGCAATTTTCAAAATTCGAATTTTTATGCCCTTAAATCAGAGAGATATGTCACACAAAATAGTTAATAAATAACATTTCCCACATGTATACTTTACATCAGTACAATTTTGGAACCCAAATTTTTTTTTATTAGGGAGCTATAAGGGTTAAAAGTTGACCAGCGGTTTCTCATTTTTCCAACAAAATTTACAAAACCATTTTTTTAGGGACCACATCACCTTTGAAGTCACTTTGAGGGGTCTTTATGACAGAAAATACCCAAAAGTGACACCATTCTAAAAACTGCACCCCTCAAGGTGCTCAAAACCACATTCAAGAACTTTATTAACCCTTCAGGTGCTTCACAGGAATTTTTTGAATGTGGAAGAAAAAAATGAACATTTAACTTTTTTCACAAAAAATGTTACTTTAGACCCAATTTTTTTATTTTCGCAGGGGTAACAGGGAAAAATAGACCCCAAAATTTGTTGCGCAATTTGCCCTAGGCATGCAGATACCCCATATGTGGGGAAAAAACACTGTTTGGGCACACAGCAGGGTTCGGAAGGGAAGGAGCGCCATTTGACTTTTTGAATGTAAAATTTGATTGAATAATTAGCGGACGCCATGTTGCATTTGGGGAGCCCCTGATGTGCCTAAACAGTGGAAACCCCCCCACAACTGACACCATTTTGGAAACTAGACCCCTCATCTAGATGTGTGGTGAGCACCTTGAACCCCCAGGTGCTTCACAGAAGTTTATAACATTGAGCTGTAAAAATAAAATTTTCACATTTTTCCCACAAAAATGTTTTTCAGCCCCCACTTTTGCATTTTCATAAGGGTAACAGGAGAAATTGCACCATGCAGATTGTTGTGCAATTTCTCCTGAGTAACCAGATACCCCATATGTGGAGGAAAACCACTGCTTGGGCGCACGGCAGGGATCGGAAGGGAAGGAGCGCCATTTGACTTTTTGAATGTAAAATTTGCTTGAATAATTAGCGGATGTGCCCCTGATGTGCCTAAACAGTGAAAAAAAAACACAAGTGACACCATTTTGGAAACTAGACTCCTCAGGGAACTTATCTAGATGTGTGATGAGCACCCTGAACCCTCAAGTCCTTTACAGAAGTTTTTAACATGGAACCGTGAAAATAAAAAAATCTAACTTTTTCCATAAAAATGATGTTATTTTAACAAGGGTAAGAGGAGAAAATGGACCCCAAAAAACTTTAGTGCAATTTCTCCTGAGTACGCCAATATGTGGGGAAAATACAGTGTTTGGGCGCACGGCAGAGTTCAGAAGGGAAGGAGAACTGTGTGACTTTTTGAATGCAAAATTGTCTGGAATCGAGAGCGGACGCCATGTCGCGTTTGGAGAGCCCTTGATGTGTCTAAATAGTGGAAACCCCCCACAAGTGACCTCATTTTGGAAACTACACCCCTCAAGGATTTTATCAAGGGGTATAGTGAAAATTTTTAACCCAGAGGTATGACACAGAATTTGATAACATTAGGTCATCATATTGAATAAGTTGTCATTAGTCTTGAGCGCAAGTGCTCGCTACTTGAGTTTGCATCGGGTACTCAGATATGCACCATGTATCGCGCGTGCTCGAGTGACATGCTCGAGTCCCCACCCGCATGTTTCACGGTTATTAGGACACCCAAAAAAAAAACATGCAGGGATCGCTCGTGCATGGCAGGCAATCCCCGCAAGATTTTTTTTGGCCGCGAAGCATATGGGGCGGAGACTCGAGCACCCGCGATACTCAATGCATACCCGAGCACCCGATGCAAACTCAAGTAGCGAGCACTTGCGCTCAACACTAGTTGTCATATCGTCATCATTTTTATTTTTTTTACTTTTGAAAAAAATCCCAACCCTAACCCTAGCCCAACCCTAACCCCAACCCTATCCCTAGCAATACCCTAACCCGAGAGTTTATTTTTTACGCCGTTGCTCGTGCGGTATAAGTGATTAGACGACTTTATTCTTCGGGTCGGTGAGAGTACAGAGATACCAGACTCATATCGGATTTCTATGATTGACAGCTGACACACACTAAAAGACAAATTTTTTTGTAAAATATAGTTTTTGCATTGCCATATTTTGAGAGCTATAATTTTTCCATAATTTGGCCGACAGAGTCATGTGACAGCTTGTTTTTTGCGGAATGAGTTGACGTTTTTATTGGTGCCATTTTCAGGCACATGACATTTTTTGATAGCTCTCTATTCCGATTTTTGGGAGGCAGAATAAACAAAAAACAACAATTCAGGAATTGTTTATATTTTTATTTTTTTATGCTGTTCCGCGTGTGGTAAAATTGATAAGGCAGCTTTATTCTTTGGGTCAGTACATTTACAGCGGTACCACATTTATATCATTTTTCTATGTTTTGGCGCTTTTACATAATAAAAGCAATTTTATAGAAAAAAATATTTTTTTGCATCACTTTATTCTGAGAGCTATAACTCTTAATTTTCGGTTGAGCTGTGTAGTGGCTGTTTTTTTGCGGGACGAGATTACGTTTTCAGCGGTACCATTTTTATTTATATTGTTCTTTTTGATCGCGTGTTATTCCATTTTTTGTTTGGTGGTATGATGATAAAGCATTGATTTTTGCTTCGTTTTTTATTTTTTTTTTTTACCGTGTTCACTGAAGGGGTTAACTAGTGGGACAATTTTATAGGTCAGGTCGTTCCGGACGCGGCGATACCAAATATGTGTACTTTTATTGTTGTTTTTTTTTCATAATAATATTTATTGATGGTTACACTATATTTTTATTTTTGGTGGATTACTATTTTTTTATTTTTTTTAAAAAAAAATTTTTTCACTTCCCGGGTTAATGTGCCAGGAGCGGTGCGGGATCGCTCCTTGCACATTGTCACAGCTGACACCCGGTACTATCAGCTGATACCCGGTGGCAATGGCGCCTGCACAGCCTGTGTGGGGGCGCGATGGAAAAGATGTACTAATACGTATCAGGCTCTTAAAGCCCAGGGCACAGATACGTATTGGGCTTTAAAGGGGTTAATAACCTCATTGGTAGAAAGGTAAGTGCATGTGTTTGTGCACTTGGCACTCATACTCGATAAAGAATACATTGGATGTTTTCCATTTTTTCATCATTTGCAGATCATTAACATGTCTATCCATCTTGTGATTTCTATAATTCCACGATTTTTACTTCTTAGTGTTGCAATTTCAATGCTGAGGAAGTATAAAAAATAAAATATGATATAAATTTGCCAAAAATGCTAAAATTCACATCATAAAACTAAACATTTTTCCGTGACATTTGTCACCTTTTCACAGGATAGATGATAAATGTATGACTGCTGTGCACATGCTTGACACCCTTTTATCCAACCTGTTTCTTACTGTCGTCATGCAGTTAAGACTTTGGACATATACCCCTTTTTCTAGTGATCTTGGGGTCCCAGCAGTTGCGCACATGCTTTACCGCTGCTCTGTTCAAGCTGTCTCTAAGTGCAATCATGGATATGTGTGGCGCCCCTGCGGGTTCAGTCGCCACAGAGGTACTGCATCTCATCCAGAGGTGTGGTATCCCACTCTCAGGTAAGGATGGAGTACTGCCTGGGACCCACACACTTGCATCCATTACACTCCACTTCAGAGGGAAGGGCGAGATTGCTCTTAAGGGAGAGCACAGTCCCTGATCCCTGGCTGGAGGGCGGAACCATGAAGTGGGTGTGGGTGGAGGAAGTAGTTTAGGGGAGCACTTCAGTAGAAGTATAAAAAGGCAAGCAACCATCTAGAAAGAGAGGAGTCCAGTCAGAGATGACAGTCTGAGGAGGAGGAGTGGGAGCAGGAGCTCTGTAGGAGCTCTGCTCAGAGGAGCGGGCCTAGAGAGAGAGGCCCAGGAGGACTGGCAGGACGAGGAAGGGAGCAGGGAAGGTTCCAGGAGGAACAGAAGGGATCCCAGGGGCACCGGAAGTGCAGATGCCACCCGTGCGCCCGAATCTGCAGGAACGTAGAGGGATCAGACCGCAGAGGGGACCGGCCCCTAAACTAGTGGAGAACTACAAGGCTCAGCTAGAAACCGGAGGCTCCTGTACTTGCAAGGTGCAGCTGCCAACCACCACAATTACATCGCCGAAAATGTGGCCACAGAGGGTCCAGGGGACTGCAGGTCACCCGACAAGATCCGAAGCTACCGGCTTGGGACACTGATTGTGAGGCGCAGGGCAGGAGGGTGAGAGCCAGCGCAGGAAGACGACCGAGGAAGGCAAATAGAACGGGGTCCCGTTTAAGTACTCCTGAGTTACTTGAGAGATTGCTGAACCCATTCCTTGGTGAACGCAGGACGACGTGGGAGATTACTCTGGTACTGGTAACCTGGAGTTCAACAACTGTGAGTAAACCTTGAAGACTGCACCCCACTGTGTCCTGGAATTATTACCTGCGCCATCACCTGCACTACACCGCACCAACAACATCTACCTCATCTATAAATAACATCACTGCACCGCCGTGAAGCTTAGCTCTGCCTGTGGGGAGCTGACCAACTCTGCTGCGTCACCATCAGCTCCAGAGGATCTGCACCGCAGCGGCGGCCCCATATAGCCACATACCACAGGTGGCGTCACGAACATTAAACTATAAAAACTATAATCCCCTTTTTATTGACCGCCCTGGGTCATGGACCGGGTCACTGCCACTGTGACATCCCCCAGCACTGACCGGCCCGGCTACCGAGTACCCCACGGCCCAGGGGGCACATCATGTTCTTTATCACTCCCCTTAGGTGATATCATGGTTATCACCTTATGGCCAAGTTCACACGACCATATTTTCGGTCTGAGTGCTGTCTGTGAAAAAACTTATATCACGTGGACATCACTAGGCCCAATGTTATACAATCGGCCTGTTCAGATGAGCGTTTTTTTTCAACGGACTCAATCTCTACCATGAAAATATCGCAGATCATTAGTTTTTTCCGTATGTCAGATGAGACTCATCATTTCAAGTGTATGGGTGTAAGGAGCAAAAAATTGGATCCCATACAGATCATCCATATAACATCCGATTTTTAAGGATACATTGCAGTTCTTTGAAGGGGTTGTTCGGTCCAAATCCATAAGTCTGCAGTCACTCTGTGTGACTGCAGACTTATGAATCCCCCCAGCGCAGGCACTCGGCGCTGTGAGGATTCGCCGGTTTCTGAGCAAGGACCGGAGGATATGTATGTGTTATACATACTCCCGGCGAGAAGCAGTCCAGTGGGCGTGGCCTCTCTCCATACACTTGTATTGAGCAAGGCCCCGCCCTGACTAGTGATGCAACTGTCCAGTGGGCGTGGCTGACTAGAGGGCACGGCATCGCTCCATACAAGTGTATGGAGTGAGGCCGCACCCACCACTGGCCGGGCTCTGGCTGGGAGAATATATAACTCATACGTACCCACCGGTCCCGGCTCAGAAGCTGGTGAATCCCCGCAGCAATGCACAGAGCATCCACTGGGGGAATTCATAAGTCGCAGTCACACAGAGTGACTGCAGACTTATCGATTTGGACCGGACAACTCTTTTACAATGTGAAACTGTATTTGGTTTTGTAAATTTTAATAACGGCTGATGTATAAAAATAGATGGCATATAGATGACAAATTATTTTTCTGGATAAAAATCATATTTTTTTATATGCTTGCGTGAACTTAGCCTATAGGTCATGGGTCCCCAACCTGTGTGCTCAGAGGCCCGTGATGTGTATCTCAAGGCTGTCTGTCAGCTTGGTGCATTAGCACTAGATCTAGCAAACAGCTATGAAGACCAGTTGTCCAGATGGTGACTTTTGTGAGCAGCCCCACACAGAAGAGCAGATCTGGATGCACATATACTGGTGGGGAGGAGGGGACAAAAATATGGTAAGTTGCCAGGTGGAGGAGGCGCTTGAAGCTTGAAGTTGTGTGGCGGGGATGCCTGATGCAAGATTATCAAATGGAGTACAGTGGGAACCCCTGGATGAAAGTGTGCTATCTAGAAGAATAATGGGCACGTCATCAGTGTGCTTTATATGGGGAAGCTTTGGCTTTCATTTTTGGGGATTTTTACTATTGTGCGGGAGTGCGCTGCTGAATGGGGCTCGCGACCGTCTCTCAGAGCTGAAGGTGTCTGTCAAGGTAAGAAAGGTTGAGGACCACTGCTATAAGTGTGAAAAGTAGTTTGTGAGATAGCCTCTTTAACCTACAGTCAGTTTTACAATAAAACACAATGTAAAAAGGTTTGATTTCCACTGTGCACAATTATAAGGCAAGTGACTATTTTGATGTATTTCTATGAGAGATTGCTTTTTTGCGGAACAAGTTTTAGTTTTGAATGGCATCATTCAGTTTACTATTCAATGTACTAGAAAAAGTGGGAAAAAAGTTCCAAGTGTGGTGAAATTGTCGGGAAAAAAATTAGGAAATTCATTAAAAAAATTTGCTTGTGTCATCATTTTCTGAGACCCGTAATATTTTAAATTTTTGGTTGATGGAGCTGTGTTATTGATATTATTATACAATATTTTGTTTGCTTCTTATTGTATTTTATGGGTGGCACTTTAAGGATTTCAATTATCGTTCTCTTTACGCCATTTAGATAAAAAATAAATTGATTTTATACACTGTGTGCAGAATTATTAGGCATTAGAGTATTTTGATCACATGATACTTTTTATACATGTTGTCCTACTCCAAGCTGCATAGTCTTGAGAGCCAACTACCAATTAAGTAAATCTGGTGATGTGCATCTCTGTAATGAGGAGGGGTGTTGACTAATGACATCAACACCCTATATAAGGTGTGCTTAATTATTAGGCAACTTCCTTTCCTTTGGCAAAATGGGTCAGAAGAGAGATTTGACGGGCTCTGAAAAGTCCAAAATTGTGAGATGTCTTGCAGGGGGAGGCAGCAGTCTTGAAATTTCCAAACTTTTGAAGCGTGATCACCGAACAATCAAGCGTTTCATGTCAAATAGCCAACAGGGTCGCAAGAAGAGTGTTGGCCAAAAAAGGCGCAAAATAACTGCCCGTGAATTGAGGAAAATCAAGCGTGAAGCTGCCAAGATGCCATTCGCCACCAGTTTTGCCATATTTCAGAGCTGCAACGTTACTGGAGTATCAAAAAGCACAAGGTGTGCGATACTCAGGGACATGGCCAAGGTAAGGAAGGCTGAAAAATGACCACCTTTGAACAAGAAACATAAGATAAAACGTCAAGAATAGGCCAAGAAATATCTTAAGACTGATTTTTCAAAGGTTTTATGGACTGATGAAATTAGAGTGACTCTTGATGGGCCAGATGGATGGGCCAGAGGCTGGATCAGTAAAGGGCAGAGAGCTCCACTCCGACTCAGACGCCAGCAAGGTGGAGGTGGGGTACTGGTATGGGCTGGTATCATCAAAGATGAACTTGTGGGACCTTTTTGGGTTGAGGATGGAGTGAAGCTCAACTCCCAGACCTACTTCCAGTTTCTGGAAGACAACTTCTTCAAGCAGTGGTACAGGAAGAAGTTGGTATCGTTCAAGAAGAAAAACATGATTTTCATGCACGACAATGGTTCATCATATGCATCCAACTACTCCACAGCATGGCTGGCAAGTAAAGGTCTAAAAGAAGAAAAAATAATGACATGGCACCCTTGTTCACCTAATCTGAACCCCATAGAGAACCTGTGGTCCATCATAAAATGTGAGATCTACAGGGAGGGAAAACAGTACACCTCTCTGAACAGTGTCTGGGAGGCTGTGGTGGCTGCTGCACGCAATGTTGATCGAAAACAGATCAAGCAACTGACAGAATCTATGGATGGAAGGCTGTTGAGTGTCATCATAAAGAAAGGTGGCTATATTAATCACTATTTTTTTTTGTTTTTGCATGTCAGAAATGTTTATTTCTAAATTTTGTGCACTGATATTGGTTTACCTGGTGAAAATAAACAAGTGAGATGGGATTATATGTTTTTATTAAGTTGCCTAAGAATTCTGCACAGTAATAGTTACCTGTACAAACAGATATCCTCCTAAGATAGCCAAATCTAAAAAAAAAAACACTCCAAGTTCCAAAAATATTAAGCTTTGATATTTATGAGTCTTTTGGGTTGATTGAGAACATAGTTGTTGATCAATAATAAAAATAATCCTTTAAAATACAACTTGCCTAATAATTCTGCACACAGTGTATTTTCATAAATCTGACTTTCATGAATAAGGTGATATTGAATATATTGATTTTTTATTTTTTATTTTAACGGAAGAACGGGGTGATTTCAGTTTTTCTTTTTTTTCGTTAGTTAATTAAGCAGGGTTCCCCAACGCCAGTCCTCAAGGCCCATGTTTTCAGGATTTCCTTAGTATTGCTCGGTGATAATTGCATCATCTGCACAAACAATAATTCCATCACCTGTGTAATAGTAAGGAAATCCTGAAAACATGACCTGTTGGTGGGCCTTGAGGACTGGAGTTGGGGAATCCTGCCTTAATGGACTTGAACCTGCAATATAGAATTACACTGTGTGCAAAATTATTAGGCAATTTGTATTTTTGATGACTGACTTTTTTATTGATCATCTACAGTGCTGTTAGTCATTCTTAAAGGTTAATAAACCTGAAACCTGAATATTTAAGAAAATAAAAGTGAGGTTTTGGTGGCTAAGGCTATGTTCCCATGATAAGCTTTTGGTGAATGTTTGATGTTGCAGCATTTTTTTTCTGCAGCAGTTCTGCACCCACTATGTAATTTAGGTTCCTTGCGTTTGTTCGTTGCATTTTTTAATGCGTTTTTAGCTCATTTTTGATGCTGCATTTTTTGTCTCTTTTTGGTGTGTCATGCTTTAAATAAAGTTGCTTTGTTTTCAAGTGGGGTAATAGGGTTGAGGTTGATGTTAGCTTTGCAATGACAGCTGACATCAAACTCAGGGGTTAGTAATGGAGAGTCTTCTATAAGACGCCCCCATTACTAACCCCATAGTCATATTGTAAATAAAAAAGGCCCAGAATAAAGTCCTTTAATTGAAATAATGACACTGACACCTTTATCTATATATAAATAAAAATGTAAATGTTCGTTTGTTCAAAATCTTAAATCTCCGAAAATTTCTTCCACCGATTGCTTTGAAATTTTGACACAACGTTGCATTCGAATACACGCATGTTTTTATATACCTACTATGTTTTTATATACCAGCTGTTGAACGTAAAAGCAACAGCGAGAGGGGGGGTGTTACGAGCTCAGTCCCAGGCTGACTCTCCCCCACCGCCCGGCATTCTCCCCCCCTTAGTGACATCTCATTCATAAACCCTTCTCCCTATCCTTCATTCGCCCCAGCCACTGCCTGTGCTTTGCTCTTTTCGTGTCCCCCTGTGGGGTTTGGGGTGAAGGGGAATGACGAGACTGTCTGTTCGAGGCCGAAAGACGCTGCTGCTCATCACCACCACCGCCTGAGAGGTGGCCACCTCTGCTTTCCGGCACCACTGCTGCTGCAGCTTCTTCTTCTCCAGCAGGTGAGTCTTATTTCCGACTGCGCAACAACAAGAGAGGGAAGGAGAGAGAGAGGCTGCACGGAGAGGCGCAGGCCGTCGCCTCCGCTCTGGGCGCTGAGCTGGGTCCGAGCCTCGCAGCAGTGGGCGGATAGCGAGTGAGTACAAGTCTCACTGCGCCACTGGCATGAGCGGCGCTGTGATCTGGCCGGTACCGGCCAGGGACATGTCAAGCGGATCACCCCCTCCTCCTCTGTCGCCGCCTGCCTAAATCTCTGCGCCCCCTCCTGTCACATTCCCTCTGTATTAGGGAATTGCATAACTAGCAATCCATGACATGACCGGCTTCATTCTGACACCTGACAGCAAGTACCGACCTCTTTAGTGACATGTTTTTATATACCAGCTGTTGGACGTAAAAGCAACAGCGAGAGGGGAGTGTTATGAGGTTAGTCCCAGGCTGAATCTCCCCAGCCGCCTGGCATTCTCTCCCCCTTAGTGACATCTCATTCATAAACCCTTCTCTCTGTCCTTCATTCACCCCAGCCGCTGCCTGTACTCTGCTCCTTTCGTGTCCCCTGTGGGGGTTGGGGGCAAGGGGAATTACGAGACCGTCTGTTTGAGGCCGAAAGACGCTGTTGCTCATCATCACCACCGCATGAGAGGCGGCCGCCTCTGCTCTCCGGCACCGCTGCTGCAGCTTTTTCTCTGGCAGGTGAGTCTTATTTCAGACTGCGCAACAACAAACGGGGGTGGGAAGGAGAGAGGGAGGCTGCACGGAGAGGTGCAGGCCGCGGCCTCTGCTCTGGGCGCTGAGCTGGGCACTAGGCTTGCAGCAGTGGGCAGATAGCGAGCAAGTGCAAGTCCCACTGCATACCGGCGGGAGCGGTGCTGTGATCTGGCCGGTACCGGCTCGGGACATGTCAAGCGGATCACCCCTCTGTACTAGGGAATTGCATAACTTGCAATCCCTGACATGACCGGCTCCATGCTGACACCAGACAGCAAGTACTGACCTCTTTAGTGACCTGTGCAGAGTACAGGCCTGCAGGGGTCAGAGGGTACAGTCTGCCACCATGCCAGCCTGATGGACAATTGTATGTTGCGTGTACTAGAGTCGGCAAACCAGACAATCTCTATATCCACACAGACAATGGAACAACAAAAAATACTGTATACCCACAAGCATTGTGAAATTAAATATTTTAGAAACGTGTGCTTTATCTTTTCTTTCTTTTCCATTTAACCAGACTGAGCCACAGCAACGCGCAGCCAGGTACAGCTAGTTTGAAATAAAAAAGCACAGTTAGGCTATGTGCCCACGATGCAGAAATGAAGCAGAACATTTCTGCAGCATTTCTGCATCTCCCTGGCAGAAAAAACACATGCAAATTGTGCATGCGTTTTTCCTGCAGAATACATGCGGATTCACATGCGTATCCACATGCGTTAACGCATGTGTCTCCGCATGCGGACTGACAAGCACTTTCCAGGCGATAGCATCACTTGGAAAGTGCTTGACAGCTAGGTCACACTGTATAAATCCATGCAAACGGCATGGATTTATACAGTGTGACCGTAAAAATAAAAAAAATAAAGCTATACTTACCTCCGATGCCGCCGCGTGTGCTGTTGCGCTCCTTCCTGCTTCCTTCCTGGCTTGCCGGCATCTCGCGAGACAGGCTGCGGTCACACCATGACGTCATCTCAGGTCCTGGAAGGAGAAGCGCTGCAGGGGCTGTCGGACAGGTGACTATAAACTTTATTTTTTATTTTATTCTTTTTTTTACAGGTACAATGGTACCCAGGTCTGGATGAGAGTCTTCTCTCCTCCAGAACTTGGTACCATCCGCACATTGAATCGCGTGTACAAATGTACAGACACCGATTATGTGCGTCTCAATGCAAGTCAATGGCGGCGCTTCCGCAAAATTAATGAACATGCTGCGGATTTATGAGCGCTGCAGAAACGCTGCGGAAAAATATGCAGCATGTGCATTGACATTGCGGAATGCCAATGGGGACCATGGGGTGCGGATTACCATGCGTTTTTGATAAGTTTCCGCTGCGGAAATTCCGCAGCAGAAACGCATGAAAAACGCATCGTGTGCACGCAGCCTTATACTCACCTTTATGCCTAATCCATTGAAGCCCATGTCCCCTGTGAAAGAATAAAAATAATAAATTAACATAATCCTCACTTGTCCAAAGTGAAGATAATCCTCTGATGCCCATGTCCCCTGTAAAAGACAAAAAATAATAAGCAACCATATTCCTCACTTGTAAGATGAGAATATAATCCATCTGCATCCCTCCGTTAAACTTTTAACAGTTTGGACTTTTTTAGTCAGTTAAATCTCTTTTTTGGACCGCTTTAAATGAGGTAAGTAAGCTGCCTAATAATTTTGCACACCTTGATAAAGGGTGTTGATATTCTTAGGCCTCACCCTCCTTCATTACACAACTACACATCACCTGATCTGCTTCATCCAATAGGCATTCAACTTATTACAGTTTGGAGTTGGAAAATCTGTATAAAAATGATGTTATGGTCAAAATAATTCAGCACATAGTGTACAGTATCATGCCATCATAGCAGTTACAGAGGCCTTTAGTATGTCCCCAGCTGTTATGGTTACTATCGACAACAGTGATTGTGCTGCAGAGAGACTGATAGGTGCGGTTCATGCACTTCTAATACTGCTATTATAAATTGACAAAAGCATTTAAGTGGTTAACAGCAACGGGCAGAGTTCAGCTCTGCTCACTGCTGTTCGATGCAGATGATGGCTGAGTAACACAGCAATCTTCTGCAGAGAAAGATGGGGACCCAACACAGGATGTACAGGAAGGGGTTAATTTTTGGCCTATGGGGATGTATAAGAGCTTGTTTTTTAAGTGAGGAGTTGAAGTTTTTATTTTGGAGCACATAACATTTTATGATCACTTTTTATTCAGATTTTTTTTAGACAACTTTGTTCTTTGGGTCAGTATATGTAACAATTATCTAGGTGTTTTTTTTTGGCTTTGCTATGTTTTCACACTAAAAACAATATTTTAGAAAAAATAATTTGTTTTTGAATCGCGCTATATTCTGACAGCTGTAACTTTTTTATTTTTCTGCCGACCAAGCCATGTGACCGCTTGTTTTTTTGGGATGAGTTTATGATACCATGTTTTTATACATACGATTTTTTAATCGCTTTTGCATTATATTCCATGAATTAGATGATCACACCCCTAATAAATGGTGGAGCTGGCCAAATATGGCATGAAAACATCAAAAGTCATAACATATTTGCACAACACAGTGTTGCCAAAAAACTGGTCACTTTGCAAAGCGTTTTACGCTAGAATTCTGGCGCAATTGTTTTGATGAATCAGGGATTGAGTGAGATTCATGTTTTTTAAGCTAGCTTGTAGATTTATAAATCTTATAAATACACTAGATGGTGGCCCGATTCTAACACATCGGGTATTCTAGCATATGTCTCCCGACCCTCCTTTATAATGCCCCATGCAGGATGTCACATCCCCCCCTCCCTTATAATGCCCCATGCAGGAAGTCACATTCCCCCTATATAATACCCCATGCAGGATGTCACATCCCCCGTATATAATACCCCATGCATATAACACCCCATGCAGGATGTCACATCCCCCCTATATAATGCCCCATGTAGGAAGTCACATCCCCCCTATATAATACCCCATGCACGATGTCACATCCCCCTATAGTGCCCCATGCAGGATGTCACATCCCCCCTATATCATACCCCATGCAGGATGTCACATCTCTCCATAGTGCCCCATGCAGGCTGTAACATCCCCCCTATATAATACCCCATGCAGTATGTCACATCCCCACTATATAATGCCCCATGCAGGAAGTCACATCCCCCTACATAATACCCCATGCAGGATGTCACATTCCCCTATAGTGCCCCATGCAGGATGTCACATCCCCCTATATAATACCCCATGCAGGATGTCACATCTCTCCATAGTGCCCCATGCAGGCTGTCACATCCCCCCTATATAATACCCCATGCAGGATGTCACATCCCCCGTATATAATACCCCATGCATATAATACCCCATGAAGGATGTCACATCCCCCGTATATAATACCCCTTGCAGGATGTCACATCCCCCCTATATAATGCCCCATGCAGGAAGTCACATCCCCCCTATATAATACCCCATGCAGGAAGTCACATCCCACTATAGTGCCCCATGCAGGACGTCACATCCCCCCTATATAATACCCCATGCAGGATGTCACATCTCTCCATAGTGCCCCATGCAGGCTGTCACATCCCCCCTATATAATACCCCATGCAGGATGTCACATCCCCCGTATATAATACCCCATGCAGGATGTCACATCCCCACTATATAATGCCCCATGCAGGAAGTCACATCCCCCTATATAATACCCCATGCAGGATGTCACATCCCCCTATAGTGCCCCATGCAGGATGTCACATCCCCCCTATATAATACCCCATGCAGGATGTCACATCTCTCCATAGTGCCCCATGCAGGCTGTCACATCTCTCCATAGTGCCCCATGCAGGATGTCAAATCCCCCCTATATAATACCCCATGCAGGATGTCACATCTCTCCATAGTGCCCCATGCAGGCTGTCACATCCCCCCTATATAATACCCCATGCAGGATGTCACATCCCCCCATAGTGCCCCATGCAGGTCCCCTATGGCCCCATACAAAAAAAAAAATCCAATACTCACCTCACTGCTTCTCTGGACTCCAGCGTAGCCGGCATCTTCCCGCTGTGCGCTGTGACCGCTCAGGAGAGAGCGCGGTGTAAAGACGTCACCGCGCCCTCTGACCTGAGATGTCACAGAGCATCAGCGGAAGACACAGGAGCTGCTGCGCAGGCAAGGGGAGGGGTAAGTATAACGCCGGGTGCCGGGGTCCTGATCGAGCGGGGGGAGGGACGGGAGGAGAGGAGAGGGGAGGGGAGAGGAGGGGAGGGGCGTCACACTTGTCCTCGGGAGATAAGCGGCCATAGCCGCTCATCTTCCGACGATAGCCGCATGTAGGTCAGCGGCGCCTGCGGTCGGGGGACTTATGCTGCGAGCAGCTGGCAGCATCTCCCAGCTGCATCGCCGCTGACCTCCGTGCCGCACATGAGCCGCTAATAGCCGCCATGTTTTTCTGAAATGCAGCGTCGCTGATTGGTCGCGGCCGGACCAATCAGCGACCCGGGATTTCCTGGACAGACAGACAGAAAGACAGACAGACAGACGGGATAAGACAATTATATAGATAGATTGTTTCTATTAACTTTGTGGTTTATTCACATGTCAGCTTTTTGTGTTTTTGTCATAATTTTTTTAACAGATTTTACAAAACTTTAGCGAATCAGGATAGCTACAAAGCTGTGAAAAAATGTCATATTTGAACAATGTAAAGAGGGCAATACTATTGAACCTCGCACAGGGCACTAATCTAAGGCAGAACCTGATTTCCTACTCACAGTCTAAGGGTTCGCTCACACTGGCATATAAATAAATCGGTCCCATTCTCATCCAGGAGACTGGGACGATTTTTTCTCACTTGTCATCTGCATGCAATCCGTTTTTTTTACTCATCGTTTACTTAATCGTTTACAAGAACCATTTACAGTTTCCTATGCTACAGAATTGTAATGTATCTGTAAAAATCAGTCCGTATGGTATACAATTTTTTTCTCGCACTCTACCGATTTCAGAGTGAAATTGCAGCATGCTGTGATTTTTTTGACATTCTGAATACAGCTGAGAAAAAATACACAGATCTTCACTGCCTCATTGAACAACATTGGTTCTAGTGCAATCCGATTTTTTATCGGATAGCACTCATCCAATTTATACGCTAGTGTGAGTGAAACCTAATAAAAAAGAAGTGAAAAAAAAAAGTTGTTTACATGCTCCTTTACTGCCATCTAGTGGTAGTATCAGTTTTGCAAGACAATAAATATATACTGCTCAAAAAAATAAAGGGAACACTCAAATAACACATCCTAGATCTGAATGAATGAAATATTCTCATTGAATACTTTGTTCTGTACAAAGTTGAATGTGCTGACAACAAAATCACACAAAAATCATCAATGGAAATCAAATTTATTAACCAATGGAGGCCTGGATTTGGAGTCACCCCCAAAATTAAAGTGCAAAAACACACTACAGACTGATCCAACTTTGATGTAATGTCCTTAAAACAAGTCAAAATGAGGCTCAGTATTGTGTGCGGCCTCCACGTGCCTGTATGACCTCCCTACAACGCCTGGGCATGCTCCTGATGAGGTTGCGGATGGTCTCCTGTGGGATCTCCTCCCAGACCTGGACTAAAGCATCCGCCAACTCCTGGACAGTCTGTGGTGCAACGTGACGTTGGTGGATGGAGCGAGACATGATGTCCCAGATGTGCTCAATCGGATTCAGGTCTGGGGAACAGGCGGGCCAGTCCATAGCTTCAATGCCTTCATCTTGCAGGAACTGCTGACACACTCCAGCCACATGAGGTCTGGCATTGTCCTGCATTAGGAGGAACCCAGGACCAACCTCACCAGCATATGGTCTCACAAGGGGTCTGAGGATCTCATCTCGGTACCTAATGGCAGTCATGCTACCTCTGGCGAGCACATGGAGGGCAGTGCGGCCCCCCAAAGAAATGCCACCCCACACCATTACTGACCCACTGCCAAACCGGTCATGCTGAAGGATGTTGCAGGCAGCAGATCGCTCTCCACGGCGTCTCCAGACTCTGTCACGTCTGTCACATGTGCTCAGTGTGAATCTGCTTTCATCTGTGAAGAACACAGGACGCCAGTGGCGACTTTGCCAATCCTGGTGTTCTGTGGCAAATGCCAAGCGTCCTGCACGGTGTTGGGCTGTGAGCACAACCCCCATCTGTGGATGTCGGGCCCTCATACCACCCTCATGGAGTCGGTTTCTAACCATTTGTGCAGACACATGCACATTTGTGGCCTGCTGGAGGTCATTTTGCAGGGCTCTGGCAGTGCTCCTCCTGTTTCTCCTTGCACAAAGGCGGAGGTAGCGGTCCTGCTGCTGGGTTGTTGCCCTCCTATGGCCCCCTCCACATCTCCTGGTATACTGGTCAGTCTCCTGGTAGCGCCTCCAGCCTCTGGACACTACGCTGACAGACACAGCAAACCTTCTTGCCACAGCTCGCATTGATGTGCCATCCTGGATGAGCTGCACTACCTGAGCAACTTCTGTGGGTTGTAGAGTCCGTCTCATGCTACCACGAGTGTGAAAGCACAACCAACATTCAAAAGTGACCAAATCATCAGCCAGAAAGCATTGGTACTGAGATGTGGTCTGTGGTCCCCACCTGCAGAACCACTCCATTATTAAGTGAGTCTTGATAATTGCCAATAATTTCCATCTATTGTCTATTCCATTTGCACAACAGCATGTGAAATTGATTGTCAATCAGTGTTGCTTCCTAAGTGGAAGGTTTGATTTCACAGAAGTTTGATTCACTTGGAGTTATATTCTGTTGTTTAAGTGTTCCCTTTATTTTTTTGAGCAGTGTATGTTTCAAAATAATTACTTTCTCATTCTTGAGGTTGTCATTGTTGTTTTATTAATATAGTCATTATGACAATATGGTTTATTGACTTATTACAAAAAATCATCATATGGGCAGTCCAGAATTGTTTAAAGGCATAGTAATTTTAGTGTATACTATAAGTAATAAAAATGCTTTAAAACATTCTCGCTCTTTCATTATTCTGACATTTGGCAAATATTAAACATTATGGTAATCCTAATTGACCTAAAACAGGAAAGGTATATTCTGATTTCAGATATTGAGAAAAACATGCATATGAGTCTTTTTACATAGTGTATGCAAACTTCTGGTTTCAACTATACTTACCTCTAAGAAAGGGGCCTGTGATGTCGGCACTGGGATTCCTGAGCGTCACATAACACTGCTAAGTCACATGACTTCATACTTCTGTTCTGGCTGATGAAATTGTGAGCGCTGCAGACAATCAGAGGCCACTGATCAGCTGCTGCAGTCAGGTGACCTAATAATGTCACTTGATCACTGGAAATTACAGTTTGTACATTGCAGGAGTGGCGCTGGTACAGCAGGTAAGAATATGTTTCTTATGTCATATGGGGCAATTAGACAATTATGAAGGGGTTGTTCAGTTGTAGATCCCTTTAGTAATAGAGATCTATTGTTATGGAGGTTTTCAAGTTATAGAAAGATGGTTCCCAAATGATCAGATACTAGTAGAAAAAAACCCAAATACAGATAGGTCCCGTACTGTCCCCCTGCTGCTATTCCGATCTCTGTGTTTTGACTGCAACGGTGATATCACATTGACAGCGCCCATTGGCACTGCAGCCAATAACCGATCTCATCTGCCTCTAAAAGCTGAGAGTGGAATGGATCTCCATCTGAGGCTATTAACCTGTTAAATGCCGCTGTCAATCGCTGAAAGTGGCACCACCCAGGGACACGGTGTTTTAACCTCCCACTGGTTCTCCTTATGGCGCAATCGGGGGGCGCTCATGGATTGCAATGCCATGGCTGGCGTTTATAGGAGACCGTGATTTTTACTATTGTTACACCGTTTACCGATTGGATTAATTTTTTTTTATATTGATAGATCAGGCGATTCTGAACGTGGCGATACCAAATATGTGTATGTGGGTTTTTTTTTTTTATTATTATTATTTTATTTTGAATGGGGTGAAAGGGGGTGATTTAAACTTTTATATTTTTTTAATTTTTTTAATATTTTTAAAACATTTTTTTTACACTTTTTGCTTGCTTCTATAGTCTCCATAGGAGACTAGAAGCAGCAACTGTCCGATCGCCTCTGCTACATAGAGGTGATGAGCAGATCACCTCTATGTAGCAGAAATGCTCCTGTGCTATGAGCGCCGACCACTAGGTGGCGCTCATAGCGATCAGTACATGACAACCACTGGAGTCTGCTGCAGACCCAAGGTTGTCATGCCCACGCATCGGTGACCCGCGATCACGTGATGGGGTTACCGATGGGCGGGGTAAGTGTCGCGGCTGTTGTGGGCACATATCAGCTGTATAAATCAGTGTGGGCTCAGCGCCGGAGCCCGCAGTGAACAGGGGGTGACAGTCTGGTGCGTACTATTACGCCCCAGGCTGTAAAGGGGTTAAAGTTTACTTAAAGAAATACAAAGATAAAAAGCATAACTAAAGTATTGAGAAAAATCAGTTTTGAATAAATAAAAGTGGTAAAACATAAAAGCATGCATTTTAAAGGGGTTGTCCGAGATTTTAACACCGATGGCTTATACTTCGGATAGATCATCAATGTCTGATCAGTGGGAGTGTAACACCCAGCACCCCTGCCGATCAGCTGTTCCCGGTGTTAGCGGCGGCTGGAACTGCTCAGCTACAGAGCTGCACAGTAGTGCTTAGTCGGCTGTATACTGTCCACGGCCAGATACTGCACATCCGCCCCCTATTCAAATCAACAGACGGCAGATGTGCAGTAACCAGCCGCGGGACCGTAACTGAGCAGTTCCAACCGCCGTCGACACCAGGAACATCAGATTGGCGGAGGTGCCGGATATCGTACCCCCCCCCCCCCCCTTTCATCAGGCATTGATGACCTATCCTATGGATATGCCATCAATGTTAAAATCCTGGACAACCCCTTTAAGACAATGTTTTATATTTTGTCACATTTGTTTCATTCGGTTCTCTTTTAGTACTTGTGTGAAAGTTTTATGTAGTTTTAGGTCAAATTTATGCAAAAAATCACAAAAATTCTGAAGGGTTCACAAACTTTCAAGAACCACTGTAAACTGCTCAATGCTAAGGGACAGAGCTTGAAAGACATTCCAGATAGACAATCTGCCAAGTTATATATAAACAGCAAAAATGAAATCTTTCTACTTGAAGACAAGGATTCCCATCGACTGGTGTATCATAAAAAGATAAAGCTCATAAAAAATATACATTATAAAGCAGACAACAGGAAAACTAGAGACAGCTACAAAATTGCTGAGGTTTTCTAAACTACTTCCTTATAGCAGATCAGGCACCGTCTTTGGCACACACAACACATAGGACTGTGATGCAAGGCTTTCTTTGAAAGTTGCAACTTCTCAGGTTACCTAGTACCTACATACCAGCAATCTTCTTCATGCACACCATTCACAACTCAAGAACTCCATTCTGCTTCAACAGGACCTTACACAAAATTTTTCATATTAAACTGGACACACAATGCAATAGTGGCTGCAGAGCAGAAAAACACATTTTTTGGTTTTATTTTAAGTTTGTCTCTCCATTGCAGCGATATTAGCAATCAAACAAATTGGTTGCTAATGAGTTAAGTGGGTGTTATCAAATAGTTTTTACTGGGGTGGTGTACTTTCTCCTCCTTAATGACACTGACCAATCATAAGCAGGTAGCAACACTCAGGGAAAAGAACATATCCCCACCATAGCTTACAGCAGGTTTCTCAGTGTGAAAGATGTATGACACACAGCCCTGATCTCCTGCTTTAACCCTTGTTCCCAGAGCCATAGCGTTTATATTTTTTGGTCAATATGGCCGTGTGAGGGCTTATTTTTTGCGGGACGAGTTGTACTTTTGAACGACATTACTTGTTTTACAATATCGCGTACGGGAAAACGGGAAAAAAATTCCAAGTGCGGTGAAATTGCAAAAAAAGTGCAATACCACAGATGTTTTTTTTTTCATTTTTTTACCACGTTCACTGAATGCTAAAACTGACCTGCCATTATTATTCTCCAGGTCATCACGAGTTCGTAGACACCAAACATGTATAGGTTCTTTTTTATTTTAGTGGTTTGCTAAAAAAAAAAAAAAAAAAAAAGGCGCCATTTTCCACGACCCGTAGCGTCTCTATTTTTCGGGATCTGGAGGTGGGTGAGGGCTTATTTTTTGCGCGCAGAGCTGAAGTTTTTATTGATACCATTTTGGGGTAGACTCGATGTTTTAATCGCCCGTTATTGCATTTTATTGCAATTTTGAGGCGACCAAAAAACGTAATTCTGGCGTTTAGAATTTTTTTCTCGTTACGCTGTTTACCGATCGAATTAATTATTTTTTTATATTGACAGATCGGGCGATTCTGAATATGTGTATGTGGGTTTTTTTTTTATTATTTTATTTTGAATGGGGCGAAAGGGGGGTGATTTAAACTTTTATATTTTTTAAATATTTTTAAAACCATTTTTTTTTCACTTTTTGCTTGCTTCTATAGTCTCAACAGGAGACTAGAAGCAGCACTTGTCTGATCGCCTCTGCTACATACAGGAGACGAGTAGATCCCCTGTGTGCAGCAGAAATGCTCCTGTGCTATGAGCGCCGACCACTAGGTGGCGCTCATAGCGATCAGCTCATGACAACCCCTGGAGTATGCTGCAGACCCAGGATTGTCATGACCACCTATCGGTGACCCGTGATCACGTGACGAGGTCACCGATGGGCGGGGTAAATGAATCGCTTCCGGCGCAGCGATGTTAAATGCCGCTGTCAGAGATTGACAGTGGCATTTAACATGTTAACAGCGGCGGGTGGATCGCGATTCCACCCGCAGCTGTTGCGGGCACATGTCAGCTGTAATAATCAGCTGACATGTGCCCGGTTCAGTGCGGGCTCAGCGCCGGAGCCCTCACTGAACCGGCGGTTACAGCCTGGTGCGTACTAATATGTGCCAGGCTGTAAAGGAGTTTTAAACTCCTGCTAGAAAGTGCTGGGAACAGCACATAGATGACTAATAACTTTTAGTCAGTCAGTGTGGGGGGAGGGGACTACCCCTTCCGACACACACACTGCTTCTCCTAAGATGAGAGCTCAAAGGTGTCAGTAAGCACACTTATGTCTGTTTGTGCTCTGGGCTAATCCAAAACTCTCTACAGTGAGAGCAGAGTTTCATTACATCTCACACAAGAGTAGCCCAGAACAGACAGGCTACTCCTTTGTGAGACATATAATGGCAGTCAATATGATGTCAATGCATAACAATTAAAAGTCGAGCTCTCATCTATTGGCAGGCAGTGTGGAAGAAGTGCAGTACAGCAGAGGTTACAGTGCTATGAGAGTTGATATAAAGAAATGTAATGTGATACGACTAAACTCAGCTGTGACGCCTCTATGCTGGGATCTTATCTGAAAACTGGGAGTCATCTGTGCTCTACTCTCAACACTTTCTAATCATGCAGGAGGTTACACCTGGAGATTTGGGCTGAATCATTACATCTTACACACTGAGAAACCTGCGCTAAGCGATTGTGGGGTGTGATCTTCTTTCCCGAGTTCAATTTGAACTTAACAAAAATGAACTCATTAGATCCTAAATACTTTGATTCCTAATATATCCTCAACGGAGAGGTGAAATTAAAAAAAAATGATTCCACTATGTGGCCAATATTACATCGTGTGTCCAGTTCAACATAAAAAAACTGGTGAAAGGCCCTCTTTAAGACTGTCAGGGAAAGTCCAAGACTGCACATCCTATCCAAGTATTATTGCAAAGTATTCAAGAAAAAGCTGAAGTCCTGTCAAGCCAGGTGTGGGAAAAACTTAATGCAACACAGAGGGAAAAGGGAAAGGGAGCCCAGACACTAGGGAAAGGGGGAAGTGGAGACCTCCTAGTCTGGTCTAGTGTCACCCTGTCTCCCCTAACGTGCCTATATTGCCTCCTCAGCAATTGCCGCATGCGTGCCTCACCCTACTCTCCCTGGCGTATGGCTACGGCTAGGGATGGAAGGAGACGAGCAGTAGTCAACCTCCACTAAACTCTATAGACAACAAGGGTGGACAAAACAGGGGAAATGGCTTAGCTTTAGATGAACTTCAAATAAGCACACGGCCTCAAGCTCCAGAGAGGACGAAGTACTGCTCCTGCTAAGCTTCACAAGTAGATATGGATATAGCCTGCAACTCCCTCTCAGACACACCAGGTATATATACACCCAGGCAGAGAGCTAATTAGCAAGAGAGAGGTAGCCGCTCGGTCCTAAAGACAGCCTCTTATCTAAGAAGATGTCTGCAATGCCAAACGTAGAGATCTCCTGCAACCCACTGCAGGGCGGCTGTCTGTTACCTCTGACACACCCGTGACAGTACCCCCCCCTCTACGAGTGGCCTCCGGACACTCAGGACTGGGTTTCTCAGGAAAAGAGGTGCGGAATGAGCGAACCAATCTGGGAGCGTTCACCTCTGACGCTGAAACCCACATCCTCTCCTCTGGACCATAGCCTTTCCAGTGCACCAAGTATTGTAGAGAACGACGCTGGAGTCGAGCATGTACAATCCTCAAAATCTGGAATTCCAGATTACCATCAACCATTACAGGGGGCAGTGGTAGAGGTGAGGGCTCAAGAGGTTCCACATACCTTTTGAGTAATGATCTGTGGAACACATTGTGGACCTTAAGGGCCTGAGGAAGTTCAAGACTAAACGCTGCTGGGTTAATGACGGCGGTTATTTTATAGGGACCAATAAACCTAGGTCCAAGCTTCCAAGAAGGAACTTTCAATCTTATATTCCTGGTAGACAACCACACAAAGTCATTCACATTCAGGTCCGGACCTGGCAAGCGTTTTCTGTCAGCCAGTTTATACCTGTCTCCTGTGGATTTTAAATTACACAGAACACCCTGCCATACCGAGGAGAGCGACGAAGCAAACCGTTCCTCCTCAGGAACTCCTGAAGCGCCTGCCCCACTAAAGGTACCAAACTGTGGAGATCTCCTGCAACCCACTGCAGGGTGACTGTCTGTCACCTCTGACACACCCGTGACAGTAATATCGGGGCAGGGTATTCAGGATCACCACCACCAGGGAAGCTCCGGGACAAAGCATCAACCTTGACATTTTTGACCCCTGGACGAAAAGTGAGAACAAAATGGAACCTAGTAAAAAACAGGGGAAATGGCTTAGCTTTAGATGAACTCCAAATAAGCACAAGGCCTCAAGCTCCAGAGAGGATGAAGTACTGCTCCTGCTAAGCTTCACAAGTAGAAATGGATATAGCCTGCAACTCCCTCTCAGACACACCAGGTCTCAGATACACCCAGGCAGAGAGCTAATTAGCAAGAGAGAGGTAGCCGCTCCGTCCTAAAGAACGTAGAGAACTCCTGCAACCCACTGCAGGTCGACTGTCACCTCTGACACACCCGTGACAAGTCCTATTTGCTAAACAACTTACATGATGGTTCCTGTGTGCATGTTTTATAATTAAAATGAATGTAATATCTGATATTACAACTGATTACCACAAGATCACATATGTCCTAGTTTTAAAAATTTCAGCCACTGTCAGCTGAAACTAGATGTGTTTGGCATGATCGACTGAAACACTTTGTTACCATTTCCTGAAGCATCTCCAGACTTATCACCCATACAGAACATCTGAGATGTCATTAATAGGCCAATACAAAAAGAACTGCCAGCAGCAGATCCTAATGATTCACCCAAGTGCATTCAGCGTGGCAGAACACTCCTCAGACAACCATTAATAACCTCATTGATAGCAGCCAATACTAAGTGCAGATTTCTGCACAAAACACATACTCAAAACTGAATCAATCGAGATGTTTGGCAAAAAAAATTCCACTTTTTCCTGGGTTAGTGTCCTTTCTCCTCCTGCATGACACGTATGTCTACATGTCCATCAGTCCCGTCATTTCCATAATTCCACAGCTTTTCCTACAACTTCAATATTGAGGAGTGGAAAACTAAATTAGTGACATTTTTACAACAGGTA
Organism: Phyllobates terribilis; assembly: GCF_046119375.1. Classification (NCBI taxonomy): domain Eukaryota; kingdom Metazoa; phylum Chordata; class Amphibia; order Anura; family Dendrobatidae; genus Phyllobates; species Phyllobates terribilis. The sequence continues at coordinate 517,945,669 of NW_027362765.1, read as the reverse complement.
TGATTTTTATAAGTCCCCCATATTAATTTATAATTGGTTTCATTTTGACTTTTGATAAACTCCCTTTTAATAAGTGTTAGATTTGCCAGGTACTTTGATGGTTGAATCTTTTGGATGGATGACTAATTAGCAGTGTGTGCCCAGTTTTATTTTCTGCAAGACACTCCCTGCAAACCCAGAAAGCTAAACAAATATGAGCCTTACACTATTGTAGTTTCTTAGCAAACTGAGAATTTCACATGAATTATAAGACAATGTAGACTCTCATTTTTACTAGTAACTCCAATTTGCTCTTTTTCTCTTGGGCTAAAGAAGTGAATGCCAGAGATTTCCATGCAAATGAAATGCATACCATCTAAATACATATTCACGCCAGCCATCGTGTCATATCAGAGTAAATGTCAAGCTACAGAAAATAAACTTGGCAGACCTTTAAATATCCTGCAGGAACTAAGAAACATAAATCTTTAATAAAATGAATGACCTTATTATCATGGTCTCTGCTCATAGGTTACACAAAAAGTCCAGTTTTCATAATTAAAAGGGGGCTTCCAACTATATGTAACTTTCATGCTGCATATTGGGGAATCAAAATATCATCTCCTACCTCTAAACGTAAATCTCGCAATTGTTATTTTTTGTTTTAATAAATAGTCAAGCTCCATGAAGCTCAAATGTTTATTACATATTCTGCCTCCGCCTTGATAGTGGTTTGCATCCATGTTTCTAAGATCTGTAGGGTTGAGTATACCTGCAAAATCGCAGCCATGCTGTCCATACTAGTACTGTCAGCACCAATGGCATTCATTACCCATCAATTGGATGGGAGTCCAACCATTAGCCTAGGATACCCAGCGAGAGGACCTCCATCCCTACTCTCCAGGACAATTCTTGCCCTGGAGTCAAGAATGACTGCAGTAGCTCCATAAACTCTATAGAAGATACAGTACGCAAGCACTTTATCTCCCATAGAGATAAATATTAGCATCCTAAGGGTTAATATTATAGGGATGTCACATGAACCAATTGGCAGTACTAAATGACCGCTGATCAGCAACTTTGTTTGCTGATCAGCGATGACTTAAAAGCCTGTTTACACAGGCAGACCGCATTAATGATGTACACAGAACATTCTGTAATAGATTTGTAATAGATTGTCCAGTGCGCATAGGCTGCCATTGTTCTTACCAGCACAAGTCCTGTTTACACAAGGTTATGAACTACCAAGAAAGTACCCAGATCTAGAGGAGAGGAGACTCTCCTCCGGACCCGGGTACCATAGAAAACTGTAAAAAAAAAGAATAAAATAAAAAATAAATATATACTTACCTTCTGGTGGCCCCCGATGCGCTCCTCCTCTCATGCTGGTAGTTCGCGATGGACTGAAGGACCTGCGCTGACATCACAGTCATGTGACGGGTCAAGCGACGCTGACGTCGGCAGGTCCTTCAGTGTTACGCGATCTGCTGGCAGCCGGGACGGTGAAGCAAGACTGCGGGGGCCATCAGAAGGTAAGTATAGATTTATTTTTTCTTTTTAGACATTCTCTCGGGTCACACTATATAAATCCATGCCGGTTGCATGGATTTATATAGTGTGACCTAGTTGTCAAGCACTTTCCAAGTGATGGTAAAATCGCTTGGAAAGCGCTTATCAACCCGCATGCGGAAATGCATGTGAAGAGCGCTTCACATCCGCATGTCCCTGGCAGGAAAAACGCATGTACAATCCGCATGTACAATCCGCATGTGTTTTTTCTGCCAGGGGAGATGCAGAAACACTCAGAAAAAATCCGGAGCATTTCTGCATCGTGGGCACATAGCCTAAATGTATTTTATTGGGGTTTTCTGTGATATATCAATACAAAGAAACAAATATTTGTGAAGTGTAAATGAAATGATACATGGTTTCCTAATTATTTAAAAAATATAAATCTGAAATTTGTGACATGCATTTGTATATGTCCTCCACCCCCTGTAGTCTGATACCCCTAAATAAAGTCCTGAGTGACCAATTGCATCCAGAAGTCACAAAATTAGTAAATTGAGTCCACCTGTGTTTAATTTATTCTTAGTATATCTACAGCTGTTATTTGAAGGCCTCAGAGGTTTGTTTGAGAACATTAGGGATTAAACAGCATCATGAAAACCAAGGAACACACAAGACAGGACAGAGTTAAAAATGTGGAGAAGAGTAAAACAGGGTTAGGTTATAAAAATAATAGCCCAAGCTCTGAACATCTCATGGAGAACTGTTCAACCATCATCCAAAAATGGAAGAAGTATCACACAACTGCAAACCTACGAAGACATGCCATCTACCTAATCTGACATCCCAAGCAAGGAGAGCACTAATTAGAGAAGCAGCCAAGCGCCCATGGTCACTGAGGAGGTGCTGCAGAGATCCAGAGCTCAGTTGGGAGAATCTGTCCACAGGACAACTATTGGTTATATACTGCACAAATCTGGCCTTTATGGAAGAGTGGCAAGAAGAAAGTCATTTTTGAAAGCAAGCCATAAGAAGTCCAGTTTGCATTTTGCAAAAAAGCGCCAAGTAGGGGACACAACTAGCATGTGGAAGATGGTGCTTTGATCAGATGAGACCAAAGAAAAACTTTTTGGACTAAATGCAAAACGCTATGTGTGGCAGAAAACTAACACTGCAAATCACTATGAAAACACCATCCCCACCGTCAAACATAGTGGTGGCAGCATCAATGCTGCAGGATGTTTTTGTTCAATAGGGACAGGGAAGCTGGTCAGAGTTGATAGAAGATGGATGGAGCTAAATACAGAACAATCCTGAAGGAAAACCTGTTAGCGGCTGCAGAACACTTGAGACTAGGGCACAGGTTCACCTTCCAGCAGGACAACGGTCCTAAATATACTGCCAGGGCTATAATAGAATGGTTTAAATCAAAGCATATCCATGTGTGTGAATGGCCCAGTTAAAGTCCAGACCTATATCCCTTTGAAAATAACTGGCAAGACTTGGAAATTTCTGCTCATAGATGCCCTCTATCCAATCTCACGGAGCTAGAGCTAGTTTGCAAAGAAGAATGAGCAAAAATTTCCGTCTCTAGATGTGCAAAGCTGGTTGAGACATTCCCCAAAAGACTTGCAGCAGTAATTGCAGGAAAAGGTGGTCCTACAAAGTATTGACTCAGGGGTGCTGAATACAAATGCACATCACAATTTTTAGGTTTATATTTTTAAAATATTTAGAAAACCATGTAAAATTTGCTTTATACTTCCCAAATACTTGCTACTTTGTGTTGGTATACACAACCAATAAAGGGATTTCCGATCCCGGCGCTGGTGAGTGAGGACGCAGATAGGGTAGCTCCCGGCTGCCTCCAGTTAAAATCGACATCTATACAACAGCAACTACTCAGAACGGAACACCGAACAGGGGATATGTGCAGGGGACCCTATAAACTTGGTGTATGGAGCAATACTTATTGAGTAGCATGGAGAAAACCAACAAAACGGAGAGTTTTAACCTGAGAAACGCATCACTTCCACCTCCCAAAATGGAACCGACTGTGCAGTGATAGGAACAAACACAGGCGGAGACAGAACGACCAGGTGTGATGGACATAATTAACCAGACAAACACTATGCCTAACTAAATAATCGGCTATAAACAATTAGCCAGCGAAATTGCTGCTCACCTAGTGCCCGAAGTGAAGGAAATGCTAGCCATAACGGTAATCTCCTCACTAGCACTCCTGCAGGTGACAGTCAAACAGCATGGCGACATCGTGCGGGAAGCTTGACAACGCATCTCAGATGCAGAGGATAACGTTATGTACATTGGGGAGAAAATAAATGATGTGACCAAACTGGCCCAACTGGAGAACCGCTCTAGGAGGAACAATTTAAGAATGGTCGGCCTAACTGAAACAATTGTCGCTCGGCACCTAAAGGCACTGTGTCAAAAAGACTTACCTCAAGCGCTGGGACTGAAAGGCAGATGCAAAGTAGAGCGGGCACAGAGTGGGACTACCGAGAGACAGTATGCCCAGACAAAGAGCAGCACAAGCAGCCCCAACATCATCAGCCTTGCATAAGTCACACAAGGTAATCATAAAGTATCTGGATTATAACGACAAGGATGAAATCCTACAGACTTTCAGAAGCAAGAAACAACCCTTATCAATTCAGGCGTATCCCATACTACTATTCGGTGATTATTCACTTGAAATGACCTGCAAAAGAAAAGCTTTCAACAAAGTTTGAACAGCACTATACCGTAAAAACATCAAATTTCAACTGATGTATCCGGCTCTGCTGAAAATAAGAAAACAAGATGGATCCCTCTCAACCTTCAAACATCCAGTGTAACACTAATGCTGGCACCCCTGCTCCAGCGGTACCTGAGTCCTGAAGCCGTTCTGGTGGTACATGCACCCTGAAGCCGCTCTAGCAGTACCTGAACCATGAAGCCGCCCCGGCGGTACCTGAACTCTGTAGCTGCACTGGCAGTACCTGAGCCCCGAAGCCGCACTGGCGGTACCTGAATTCTGTAGCCTCACCAGCGGTACCTGAACCTACACCTTCGGTATCTAAGCTCTAAAGCCACAACTGTCCAGTAATTCTGAATCGTACTGTCTGAATCCAGTCCTGTCGGTGACTCTGAGTCCGTGACTGCGATCCTGCCTCTTTGGGGTCAGCATTTATACCAAGAAAATAATATACACCCTATAAAATGTAACTTTTAATAAATATATTTAAAAGTATCCTAAATAGTACAAAAAGGACAAAAAATCCACATAAAGAAGAATATGTGGGAGGGGAGACAGGGTAGGATGTATTTGACAGTCAGGCTTACCCTATAGAGCCCTAATGGGAGAAAAGAATGCCCTGCCTGACAGCGGAGTTTTTTCACCCTAGTGGATGAGAGTGGTGTCCCCGCTCCACGGAGGCGGTCCCTATCCTTTCCCTATCTGACCCTATCCCTATGCAGATATACACACATAAAAAATGGTCACACTAGTAAAAAAAACAGACAGCCAAGTCACAGTTAACATGCTGATAAAATTCGTTTTAAAAGTCACACAACAGTTATGTTGGTAAAAGGGAAGATTTCAAATATCATATGACTCCAAATAAAGTTATCTCATATCTCGGGTTCCCAATATTGTAGTTTATGGCAAAATTGGTCAGTCAAGGGGATAATATAGATATGTCAATCTGTTTGATATTGTCATATAGAAACATCTAAGTAGTCAGCTTTCATCGGGTCTCCTCAAATAACTTCTTGATTAGAAATTTATAGACTGTGAAGGAATCTCAGTAGGGGTACCTTAATTTATTAGCTAGACCGACAACATACCACTATATCAATTGCCATATAATCTGAACCACACTAACTGAGTGAGGTAAAAATGTAAATAGATCAATGATCAAAAAATACACAATTTGTTAACTGTAAACATTGGACTTATCTGATCTTCAGTCCATTGAAGGTCCCAGTAGGCGCTATGATCAGTGGTCCCTTTAAATGATTTAGACCAGTACTGTAATACCAAAATAGGCAAGACTCTTGACTGTGAACTCGACAGAAACGTCCAAACTTCAATTCGGTAAGCACCATAAAACTTGGTCCCTCTAGATACTTCAGTTCCAGTGCAATAGTCCCAACAAGTTTCACCCCCTCCTCAATTAGGGTTCATCAGGGGACAGTAGGAGGAGAAAGCCTCAATGGGTCAAAAGGGCTGACAAGGAAAGTCAATACATCCCAGCCGGAAGGTAACCGTGCCCAGAGTGGAGTGACCCACCTTAAATTTATACCCCCTTACCTATTTGATATGCGCGCCATCCCAGCTGTCTCATATCCGGCTACTTCCGTTAACAAAAATGATCAGTGGAGCGCAAACCGTGTTTCAACATTGGCATCGTCACTTCCAGAATAACATACACCCGATCGCACAGGAGCGGTGGAACGCATAATGCGTTCCACCAATAGCGACATCATTTCCGCCGCGTCAAAGCCGGAATGATACAACTTCCGCAGCGTGGTAATGGTGGAACACAAATCGCGTTCCACCAAATAGTAACTCAAACGTGCCTGGTCCTATAATTAGGTCAAGGAGCATATAATGTGTCCCCATCACGGGAAAGCAATAAATAAACTGCCTTATAGTATTAATAATACGACCAAGCTCTTAAATAAGGGGGATTTATTGATATTACTGTCCTAGAAAAATAAGCCCATTTAAGTGTAAGAGAACACAGTATAATATAATATCAAAGAAAATACCAAAAAATTGGAATATAAAGGAATTGACTACAGTGTCAATGACTAATATCTGTAATATTGGTCAAAATATGAAAAAAATGTCCCAAACAACCAGGGCAAGATGACAGTCCTGGGAGTAGGCATCAATGTATACGGTTTGCAATAACTTGGTAGAAATACCGATAATAATTTCTTCAGTTAGGGCAAATAATATACAAGCTGGTTAGACGAAACTAGAAAAATTCAATTGTTCATTGATGCCCCCAGGGTTTAAAGATTCAAGCCAGACAATCCATCTGGATTCCCGCTGGAGGATTCTTTTATCCCAGTCTCCCTGATGGACAGAGGGTCTGATAACTTCAATGGAGCGAAATGTGATAGAATTTTTAGGCTGTGTGCCCACGATGCATATTTGGTGCGTTTTTTGGTGCGTATTTGCAGCGCGTAAATGCTCCAGAAACGCATTGCATACCTTATCCCATGACTTCCTATGACATTCTGCAAGTTCTGTGCACATGGTCCGGATTTTTTCTGCGTAGATTTTACTCGCAGAAAAAATACGGACATGACCAATTCTTGTGCGTTTCAACATGCGTATTTGCCTATACAGTGCATTGGAAAAACGCATGGCAAATACGCATGCAAATACGCGTCAAAAATGGATGTAAAAACAACATGCTTTTTTCTGCCAAGGAGATGCAGAAATGCTCAGGAAAATTTCTGCTTCATTTCTGCATCGTGGGCACTAAGCCTAAATCTCCACCATGGTAAGTATTTATATGTTTTGCCAAAGGTGTATCCCTTTTATTTTTTATATCACCTATATGTTAGCCAATGCGAACTTTGAACTGCCTCTTAGTTTTGCCGACGTAGTCTTTCAGGCAAGTGCAGGTGCAACGCCTACGATTTTAAAGTTAGCAAATTGTTTGTTTTTGTATTTTCGTTTTGTCACTGCACTCACAAAAGTATCCGAGGGAGAGATGTATTTACAGAAACTACAGTGGCCACACCTGAAAGTACCGACAGATTTTCTGTCAAGCCAGGTACCTTCTTTTTTAGGGGGATAAAATGACTATGTATCAAATGATCTTTGACCGATCTCCCCCTCCTAAATGTGACTGTTGGATAATCCGTAATCCATTTGGTGATATCAGAGTCAGTCTTTAAGATACCCCAGTATTTCCTCAAGATGTACAAAACCTTTGGATGCTGGTCATCAAAAGTTCCTATCAACCTAGTTATAGGGTTCTGTTCGGATCTGACTCGTGGTATAAGTAATTTAGACCTGTCCTGTCTTAGTGCGTTCCTGTATGCTCCATTGACTACGTCGGCTGGATAATCGCGATCGATGAACCTCTCCCTAAGATCACTAGCCTTGCTACGAAAATCAGAAACTGAGGAACAGTTCCTTCTTAATCTTAGAAATTGGCCTTTGGGGATTCCTTGTTTTAATGGAGTAGAGTGATAACTACCCTACCTCAATAAACTATTGGCCGCTGTAGGTTTTCGAAAAATTGATGATCTGATTGAGCCAGACTCATCAATCGAGATCATCACGTCCAGGAAGGCAATCTTTTTGCCTCCTATCTCATAGGTGAATCTTAGGCCTAGACTATTCTCACTGAGACACTGCATGAATCTAATGAAGGACTCCGGGTTCCAGGTCCAGAGGACGAGGATGTCATTGATGTAGCGACCCCAATACTGGATATGGGGGCCCCAGATGACATCCCCGTCCCCAAAGACGACAGGGACCTCCCACCAGCCCAGGAGCAAGTTGGCATAAGTGGGAGCACAAGGGCTCCCCATTGTCATGCCCCTGAGCTGGTGGTAGAATTTGACACGAAAAAAGAAATAGTTATGCCGCAAAACATAGTCAAGTAATTGGAAAATAAACCTGTTATGTGGGATCAGATGAGTCTCTCTCGTACTCAAAAAGAACTCCACAGCCGACAAGCCTGCTGTATCATGAATGCTTGAATATAGCGCCTCCACATTAATAGAGACTAATATGGTACCAGGATCAACAGTAATACCATCAAGTTTGGTCAGAAAATCTGTTGTGTCTCTAAGATGAGAAGGAAGGACTGTGATGAAGGGTCTAAGCATCTGATCCAAATAAATACTTGAATTCTGGCTCAAGGCATCTACCCCTGACACAACTGGTCTGCCTTTAAGAGGGGGATGGCCCTTATGGATCTTTGGAAGTGCATAGAAGGTTGCAATGACCGGATACTTTGGAAGCAAGAAATTAAATTCATTTTGTGAGATCAGCCGATTTGTTCTGGCCTGTTGTAAGATATTAGATAGTATCCTAATGAATTCAGATGTAGGATCCTTACGAGGTGTCTGATAAGTTGTAGTGTCAGATAGAATATTCATACACATGGATAAGTACTCATCACAGTCCAAGAGCAGTACATTCCCTCCCTTGTCAGATAGTTTAATGACAAGGGAGGCATCATTGTTAAGATCTTGTAGTGCTCTACGTTCCTCACAAGTGAAGTTAGGATTGATCTTGTGTACCTTGGGATTGATTTTCTTAATTTCTTCAGTCACCAATGAAGAAAAAATATCAATACTGCTAATATCACCTACTGGTGGCATTTTGACACTTTTTGGTTTTAAATCTGAAAAAGGACCTTCTCCTAAGGCACGAGCACCATAATCCGCAAGTTCTGTTAACAAATCAACATTTGGAAGATCATCCATAGTGATCCCCAGTTGTTGACATTTAGCTTTGTCATTGAGGGTAAAGAATTTTCTCCCCTCAATTTTCTCAAAAAGAGATTAATTTGTTTTATCCAGATGAATGGATCAAACGGTGTAGTTGGCACAAAGGACAGACCTGCCCTGAGAACCCTTGGTTCAACATTTGTGAAGACATGTGAGGATAGATTAATAACACTATTGTCTTGGTTACCGTCTTTTCTTTTTTTGTGCTCTTATATCCACTATCTGTTGTAAGTTATTGTCCGATCTTGTAGATGATAGCGAGTGTCCCTGTTCTTTAAAAAAGAGATTGGGGCAGAGGGGAAGGCCATAGAGGAAGATGAAGAGTAAGAGGGTCCTTGACCCAACTGTTCCCTGCTTTGCCATCTTCTATTAGAGCCTCTTCTTCCTCGACCCCTTGATCTATTGAGTAATCTAAATGTCTCCCTTGGTGTATATTCAGTATCCGAGGACTCTAAGTCCAAAGATGAAATATCCGTCTGAGCCCCTGATTTGTTAATCAGAATGGGATATGCTCGTTTTTCTTTAAAGTCAGTCAGGTCCCTGATGAAGCGTTTATGCTTCCTATCCTTTAATGTGAGTTGATATTTTTCCAGATACCTTAAGATTTTCTTCTCTAGTAGAGAATTCCGGAGAGGATTTAAATTTCAAGGGGCCCTCTACATGTTCTTTAAGGGGAGCAGAGGATTTATCAAAAGTGATTTTTTATTCCTCCAAGAGAATTTGCATGAACCTCAATGATGAGGCTATCGATTCTTTTTCCCACCTTGTCAAGAGGGACACTGATCTACTTCTGGGTGCAGGTAGTAAATTGATCCTAAGACCGCATGGTACTATTCCTTGTTTTATATAATTCTCCAAAGATTGGATTTCCCACCACGACTTAATATTATTCCTATATGCTTCCAAAAGATCCACAAAAATATTCTTTAAACTAGGCTCTGTCACAGTATTTCCCTCACAATCAGCCCCAGAGAAAACCTTTCTAGCTTCATCCAGCCATTTGCTTGTATTCAAAGGCCCCGATAGAAATCCGGCCATAATATTAAAGAAAAAAACAAAGGCCAAAAAATAGAAAAAGCGGATATAATAATTAGCATTTAGACCAAGAAAATAATATACACCCTATAAAATTTAACTTTAAATAAATATATTTAAAAGTATCCTAAATAGTCCAAAAAGGACAAAAAATCCACATAAAGAAGAATATGTGGGAGGGGAGACAGGGTAGGATGTATTTGACAGTCAGGCTTACCCTATAGAGCCCTAATGGGAGAAAAGAATGCCCTGCCTGACAGCGGAGTTTTTTCACCCTAGTGGATCGGAGTGGTGTCCCCGCTCCACGGAGGCTTTCCCTATCCGCCCCTATGCAGACATACACACATAAAAAAATGGTCACACTAGTGAAAAAAACAGTCAGCCATGTCACAGTTAATGTGCTGATAAAATTAGTTTAAGAAGTCACACACCAGTTATGTTGGTAAAAGGGAAGATTTCAAATATCATATGACTCCAAATATAGTTATCTCATATATCGGGTTCCCAATATTGTAGGTTATGGCAAAATTGGTCAGTCAGGGGGATAATATAGATATGTCAATCTGTTTGCAGTGTCGGACTGGGGTGTCTGGGGCCCACAGGAGGAATTGATCCTCGGGGCCCACCGTACAGCAATATGCAAATACCTGTTAGCCGATATCCCCGTTATAGTGAAACGTCGACTGTAAATCACAAGCGGCTCCTGCACATATACTGTGCGCCACCATAACTGGGATGTACAATTACGTTAGTTTGCTTTTAAAGGGGTTCTTTGGTTAAAACAAGTTATCACCGATCCATGGGCTCCACAAAATAGGTGATAATGTATTGATCGTTTGGGTTCGAACATTGGAAAACGCACTGATCGGAAGAATGGGGAAATTTTGTCCCTGACAGGACACTTAGTTATCCCCATTTTAAGATGCAGCAGCAGGTGGGACGTCTGACCACAGCCTCATTCATTCTCTTTGAGGCTTCCAGAAAAAAACAAGAACAGCCACTGAAGGAATGAATGGATCAGTGGTCAAGTCGCACATGAGCTCCAGTCTAATGGGATAAAAACTCCACATTCTACCAATCGGTGCGGGTTCCAGCAGTCAGACCCTCACTAATCACTAATTTATCACTTATCCTGTGGAGAGGTGATTACTTGTTTTCCCCGGAGAACCCCTATAAGTGCATCTTGTTCCAAGTATTTAATCACTAATGGAAATAAAGAATCTTCTAATTAATATCAGAGAGAACAAATGACCGCCATACACAACACAATCCACTATACCAACACCAATAGTACCACATACAAGGGAGAAATACTGCCACACCATGACCAGACCACATATTACCACCACATAGTGACCGAATAATACTACATACAAGGGAGAAATACAGTGACACCCGTGACCAGACCACATATTACCACCACATAGTGACCGAATAATACCAGATACAAGGGAGAAATACCACCACACCATGACCAGACAACATATTAACATCAGAGGAGGTGGGGAGATATGGCAATGATGATGGAGGAGGTTGGGGAGATATGGCAATGACGGTGGAGGAGGTAGGGGGAGATATGGCAATGATGGAGGAGGTGGGGGAGATATGGTAACGATGATGGAGGAGGTGGGGGGAGATATGGCATGGCAATGATGATGGAGGAGGTGGGGGGAAATATGGCAATGATGATGGAGGAGGTGGGTGGAGATACGGCAATGATGGAGGAGGTGGGGGAGATATGGCAATGATGGAAGAAGTGGGGGGATATGGCGATGATGGAGGATGTGGGGTATATGGCAATGATGGAGGAGGTGGGAGAGATATGGCAATGATGATGAAGGAGGTGGGGGGAGATATGGCAATGATGATGAAGGAGGTGGGGGAGATATGGCAATGATGAAGGAGGTAGGGGAAGATATGGCAATGATGATGGAGGAGGTGGGGGAATATATGGCAATGATGGAGGGGGTGGGGGGGAGATATGGCAATGATGATGGAAGAGGTGGGGAAGATATGGCAATGATGATGGGCGAGATATGGCAATGATGATGAAGGAGGTGGAGGAGATATGAAAATGATGGAGGAGGTGGGGGAGAACAATGATGGAGGAGGTGGGGAGAGCAATGATGGAGGAGGTGGGGAGAGGAATGATGGGGATGGGGGAGAGCAATGATAGAGCAGGTGGGGGACAGCAATAATGGGGAATTATTTGGACGATATATGCTGTTAATATGTGGTCTGGTCATGGTGTGGTGGTATTTCTCCCTTGTATGTGGTATTATTCGGTCACTATGTGGTGGTAATATGTGGTCTGGTCACTGGTGTCACTATATTTCTCCCTTGTATGTAGTATTATTCGGTCACTATGTGGTGGTAATGTGGTCTGGTCATGGTGTGGCAGTATTTCTCCCTTGTATGTGGTACTAATGGTGTTGTTATAGTGGATTGTGTTGTGTATGGCAGTCATTTGTTCTCTCTGATATTAATTAGAAGATTATTTATTTCCATTAGTGATTAAATACTTGGAACAAGATGCACTTATAGGGGTTCTCAGGGGAAAACAAGTAATCACCTTTCCACAGGATAAGTGATAAATTAGTGATTAGTGAGGGTCTGACTGCTGGAACCCGCACTGATTGGTAGAATGTGGAGTTTTTATCCCATTAGACTGGAGCTCATGTGCGACTTGACCACGGATCCATTCATTCCCTCAGTGGCTGTTCTTGTTTTTTTCTGGAAGCCACAAAGAGAATGAATGAGGCTGCGGTCAGATGTCCCACCTGCTGCTGCATTTTAAAATGGGGATAACTAAGTGTCCTGTCAGGGACAAAATTTCCCCATTCTTCCGTTCAGTGCATTTTCCAGTGTTCGAACCCAAACGATCAATAAGTTATCACCTATTTTGTGGACGCCATGGATCGGTGATAACTTGTTTTAACCAAAGAACCCCTTTAATGCAAACTAACGTAATTGTACATCCCAGTTATGGTGGCGCACAGTATATGTGCAGGAGCCGCCTGTGATTTACAGTCTACGCTCCACTATAACGGGGATATCGGCTAACAGGTATTTGCATATAGCTGTAGGGTGGCCCCGAGGATCAATTCCTCCTGTGGGCCCCAGACACCCCAGTCCGACACTGATCACACTGAGTGAGGTAAAAATGTATATAGATCAATGATCAAAAAATACATAATTTGTTAACTGTAAACATTGGACTTATCTGATCTTCAGTCCATTGAAGGTCCCAGTAGGCGCTATGATCAGGAGTTCCTGTAAATGCATTAGACCAGTACTGTAATCCCAAAATAGGCAAGACTCTTGACTGTGAACTCGACAGAAACGTCCAAACTTCAATTCGGTAAGCACCATAAAACTTGGTCCCTCTAGATACTTCAGTCCCAGCGCAATAGTCTCAACAAGTTTCACCCCCTCCTCAATTAGGGTTTATCAGGGGACAGTAGGCGGAGAAAGCCTCAATGGGTCAAAAGGGCTGACAAGGAAAGTCAATACATCCCAGCCGGAAGGTAACCGTGCCCAGAGTGGAGTGACCCACCTTAAATTTATACCCCCTTACCTATTTGATATGCGCGCCATCCCAGCTGTCTCATATCCGGCTACTTCCGTTAACAAAAATGATCAGTGGAGCGCAAACCGTGTTCCAACATTGGCATCGTCACTTCCAGAATAACATACACCCGATCGCACAGGAGCGGTGGAACGCATAATGTGTTCCACCAGATAGTAACTCAAACGTGCCTGGTCCTATAATTAGGTCAAGGAGCATATAATGTGTCCCCATCACGGGAAAGCAATAAATAAACTGCCTTATAGTATTAATAATACGACCAAGCTCTTAAATAAGGGGGATTTATTGATATATTACTGTCCTAGAAAAATAAGCCCATTTAAGTGTAAGAGAACACAGTATAATATAATATCAAAGAAAATACCAAAAAATTGGAATATAAAGGAATTGACTACAGTGTCAATGACTAATATCTGTAATACTGGTCAAAGTATGAAAAAAATGTCCCAAACAACCAGGGCAAGATGACAGTCCTGGGAGTAGGCATCAATGTATACGGTTTGCAATAACTTGGTAGAAATACCGATAATAATTTCTTCAGTTAGGGCAAATAATATACAAGCTGGTTAGACGAAACTAGAAAAATTCAATTGTTCGTTGATGCCCCCAGGGTTTAAAGATTCAAGCCAGAAAATCCATCTGGATTCCCGCTGGAGGATTCTTTTATCCCAGTCACCCTGACGGACAGAGGGTCTGATGACTTCAAAGGAGCGAAATGTGACAGAATTTAAATCCCCACCATGGTAAGTATTTATATGTTTTACCAAAGGTGTATCTCTTTTATTTCTGATATCACCTATATGTTCGCCAATGCGAAACTTTGAATTGCCTCTTGCACTTGCCCGATGTAGTCTTTCGGGCAAGTGCAAGTGCACTTGTAGACAACGCCTACAGTTTTACAGTTAGCAAATTGTTTGTTTTTGTATGTTCGTTTTGTCACTGCACTCACAAAAGTATCCGAGGGAGAGATGTATTTACAGAAACTACAGTGGCCACACCTGAAAGTACCGACAGATCTTCTGTCAAGCCAGGTACCTTCTTTTTAGGGGGAATAAAGTGACTATGTATCAAATAATCTTTGACTCATCTCCCCCTCCTAAATATGACTGATGGATAATCCGTAATCCATTTGGTGATATCAGAGTCAGTCTTTAAGATACCCCAGTATCTCCTCAAGATGTTCATAACCTTTGGATGCTGGTCATCAAAAGTTCTTATCAACCTAGTTATAGGGTTCTGTTCGGATTTGACACGTGGGATAAGTAATTTAGACCTGTCCTGTCTTAGTGCCTTCCTGTATGCTCCATTGACTACGTAGGCTGGATAATCGTGATCGATGAACCTCTCCCTAAGATCACTAGCCTTGTTACGAAAATCAGAAATTGAGGAACAGTTCCTTCTTAATCTTAGAAATTGGCCTTTGGGGATTCCTTGTTTTAGTGGAGTAGGGTGATAACAACCCCACCTCAATAAACTATTGTCCGCTGTAGGTTTTTGAAAAATTGATGATCTTATTGAGCCAGATTCAATAAGAGTATATGAATATAAAAACTTGAGCCTTTATATTCCAATTTTTTGGTATTTTCTTTGATATTATATTATACTGTGTTCTCTTAGACCAGGGGTCAGGAACCTTTTTGGCTGAGAGAGACATATTTTAAAATGTAATTCCGTGAGAGCCATACAATATTTTTAAAACTAAATACAAGTAAATGTGTGCATTTTATGTAAGACCAACACTTTTAAAGTACAATAAAAATAGTACTTTTAAAGTACAATAAGATGCTCAACGTTTTTCATTTCAAGAAAAGTCTGGATTTCGCTCAGACAAGCTGCAAAATGGCTGAGCACCTTCCCTCTTGACAACGAACGCACATTGCTGTGCAGAAGCAGACCAGGATAATTATTCCCAACTTCATCCAGCAGTGTTTTAAACTGGCGATCATTTAAAGCTCGGGCAACAATAAAGTTAACCACCTGAATGACCAGCGACATCACCTCACCAACCTGCTCGCCACACATCTGAGCACAAAGCGCCTCCTGATGTTGGATGCAGTGAAAACTTAGGATAGGTCTCTTTTCATGTTCACGAAGAAGCGCTACGAATCCTCTGTTTTTCCCCACCATGCACGGAGCACCATCAGTACACACCGAAATAAGTTTATCCATTGGTAAATTTTTTTCTTTAGCGAGCTCAGTGAAAGACTTGAATAAATCCTCCCCTCTTGTTGTCCCTTTCATAGGCAAAACAGCAAGACTTTCCTCACATAGTGTGTCACAGACAGCATACCTTGCAATCACACTGAACTGGGATAAATGGCTTAAGTCTGTTGACTCATCCAAAGCGAGAGAAAAGAATGGTGCTGCATTTATGTCCTTCACTTGTATTGCCTCAATTTGATTTGCCATCATGATGGTACGATCATGAACAGTTCTTGCCGACAGAGGCATGTCTTTTATTCGTTTGATTATCTTGTCTTTATCCAAAAAGTCGGCAAAAAGTTCATTGGCAACATCAAGCATGAATGTTTTGGCATACTCTCCATCTGTGAATGGCTTTCCATTTCTCACAATTGCTAAAGCACCATCAAAGCTAGCCGAATTCCAGTCACCTTGTTGGGTTCAAACACGGAGTTGCTGCTGACTAGCTTGCACTCTGCACAGTAGCTCTTGACATGCTTTCTTCCTGCTGTCCCCCGCAGGATATTTCGATGCAAATGTAGTATGGCATGTGCCGAAGTGCCGCTTTATATTTGACCGTTTCATCAATGCAATTTTATCATTGCATATTAGACACACTGCAGAACCTGCTTTCTCCACAAAGGCAAATTATTCTGTCCATCCCTGCTGAAAAGTACGATACTCCTCATCTTTTTTTCTTTTAGCCATCTTCTTTAATAAAAGGGTTTCTGCAATTAGCTAGCTGACTACTTGATTAAAAGGAGGGAAGTTTATTTCCATATGCTGGAGCTGTCCCTGGCTGAGACCATGTGGGTAACAGAGATGGCGTCTTTGCTCTTAAAGGGAAGGGCAAACTGTACCCCCACAGTACTGTGTATATACAGTACAGACCAAAAGTTTGGACACTCCTTCTCATTTAAAGATTTTTCTGTATTTTCCTGACTATGAAAATTGTACATTCACACTGAAAGCATCAAAACTATGAATTAACACATGTGGAATTATACTTAGCAAAAAAGTTTGAAACAACTGAAAATATGTCTTATATTCTAGGTTCTTCAAAGTAGCCACCTTTTGCTTTGATGACTGCTTTGCACACTCTTGCTCCCACAGTTGATTTCTTCACACCAAGCTGCTTGCCTATTGCAGATTCAGTTTTCCCAGCCTGGTGCAGGGCTTGTTTCTGGTGTCCTTCGACAGCTCTTTGGTCTTCACCATAGTGGAGTTTGTAGTGTGACTGTTTGAGGTTGCGGACAGGTGTCTTTTATACTGATAACAAGTTCAAACATGTGCCAGTACCACAGGTAATGAGTGGAGGACAGAAGCGCCTCTTAAAGAAGAAGTTACAGGTCTGTGAGAGCCAGAAATCTTGCTTGATGTAGGTGACCAAATACTTATTTTGCACCAAAATTTAAAAAAAATTTCTTTCCAAATCAAACAATGTGATTTTCAGGATTTTTTTTCTCATTTTGTCTCTCATAGTTGAGGTCTACCTATGATGTCAATTACAGGCCTCTGTCATCTTTTTAAGTGGGAGAACTTGCACAATTGATGGCTAACTAAATACTTTTTTCCCCACTGTATTACGGAAATAACAATTCAAAAAAACCAATACATGATAGTACGGTACAATATCAAAAATATTAATGTGAATAATGATTACATAAATGTCAATAAAGTGCTTTGCGCTAAAATAAGTGGAATATAAATTATAATAAGATACTATGAATTACACAGTGAGAAAACTTCCTAAAATGTTAAATATGATTAAATAATTTTATAAAGCCACAAAAAGGTGCATTGTGGATAAATTGATGATGAAAGGTAATAAAAAAATTATAAATATGACACAGTATCACAAAAATTACTGATAAAGTTACATTGGACATAAATACTATAAAGTTTTCCACAATATATGGAAAAATGAGAGGGACTTTAGTGCCTTTGTGTTCTGATTCGGTGTATGGGTCTGGGACTAAACAACTAGGAGATCCTGAAGTGGGCGGGAATATTGGCAGTGTGGAAAATTGTTAGACGATAATCAATGAAAACTTAAGAGACACACAGCATTGTATATATAATGCATAGAGTTATATATGGCTTTAATCTGGCGTTTAATGCCAATTTACACCTAAACAAACATTCAAACTGCACTAAATGTAAGGCATATAAAACAGACATGTCTCATGGATTGTGGCAATGTACTAGAGTTCAAAAACTTTTGGAAGATTGTACAATCAATTATAGAGAATATTTGGCATATGAAATTGCAACTGAATCATATGCTGTCATTTTTCCATTACTACGAGGGGGAAGGATTAGATAAGACAGTTTGTCTTCCAGTACTTGTTCACTCCATTCTCATGATATCCAAAAATGTATTCTGAAAGACTGGCTATCTCCATCATTGCCTTTCAAAACATCTGATCTTCGTTCAGTTAAAGTCTTTACTCAATATAGAACAGTTAGAATGAGAACACAACAAAGATAAACTGACAAAGAAAGTTTTTGATAAGTGGAGAAACTTTATCCAAACAAATTACAATGCAATGGAAATAAAACACTTGGTTCTTCCCTTCAAACACACTGAATGTTATGCCCTGGAGGATCTACAAATTTGGTACTGATTTATTGAGGATAACAAAATCAATACAGAAAAGGATCTCAACTGGTTGTTGGTTTTCATTGATGTTAAGATGTCTTGACATGTCTGAGATGTCTTTCCATTATTTCTTCATGGTCATTTTCATTTCTTGTATAATATTTGAAAAAACAAATAAAAATATGTTGAAAGAAAAATCCCAATAAAAACATATAATTTTGTGGGTGTAATGTGAAAAAATGTGGAAAATTTCATTGGGTATGAATATTTTTGCAAGGCATTGTACTTGTGGAAGGAGGGCAAGTTGAATAAAAAATATATATTTATATCTGTGATTCTTTAAAACCTGTATTCTTAAAGTGAACCTTCCAGCTGATTCAAGCTGCATGATTGCACGCTAGGAGATCAGGCCGGGGATCATGGCTAGAGAAGAGACTAGTCCGGCTCCAGTTCCCAGCCAGCTTATCCCAGAGCTGCTAGAGGTTATTATAGCTAAAGAAAAGTATTCAATATGTATGAGGAGATTGATAATTCGTGAACATATATTCCCTCTAAAACAATAGATTTTATTTAGTTGATTAAAAAACACACCAAAAAATCCCAAGTATTAAAATAACTTGTTGCTTTAAGACAAGTTATTTTAATACATGGGATTTTTTGGTGTGATTTTTAATCAACTAAATAAAATCTATTGTTTTAGAGGGAATATATGTTCACGTAGAGGTTATTATAGAGAGCTATAGAGAGAGAGAGATTGCCCAATCTGAGAGCAGCATGATGTAGGGGCAATGGACCTGATTCCAGCGATGTATCACTTATTGGGCTGCTTGCTGCAGTTTTGATAAAATCCCTCTTTTATCTTTTTAATGGTGAGCTTTATATAAACCCAACCCACACCACTGATTGGCAGCTTTATGTGTACACTGTGCATAGGCAGAAAGTTGCCAATCAGTGTTTGGGTGGTGTTATACAGAGCTCATGAATATGGAGAACTACATGACAGCTAACTTACTAGTCATATAGCGATAATCTCCTAATAAAACAATGTTTTTTTTCAAAACTATAGCAAGCAGCCAGTAATGACACATCACTGGAATCAGAGTCTCTGTCTCTACATTGTGCTGCTCTCAGATTAGCTCTGAGAGCAGCATAATGTAGATACAAGAAGCAGGCTAAACAAAGCAGCAGACCAGGCTAAGTAACAACTTATAAGTGGCTGATAGCAGCTGGGAGTTTCAATAGGATGTGGCCCGCCCTACACAAGGCACACAGCAGAAAGCTGACTAAGAGTAAACCCACACATTCAGTGCTTGGTCAGTATTTTACATCAGTATTTGTAAGCCAAAATCAGGAGTGGGTGATAAATACAGAAGTGGTGATGTGTTTCTATTATCTATTATATTTTCCTCTGACTGTTCCACTCCTGGTTTTGGCTTACAAATACTGATGTAAAATACTGACCAAACACTGAACGTGGCCGAATACTGAAAATCAGGTCTCAGCAGCTATCTTTAGCTACTCTGACTGGGAAGCACAAGTCACAGCCATGTAACAGCGCACCTCTTCCCCTTTCCTTCACAATGATTGACCTTCATCAGACGGATTGCTGGGAGGAAAAGGGACCAAGTGACTCAGTGCTGTGGCAGATGGGTTAAGAAATCCCTAGTGGAATGCGCATTCCCTGGTCACTTTTCCTCCCAGTAATCCGTCTGATGAAGGTCGATATTTACGGCCTAAACGTTACGTATGGAATTGCTTTACTTGAACCAATAAATAATTTATAAATATAAAAATCTAAATAATTTGTGCTGGGTGAAAAGACAGAGTTTTAATGGAGGGATTAGCTTGAGTTGGACTGATCAAGTAAGTAAATGAGAGATTTGGAATAAAACAATATAAATTTATTTAAGGTTTAAAAGTGCAATGATAAAACAAGTGGGGGTGGGGAAGTTTTGTTCTCAACGGCGGTCTGGTTATGGAATCGAAGTCCTGCTTTAGGTTCGGAGTCCTGTTTTGGAGTTGAGTCACCTAGGTGGCGATTAGAAGGCTGTTAAGCTTTAGATTTGGGGTAGCTACTCCAAAACAGGACTCTGATCCTAAAGCAGGACTTCGATTCCATTATCAGACTGCCGTTGAGAACAACCCACCACCCACCCCCCGTTGTTTTATCATTGCACTTTTAAACCTTAAATAAATTTATATTCTTTTATTCCAAATCTCTTATTTACTTATCAGTCTAACGCAAGCTAATCCCTCCATTAAAACTCTGTCTTTTAGCCCAGCGCAAATTATTTAGATTTTTATATTTATGCTTTAATGGTATCAACCCTTGGTATCTTTGGAGAAGTAGTGGCTATTGTCCCAATTTTCTGCAGGCCTATTAGACTACCTACCAGCGCCACTGCTCTTTTCTCTTTCAATAATCTACTTTTTCTGCACACGAGTGCCAGATTTTGTTCTACTGAGTAAGGAGTGGTATCCTATTTGAGCACCTTTCTACCCACACGGAGTGCATCTACTCTTCCTTCACAATGACTTGTACACAGGCTTATTAGATGTTTCACTACAAACTACCACAGGTGATGACCATTCTGGCTCTGTACATATGTTGTTTCCTGAAACAACGGGTATAAAATAGCCCTAGTGGCTGGTGTGAAAATTGCAAAATTTCGATTTTTAATACAAATTGTGATATGGAAAAGCCCATTGCCAAGTCCTTAGCTGATGACACATTCCCTTTAATGCTCTGTACACACTGGTGTCAGAGGCTCCATTAAATGTACAATCATAGCCAGCAGGGTCAGTAGGCTGGGGGCCTCACAGTGCCCTCAGTACCCTCATAACAGGACATTTTTCCAAGTGAAGGCCATATTAATAAGGTGACTATAGCTACAAGTATAAGTCAGTAATGTGACCAGAGCTCCATAGTTACAGCATGTGCAGTACAACATGGCTCCCTCACATACATCCCTACGTGGCCGGGTAATACTATAGAACATGGCATATTACACGCCCGCGGCCATTCCGTGCCACAAAGCATGCTGGGAGATAACGGCCTACACTACACACGCCTCACTCTCCCAAAGCTTCCTATTCAGCTTCCTAATCACGCGTTCTTACGCCCCGCCCCCGGACGTACGTCATCGCGTAGCATTTGCGTCGTCTGGCCTCCTTTTCACTTCCGGTTTGGATCCCGCGCTTTGGCCGTTACCTCGGTGGGGGAGCAGTGAGCGCGTGTCTGACCCTGGGTGTTGCGAGGCAGCATGTCACGGTCCTCGGTGATGCCTCGAATCTACATTGGACGGCTCAGCCATCGCGCCCGGGAGAGGGATGTGGAGCGCTTCTTCAAGGGCTTCGGGAAGATCGTGGAGGTGGATCTGAAGAACGGGTGAGTGATTGGCGGGCGGTGTACACGGCGCTGGCTCCAGTGTGTGGTGCAGACACGGATCACTGTACACTACGGGGAACCCACGGCGCTTAGGAGGGCAGCGGATAGTGACCTCCGGCATCAGTGAGCGCGGCCATGGCCGGGAGATGAGCGGAGTCTGCCGGCAGCGAGCTGTGCGGGGGACTGCTCCCGAAGATGAGCGGAGTCTGCCGGCAGCGAGCTGTGCGGGGGACTGCTCCCGAAGATGAGCGGAGTCTGCCGGCGGCGAGCTGTGCGGGGGACTGCTCCCCGGAGGCGAGCGGAGTCTGCCGGCGGCGAGCTGTGTGGGGGACTGCTCCCCGGAGGCGAGCGGAGTCTGCCGGCGGCGAGCTGTGCGGGGCACATATAGTCATGCTTATATTATGCGATTCCATGCAAGTCAATGGCGGCAATTACTGTGCGTGTCCGCAAAATTAATGGATGTGCTGCATGTTTTTAAGCAATAATCCGCAGCGGAAGTTTCTGCAGCATGTGCACAGCACATGCGGGTTATAATTGTGGACCATGGGGCACGTATTACCAAGCGTTTTTTTAAACATTTTCGCTGCGGAAATTTCACGGCAAAAAGGCTTGAAAATCGCATAGTGGGCACGCAGCCTTTGTTTTGTGATTTATTTTTACATTTTTTAAAAAATGTTTTCTTTGACTTTGTGACAGGATGGGACATCAACTTTCCCTGCCCTGATCCCTCATCTAATACTCTGCAGTGCTTTTGCATTGCAGGGCATTAGATCACTGCATCACACTCAGGGAGGAGACATGTCGGCTCCTGCTCTGGGCAGGACCTTCAGGCCACCGTTCCTGGGTGGCCCCGTGGCCATCTTTCGGCTTGGGTTCACTATGGAGACCGTTGGCACAAGGCAGTCGCGTTGTACGGAGCGGAGAGGGAGCTCTCTCCCTCTGCGATGCCGGTCGCTATTGACAGTGACATCAGAGGGGTTAAACGCTAGCACTGATCCTGGGTTTTGCTGCACGTCAGCCCTATATAACGCTGACATCTGCTTTTGATCGCACTGGCGCTCGGGAGTGAGCCGCCTAATGAAGCCATACATGTACGGCGATTTGCGGGAACACCCCTCCTGCAGCCTCGTTCGTGTACATTGGATGTCGTGAAGTGGTTAAATAGGTAATTTTATGATGATACAATCCCTTTAAGAGGACTCTTGATCCCTGTAGATCATGTCTATTGTCTGTCTTCCGAATGAAGTAGTAGTTTGCTCCACTCCTCAGTCTCAGTCACTGGAGGGCTGACTTCTGAATCCTTACAGCACAAACACCGCAGGATATCAGGATTCTCCAGTGTTGCAGGTGAGGGCCGGTGGTCACTTGACTGCAAATATGTGCTTTTCATACGTGTGGTCATACTATCTAGACATGGTAGGCCTCATGCAATTCAAGTGAACTGAATGAGGCTGCACACACAGAAGGTATGACTGTATGTAAATCTCATACTTCTGCCACGTGACTGCCTGCTCTCACCGGAGAATCCTGACAGCATGTGGGCTGCACTGTAACCATTCAGGCGTCTGCAGTCATGTATAGTGACTAAAGACTTGTAGCAGAAGACCCAACATCCTCTTTAAGACTACACAACCCATAGACTTCGGTGGAATCCAGCCATGGAGATGTGATGCACCATACTTAATGTTTATTCCTAAAAGTCTTCTTGCACATTGTCACTGCAAAAACTGTTTTGTGAATACACCCCCAGTTTCACCCACTAACCCCTGGCCATCTTGTAGATACGTTGTTCTCTTCCCTGTTAAAGATGGTTGTTGTGCAGGTTTGCTCTACTTCATTTGAGGTGTGTGCTGAATGTAAACTGTGCAGTGTTATTTCCCTTTTAGATATGGATTTGTGGAATTTGAAGACCTTCGTGATGCTGATGACGCTGTGTATGAAATGAACGGAAGAGACCTATGTGGTGAGCGCGTCATTGTGGAACATGCTCGCGCACCAAGGAGAGATCTGCGCAGTAAGTATACCAATAATGCCACCTTCGTTTTGGGAGATCTTTTGATATATTAACTTAAATAGGAATTTTCAGGTTTTATTTGACCTATAATGTTAGCTGCTCTCCTTAGTGATAGTCGGTACTACTGCACCTACTCTTAAGGATAGAGGCTAGTCACCAATTAGCCTGACCCTCTCCATGCATTTCTAATATAAGTTAAAAAGTTATCCGCATAATGGTATGTGCATACAGCATGCATGGGGTCCCCGTGGTGTATACAACAGTACCCATGTGCACTATATAAGGCATGTAATGGATACTTTAGTTTAGGAGGACTTGTGCCCTGACAAATACCTTAAGTTTGTAAATTCCAATTTTAGTTGCAGTAGGTGTGAATCTCCTTCGATACCCTTCTTTAATTTGTACCCACTGTAAATTTTGACATTACTTATATATATCTGCTTCTCTCCTCCCTGGGGCACAGCGGAGGATGCTCCTTTATAGGGGAATGCATTTAAAAAAAAAAAATCCTTCTCATTATGTAGCTGAATAAGCAAGTTTTCTGACAAAGAGCTGCTGCTTATCTAAGTGCTCTAGCTTCCTCTTTGAATCTCTAGTAATTATTTAGGGCTGAATTCACATGCGTCAGATTTGGTGCAGTATTTCCCATTTGTCAACAACAGTTTTTTGTTTTTTTTCCTCCAACATGTGTAAGTACCCGAAGAGTGAACTGCCTAACAAAAATGAAAGAGAACCGGTTAGGTGAACAAATGCTTTTAACCTGCCGATTACTATCGTTCTGACCCTTCCCAGCGCTGGCACTTTCGCCCCTGCTGCCTTGAGGATATGACCTTTATTCATCCCGGTACCATTCAGGTTTCAGTCACAGGTGTGGCGCCGGCGCAGCTTCAGTCACCACTATATATAGAAAGCGGCTACTGTAACAATGTCCCCGTACTGACTGACAGCTGGCCCTAATGATGAGCTGCTGCCAGTCAGTGTCGGGGCACGGTTACTGCCACCGCTCTCTATGCGCAGATCAGAGACTGAACCCGTGCTGCTGCTCCCCTGTGACTGAAACCCGAACACT
This sequence comes from Phyllobates terribilis, assembly GCF_046119375.1. NCBI lineage: Eukaryota > Metazoa > Chordata > Amphibia > Anura > Dendrobatidae > Phyllobates > Phyllobates terribilis. The sequence goes on along the minus strand of NW_027362765.1, from coordinate 517,920,812 downwards.
ATAAAGAGGAATAAAGTTAAAGGGGTATTCCCGTTTCCAGATTCCTATCCCAATATGTAGTAGGTGTAATAATAACCAATACCTCCAATTAGAAATGTAATATAGTTCTTCTGAATCGCTATGTCGCTTACCCCATGTGCAGGGCATTCCAGTAGCCCACTCATATAGTGACAGTTGTCATAACCATGAATACCTAATGACAACTAACTGTCACTATATGAGTGGTCGTAACCATGGATACCTAAGCTACTGGAATGCTCTGCACATGGGGTAAGCAACATAGTGAATCAGAAGAACTATACTACATTTCTAATTGGACTTTTTTGCTAATATTATTACACCTAGTACATATTGGGATAGGGTCTTGATTATTATTTATGTAACGCCATTGATTACATGGTGCGGTACATAAGGAGGGGTTACATACCAAATACAGATCACTTACAGTAAACAAAACTAACAATGATAGACTGGTACAGAGGGAAGAGGACTCTGACCTTGTGGGCTTACATTCTACTGATGGGAATACCCCTTTAATTTCCTCCCAGCAGCAGGGCTCTAAGTGCTGGCCCCAGGCAGGTTCAGCATGCTATTAACCTGCAGATTAACCCCATATCTGCAGGTTAATAGCATTTTTTTTTCACGTGACAGGCTCCCCCTTAAACTTCTCCATATTATGATTTTACTGTACTTCCATGCCAGACAGAGATGCCGTGAATTTTTCACAGCACAAAAATGTGCAATTAAATGGGGTTGTCCACTACTAGGACAACCCCTTCTTGAACTACAGGTGCATCTCACTAAATTAGAATATCATCAAAAACTTAATTTATTTCAGTTCTTCAATACAAAAAGTGAAACTCATATATTATGTAGTCATTACAAACATAGTGATTTATTTCTGTTAATGTTGATGATTATGACTTACAGCCAATGAAAACACAAAAGTCATTATCTCAGTAAATTAGAATACTTTATAACAGCTTGAAAAATGTTTTGAAAATCCGAAATGTTGGCCTCCTGAAATGTATGTTCAGTAAATGCACTCAATACTTGGTCGGGGCTCTTTTTGCATCAATTACTGCATCAATGCGGCGTGGCATGGAGGCGATCAGCCTGTGGCACTGCTGAGGTGTTATGGAAGCCCAGGTTGCTTTGATAGCAGCCTTCAGCTCGTCTGCATTGTTGGGTCTGGTGTCTCTCATCTTCCTCTTGCCAATACCCCATAGATTCTCTATGGGGTTAAGGTCAGGCGAGTTTGTTGGCCAGTCAAGCACAGTGATACTGTTGTTTGTAAACCAGGTATTGGTACTTTTGGCAGTGTGGACAGGTGCCAAGTCCTGCTGGAGAATGAAATTTCCATCTCCAAAAAGCTTGTCGGCAGAGGAAGCATGAAGTGCTCTAAAATTTCCTGGTAGATGGCTGCGCTGACTATGGTCTTGATAAAACACAGTGGACCTACACCAGCAGATGACATGGCTCCCCAAACCATCACTGATTGTGGAAACTTCACACTAGACCTCAAGCAGCTTGGATTGTGGCCTCTCCATTCTTCCTCCAGACTCTGGGACCTTGATTTCCAAATGAAAATTGGAACTCTGGGACCTTGTGGAGTGTGTCAATGACTGCCTTCTGGACATCTGTCAAGTCAGAAGCTTCCCCATGATTGTGGAGCCTACTGAAACAGACAAAGGGACATTTTTAAACGCTTAGGAAGCCTTTGCAGGTGTTTTTTGTTAATTATTCTAAGTTACTGATAATGACTTTTGTGTTTTCATTGGCTGTAAGCCATAATTATTAATAGAAATAGACACTTGAAATAGATCACTGTTTGTAATGACTCTATATAATGAGTTTCACTTTTTGTAATGAACTGAAATAAATTAACTTTTTGATATTCTAATTTAGTGAAATGCACCTGTAATTGTTTGGCTCTAATAAAATAAAAAAAGCCTATACTCTCCTCCCGTGCCGGCACTGTTTCTGTGGTCTCAGGGCTCATGTGCTGTTGTTGTGACACTAGCGCCCAATCAGAGTCACTGTCCCCGTCTACGTACAGACTGAGCATGAAAAGGAAGTCCGGGCTAAAGCTGATCCCTGACTTCCTCTTCATGTTCAATCTCTACGTAGGCAAGGACAGTGACGCCAGTGCTTATTGGGCACCGGGGTCACGTGTCATTCCACCGCATCACAGCCCCAGGACCGCGAGTGCTGACACCGCTGGAATGGCGCCAGCACTGGAGGTGAGTATAGGGTTGTTGTTTTTTTTTTATCAGGGCCAAACAATTCTTCAAGAAAGGGTTTTCCCAGTAGTGGGCAACCCCTTTAATGGTGCTGTGAATTTACCCCATACTTTATCATCTGCATTGTGAAGGGTGACATCTGTGCTGAAAATCTCATTCACAGTTCTCATACTCTAATAAGCAGCACGTTTTCTGTCTGGAAAATCCGCTGTGTACCTGACCCTTGAAGGACCAGATGATTGTCAGTGGGACTTATAGGGGTTGACTACTACTTGGACAACCCCTTATTGATCTAAAATATGTGGCCCTGATAAAATTAAAAAAGCTTATACTCCCCTCCTGTGCCGGTGCCGTTCTATCGGTGTCAGCAGTCGCGGTCCCGGGGCTCTTAAACAGTTGTTGTGACCCTCGCTCACAATCAGCGCTGGCGTCTGTCTCCTCCTTTGGACAAATCGAACATGAAGAGGAAGTCCGGGCTGCAGCTGATCTGACTTCTGCTTTATGTTCAGTTCGACAGGAGGTGGAGACAGTGATGCCAGCGCTGATTGGGTGCCGGGGTCATGTGTCATAACAGGATGGTAGACCGAGTGCTGACATTGCAGGAACGGCACCAGCATACGAGAGGGGAGGAGTATAGGCTTTTTTTTATTATTATTCTTTATCAGGGCAAAGTGCGGGGTGTGACAAGGAGTTGTCTTAGTAGTGGACAACTTCTTTAAGTAAAATTTATCGTGGCCACATAATGATTCCCCTGTGTCTGCCATCACAGGAATCAAAGTTACGGCATGGTAGACTTTGGCATCTCTGGTATCTGCTATATCTGTGGATGTGATTGGATCTGCCAGTGTTCTATTTGTCTTTCTCCTATTGCAGAAAACATGCACACTTGTTCTTTCTGAACTTGCATGTTTATAGGGAAATTTTGCTAAAAAGTTACTGACCTTTCTAACGGGAGCAGCCTTCTGAATCCAAAGCCTCCTGCTATAGCTTCAGTGGTACCACAGATAAGTAATGCCTAGCTTGTGTACTCCATTCGCAGCCTTGCAGGTTGGCTTTAACCTGGTAGATTTCTATACGTTTATGGCACGTACAGGCCGAGGTGAGTATTTGCATTTTTTTCTAACTTTAAGAAATAACACACACAAAAAGTAAATTTAGTATAGCACTCTTAAATTTGTTACACCAAAACAATTTGTGCATTGGGAAAGTGGCTTTCAGGTAGTCCTCTTCCCCTTTTTTGGATTTTATTTATAACTTTTGGTTCCTCACAACCCCCCTTCCTTTTTGTCTGACACATTGCTGTTCTACCTAACTATTGCCGAATGCATTTTAACATGGTCTCGGCTGTGTGGCGAATGAATCAGTGACCATTGTAAGGACTGCCATTGGGAGATTATGCAGAGGCTAGCATGGGGCTGACTTTGGGTCTGTCTCCAAGTAATATTGACTATGCAGCCGCTTCCTTCCCCCGCCTCTCTCTTCTTCTCGTGAGATCCGAGGAGGTGCCACGGGGGGGCGCGTACGTGGGTGAGCGCGTTGGGTTTACCAGTCGGCGGGGGGCCGAGGCTGATGAGCGAGGGCGGCAAAGGGGAGCCCTTTACTTGTAAGGTAAGTGAATTTTGGGGTGCATGTGCTTTTTTTTATGAAATCTTGTATAGGGGAGGGTAGTTTGTATAAACAGGTGCTAGGCAAAGCAAGTAATTGGGCAGGGTACTATGGTGATACTGTCTTTAAAGGATGAGATGCATCAAAACTGAGGGAGAGAAAATTGTAAGTTAGTGTGGCCAGCTATCGGTTATTGCATACCTGCTTGTTTTTCTTAGTGTATAGATGGGACAGGAGTGTGCATTTCTGCTAGACTCAATCATTGCTGCACTTCTGATCTCTCTTCTGTCCCTGTGTCCCAGGTGGCTATGGCTACCGTAAAAGTGGTAGTGACAAGTTTGGACCGCCAGTTCGTACAATGTATCGTCTGAGAGTGGAGAACCTTTCTACAAGGTGCAGCTGGCAAGACTTAAAGGTAGGCTTATTTGTGACAGAATACTAGACTTTAAGCTGCAAGCTTGTTTAATGAGGAGCAATGACTTAAAGGAACCTGTTGCATGAACAAACACTTCACCTGCAGATATGGGGTTAATCTGCAGGTTAATGACGTTCTGAACCTTCCCGGTGCCCACACTTAGAGCCCCGCTGCCAGGAGGAAATTGACTTTTTCTCCTTCCCCATGATGGCACCATGGAGAGAGGTGATCCGCCCTTCAAGGACAGGAAACCACTCTACCACATCAGTTGGTTTCCTGTCCTTGACGGGACCTACAGTGATCCAAGAAGAGACATACCTGAAGAATTCCAAATGAGCGATCATGATGAGATACCAGGTCCGGCCAGACTGGCTCAGGCAGCGGGGGTTCCCTGCCCCGGCTAGCGCGGTTGCCTAAAGCGCCACTGCTGAGGTCAGTGGGCCCCAAGGGTGGCGGGGAGATGCGGCACAAAGATTGAAGGAGGCAGCATCAGCTGCAAACCCGCCGTGGTGATGGCGTGCCCAGGGTGGTGAGTAGGCATGGGGCTTCTGGGTCCGTCTGCACTATGGTAGACATAGTCACAGCGTGCTCCTGCGCTCCGTACAGTGTCCCCCTCACAGCATCGAGGGGAGCGTCTCCATATGATAAGACACGCCTGTACGATGGGAGAGGTGTGCGCACACGATCCCTATGGGGGTGCGTGACACACAAAGGTACGGCATGCTGATTTAAACAATCAAGGACCGACACAGCCGGAGGGGGGAGGGGTCCCCCAGGGGTTTAAATACCAGGAGGGAGCATTGGGAAAGTGCTTCGTAATGCACTCTGGCACTAGTTATGAGCGAGCAGGAGCTACAGTAGGTGCAGTCCCAGTCCCTGCACCCCCACTCGCTGCAGCAGGTGCAAGGAAAGAAGCGTGGGAAAGAGGCAGGACGACAGGAAGACCCTTCCCTTCATTACCAACTTCCCTTCATGACTAACACGGTAACAGCGGAAGCGGGCGTTCTGTCAGGTCATCCCAGCGCAGCAAGGACTCTAGTGTGGCGTCAATCCCGAGGAAAAGCCCATCTACAGGAGTGGTTTCCCCTCCTAATCCAGTACTCCCTCTTCCACCAAGGTGGTAAGTGATCTTCGTGAAAGTTCACGTTGTAATTAGGGTCCCCCCTCTTTTTCTTATCTCATCAGGGAAGGAAGAGTACGTGCAAGTCCAAACACAGGACCTGTGCACTTTGCGCAGAAGTTACCCACCACATTGGAGAAAAGACTTCAGCTCTTGTATTGAACAGGCAATCTGCGAGGAGACCCCTATGTTCGCGTCAGAGCTTAGAACTTTGATTAAATCCCAGGTAGAAAATACCTTTAAATCCATTCAGAGGAGAGGGAAAAGCCAGGAACCTGTCCCCGGTATCGGGGTCTAGCAGTCCAGACGAGGAGGGGGTAGATTCAGATTCGTCCTTCTCATCTTCCTCTGGAGATGGAGGTGGATGCAGCTGTTTCCCCATAGAAGGAAAGGATAATTTAATTAAAGCAGTCAGGTCCACTATGGGGTTGGTAGATCCTGATCCCAAGAAATCTGTCCAGGACATGATGTTCAGTGGCCTGGAAGAAACGAAAAGAAGATCTTTCCCTCTCAAAGACAAAGTCCACTCCCTGATTAAAAAAGTGGAAAAAAAAAACGGAAAGAAAGGGCCTCTTGTCCCCTAAGAGGAAGTACCCCTTTGAGGACCCAGTATGTTTATTTTGGTAAAAAGCTCCAAAATTAGATGTGGCAATCGCTAAAGCCTCTAGGAAATTTTCCCTGCTGTTTGAGGACATGTGGGTACTGAAGGATCCAATGCACAAAAAAGCAGATTCCTTCCTAAAAGGGGCTTCAAGACCGCAGAGGGGAGGGTTGAAACCCACTTGTACGGCCAGATTATTAATGGTCTGGCTAGACCAAATGGAGACACAGCTAAAAAGCAAAACATCCAGGGACAATATATTAAGCTCCATCCCTGTATTGAAAGGCGCAGCAGCTTTCCTGGCTGATGCTTCAGCTGACTCTGTTAGACTGGCAGCCAGTGCGGCACGCTTCTCTAACGCAGCCAGATGGGCCCTCTGGCTTAAATGCTGGCCGGGAGACCCCCAAACAAAATTGAAGCTGTGTTCCATTCCCTGTGAGGGTGAATTCCTATTTGGACCCACACTCTATCTCCTCGACAAGGCCGGGCATAACAAAAAAAAACGTTTCCCTGTCCTCTCTAGTACTTCTTACAGGAAGCCCTTTCAGAGCAGGAAATTCATCTGCAGAACCACCTCCCCCCCCCCCCCCCCCCCAAAGACCAGGATAGGTACGAGGATAGAAAGAAAAAAACTAAAGGGCTTATGTTTAACAGACCCCCCAGTGACAATAGAAAACCCACCCAATGAGGGTTGTCCCCAGGTGGGGGGGAGACTTTTACATTTCTTCCCAGCCTGGGAAAAGATATCCAACAGCTCTTGGATTTTAGCCCTAATAAAATTTTAGTTCCATTCCCTGACCGAACGTTGTCATAACCCCCAAGAGGTCATCAGATGTAGAACAGTTAGCGCTGGAACAAGAAATTCTAGGCCTAACAAGGAGAGCAGTCCTTCAAGAAGTCCCTGCCCAGGAGAAAGGTAAAAGGATTCTACTCCCCTCTGTTCCTGAAGAAATAGCCAGATGGGAGTTTCAGGACAATCATAAACCTGAAAAAATTGAACCAATTTGTGAAGGTTCAAACCTTTAAGATGGAATCAATAGTCATCAGTTTCAAGACAGTTTTTTGGCTGTCCTGGATCTAAAGGATGCCTATTATCAAATTCCTAAGGGTAGGAATAACTATAGAGGGGATAGTCGAACACTACCAGTACACGACCCTCCCATTTGGTCCAGCCATAGCCCCACGAGTTTTCACCAAGACAGTGGCCTGGGTAATGGCTCACCTGAGGGAGCAAAACATTCTGATTACCCCGTACCTGGATGATTTTCTGATAATAGGCAGTTCTTTCCATCATTGCAAGGGTCATGGATTCCTTGACAAGGCTGGCTTTTGAACCTAAAAAAGTCCAAGACGGAGACGGACGAGGTACAAGAATATCTAGGCATTTTAATAGATTCGAGAAATCGGGAGTGCTGTCTCCCGGTAGAAAAAATTCAGAAAATGATAGCTCGGATATCTCAAGTAAGGGACCACCCCTCTGACTCTGCGGAAAGCAATGTCCCTCCTAGGCTCCATGACTGCCTGTATCCCAGGCATCCAATGGGCCCAAATGCATACCAGGCACTTACAATGGGAAGTCCTGGGGGCAGAAAAATCTCTAAAAGGGCACTTACATGGTCAGCTATATTTGTCGTCGAAAACCTTGCTTTCCCTAGAATGGTGGGTGAAGGTAGACAATCTAACCCAAGGCGTTCCGTGGATGGTCTCAGGCTCTCGGGTTCTGACCACAGATGCAAGCCCCAGGGGGTGGGGGGGGGGCTCACTTAAACGACCAAGTAGCTGAGGGGGTCTGGACAGAAAACTTAAAAGCCTTATCCTCCAACATGAAGGAGCTTCTGGTGGTAAAATTCGCCTTTTCAGAATTTCTAAACACTCTGCAGGGCCACCATGTAAGAGTGTTCTTGGGCAACCGGGTTGTAGTGGTGTATTTAAATCACCACCGGGGACCTGGTCCCATTCTCTATTGCAAGTAACAAAATCCATCTTCCTGTTTGCCGAGAACAATTTGGGGTCTCTGTCTCCACTCCATAAAAGGAACAGAAAATCTCACAGTGGACTTCCTGAGTCGGACCCAGTTGAGACAAGGCGAGTGGGAGCTGAATCAGTTAGTGTTCAACCAAATCATGGAAATGTGGGGACATCCTTCCATAGACCTATTTGCCAACTGTCAGAACAAAAAAGTAGACACATTCTGCTCAATAAACCCCAAGGGGAACCCAGCTGCACTAGATGCCTTTACAATCCCATGGAACCACCATCTAGCTTATGCCTTTCCCCCGATTGCCCAGATTCCAGCAGTTCTGAGGGAAAACAGGGCTAATGTAAATCTTGATAGCCCCCTTCTGGCCAAAGAGGCCCTGGTTTTCCTGTCTGAGGATAATGTCCACCTCCTACCCCTGGGTTCTTCCGGATCTCCTTTCCCAGGTACTGGTCCTCTATCCCCAGGTAGCAAACTTACACATGACAGCCTGGATTTTGAAAGGTCGCTCTTAAGGCATAAAGGGCTTTCTCTGAATTTGATCTCCACGCTACTACAAAGTAGAAAACCTGTAACTACCAGACTTTATGGGAAAAACTGGAGGAAATTCCTTTCATATTCAGGTTCTAAGTTACAAGGGTTATAAGTTACTTACATTTTAGAGTTTTTACAAAGGGGGTTGGAACGGGTCTGGCCACGAGCACACTGAAAGTTCAAGTGGCGGCATTAGGAGCCGTATACAATTGCAACCTAGCCAGAAATAGGTGGATATCTAGATTCATCAAAGCATCAGCCAGATCTAGGCCCATCCCCTCTCGAAATACTCCTCCTTGGGACTTAAATTTTAGTCCTTACAGCCCTAACCAAACCTCCCTTCGAACCTTTGACGGATTTGTCTCTAAAAACCTTATCCTTTAAGACGGCGCTCTTAGTATCTCTCACGTCGGCACGAAAAGTTAGCGACATACAAGCTTTATCGGCAGGGCCCCACTTCACGCGAATCCTGGAAGATATGGTTACCCTCAGGACTGACCCAGCCTACCTACCTAAAATGGGGTCACATTTTCATAGATCTCAGGAGGTCACCTTTCCTTTCTTTTGCCCTAATCCTAAGGAGGGAGACCTACACACTTTAGATGTCAGAAGGTGCATTATCCAATATTTAGAGGCCACACGAGAGTGTAGAAAGGATAGGGCTCTTTGTGTGTTTCCAGGGACCTCGGAAGGGACAAAGAGCTTCCAAGGGCACACTGGCAAGATGGATAAGAGACGCCACCTCCCTGGCATATTCGTCAAGTGGGGAAACCACCCCGGAAAATCTAAAAGCTCACTTGACAAGGGCAGTAGCTGCCTCCTGGGTGGAAAAAGCCGGTGCCTCGATAAAACAGATATGTAGAGCTGCAACCTGGTCTTCTCCTTCTACATTCTTTAAACACCACAAGCTGGAACTAACCTCTTCATCAGACCTGACTTTTGGTAGAAGGGTTCTGGAAGCGGTGGTCCCTCCCTAATGATACTTCTCTGCAATTCTCTCTTTGGTGCCGTCATGGGGGAAGGAGAGAGACACGTAGTTACTTACCGGTAACGGGATTTCTCAGAGCCCATGACGGCACCCGTACATTCCCTCCCTTCACGTGTGCGTGTGCACACTTATTTGATACTTATATGTAGTCACATGGTGTTTCTGCTGAGCTCCTTTAAAAATGTTACATTTTGTGTTACTAATCTGGGGATCCTCTCGTGCTCTGTAAACAACTGGTGCGGGAGAGAGGTACCGCCCTTTTTTATTTGTAGGTTTTCTGTCCTTGAAGGGCGGATCCCCTCTCTCTGTGGTGCCGTTATGGGCTCTGAGAAATTCCGTTACCGGTAAGTAACTACGTCTTTTCCTCCCAGCAGCATTCTGGTTTCACTCACGGAAGTGGTGCCGTCGTGGGTTCAGTCACCGCTCTGTATATAGAGTAGCGTCTGTAACCGCACCCCCTTCACTGACTGACAGCGGCGCTGCATTAGGGTCGGCTGTCAGTTAGTGAATGGGGTGCGGTTACAGCCACCACTCTCTATAAACCTAGTGGTGACTGAAACCTGAACACTGCCTGGAGGAATAAAATTAATTTCCTCTCGACAGCTGGGCTCTGTGTGGGCGCTGGCAGGTACTCTATTAACCTGCAGATTAACCCCATATCTGCATAGCGTTTTTCATTTGACAGGTGCTTTTTTTATATATATATATATATATATATATATATATATATATATATATATATATATATATATATATATATATATATATATATATATATATATATATATATATATATATATATATATATATATATATATATATATATATATATATATATATATATGGTACCTATCAGCAGCTAGTTGCTTACTTACCTGCCTGTGCTGACCGTCTCTCCCGGCTCAGTTGTCACGGATGACTATTCCCTTGCTTTCTTTGACTTAACATCTACAGAGACTCCTTCTTTTCCGCTCTGTCAACTGATCTTTAATGCCGTCATGTTGATTAACAGCCGTCTCCCTACTGTGTTAGACTGAACCATCTGTCAGTCAAAATGACAGGCAGTGATGGTCCCGGATATCCCCTTTAACAGCTCCGCTGTGCATCGTAAGAATAGTAAAAACATATATTTACCTTCTGGACTGGCGCCGTTCCTCTGATCACAGCACTGTCTCGTCTGAATCTATCTTGTGACTGCCAGGAAACGCAGCACTTAACATTAGAATGAACGGCGCTGATCCAGAATGAAAGTATACCATTTTTTAAAAATATTTTGCACCGTGCAGCTGTTACTGAAGGTTGTTTAGTATTGTACAACTTCTTTAAAATTCTTACAATTGCTACTATGATTGGAGCGGTGCTGTTCTTGTGTGGAAATCCTTTTGTTCAAACTGGATACTGTTTTTGGGACAAGTGGACTTCCCCGTTGCTGGGCCCCCAAAGGCCATCAAATTATCAATTCTAAATAAGTGGTAGCATGCCAAGTTGGGACAACACTTTTTATCAGTTGCATAGACCTGTATAGGTTTTATTCACTGTAATGAAAAAAAACAGTCCCACTTGCTTTCAAGCATAACAGCATAGACCAAAAATCTGTTCAGACAGTTATAACGGATATCTTCACCCTTACAAGCCATACAGTTACATATGTCTGCAGCATCTTTATTCCCTTTAGTTTTACATTGAATACAACTGACTGTTTTATTTTAAGGACTTCATGCGGCAGGCGGGTGAAGTCACTTTTGCTGATGCTCATCACAGACGACCTAATGAAGGAGTCATAGAGTTCCGCTCCTACTCGGACATGAAGAAAGCATTAGAAAGACTGGATGGCAAAGAGGTGAATGGCCGAAAGATCCGTCTTGTGGAGGATAGGGCCGACTCTTGGACCAAGCGATCGTCTTCTCGCAGCCGCTCAAGGTAAACCATTTTGTTCAAGTACTAATGGGTCCTAAGATAAATGAGACTGGGTGCCCACATGCACTGGTTTCAGCAAAGTGCTTGTGCCACATTTCTGATGTTAAAAACCTTGAAATGTTGTCTAATTTCTGCACAACAATACTGTACCCTTTTTTTGTAATTTTACACCATGTACCTCATACCTGACTGCAGTACCGTAATATTCCTGGCGAAAGTGCACAACCATGGTCAGGTGCACTTAAGTGGTGTGGCCTCTTTATTAAGACTGATATGCAAAACACCAGTCTTAATGAATCAAGGCCTTGGTGTCACATGATGTCCCACCTCCCCCCGAAACAATACCACAGAGTGAAAACTGTTTGATATACAGTTATTGGTCACATGTTTCACCTATAAAAACTGGTCAATAAGTTGCAATGCAAAACTGCTTCAATTGATTCCTCTTGTGGGTGGTTGTATGTATCACGACAGGTTAAAGAAATTGTCCACCTTGCTGAAAGTAATTTTTTAAATTGACTTTCAATAATTTTGCATTTTTTTGTCTCCTAATTTGCCCTATGCAACACTATTGGCCCCCTACAGTAATTGTGGCCCCCATAATCTAATGTGTATTCCGCATTCAAGCCCCCATCCTGTAATAATGTCCTCAATCCTGGGCACCATCCTGTAATGTCTACCATTCTGCCCCCATCCTTAAATTATGTCCCCCATCCTGCTGCTCTACTCATTTAAAAATGTGATTATTAACGTCCTCATTTTCATCCTCCATAGCCAGCGCAGGGGAACTGTGCTGCGCATTAGTGATGTTTTGCGCTGTCTACAATGGACACACCAATGTCAGCTGCCAGCCTCTGATTGGCCGGTTGCTTGCATATCTATATACTCCAACTGAATATTCAGCCAAAAAAAGCCTAGGCGGTCCCCCTTCCTACCAGATCTGTTGCACTCCCTGTGACTATGATTGTTATGCCCTCGGGCATTCCGGTGGACTGTGTGTTTGAAACTGCTGGGTTTGCGTTTGCTGGAATTTTTCAAACAAAAATGATGCAAGATCTGTCATACAAAAGACATTGGAAAAGAGACTGGGAGCTGGTGAATATGTCAAGAAAAAACTTCTTGTGTTAGGTCACTGTCCAAATATTTCTGGGCCTGAGTTTTTGGCGTTTTGTCTTTTTATCAAAACATATTCAAGTTACAGTTATATGATCAATATGGGCTTAAATTGCAAACTCATAATTTGAGGGTATGCCCATCCTAATTGGAGTATGGATTTAGGAATTACAGCTCTTAATATGTAGTTGCCTCTATTTTAAGGGACCAAAAGTAATTGGACAATTATATCAAAATCTGTAATGGGCTATTCCCTTGTTTATCAATTAAGCAGGTAAAAGGTCTGGAGCTGATTCTAGATGTAGCATTTGGAAGCTGTTGCTGTGAACCCACAACATGCGGTCAAATGAGATCTTAATGGAAGAGAAAGAAACCACCATTAGGCTGAAAAAAAGAAATAATCCATCAGAAAGATGGCAGAAATGTTAGTGGCCAAATCAACAGTTTGGTACATTCTACAAAAAAAAAACTGGTGAGTTTGGGAACTCAAAAAGGCCTGGACGTCTACGGAAGACAACAGTGGTGAATGATCGCAGAATCCTTTCCATGGTGAAGAAAAACCCGTTCACAACATCCACCCAAGTGAAAAACACTCCAGAAAGTAGGTGTTGGAGTATCTAAAGCCACCATAAAGAGAAGACTTAATGAGAGCAAAGAGGATCCAACACCAAATGCAAACCATTAATCAGCCTGAAAAATAGGCTACATTTGACTTTGCCAAAAAAAAGTCTTCCTTACCGGTAAAAGGATTTTTCAGGACCCATGACGGCACCACGAGAGAGGGGATCCGCCCTTCAGGGGCAGGAAACCCTACAGGCTAAAAAGGCGGCACCTCTCCCACGCATCAGTTGGATTACAGTGCATGAGAGGACTTCCAATGGTTATTGCAATAATACAAAATTTTACCAGCACCACATATCACAACTTTTAAAATGTGAACTTATAACTATAGCAATAGAAGTGCTTACCCACACGTTATGGGAGGGAATATAAGAGTGCTGTCATAGGTTCTGAAAAACCCTGTTACCAGTAAGTAACGAAGACTTTATCGATCACCCATGACAGCACCACGAGAGAATTGCAGGGAAAAATAAGAATTCAGGGAGGGACCACAGCCTTGAGCACCCTTTTCCCAAAGGTGAGGTTGGAAGAGGAACCCATATCCAATATATAATGCTTATAGAAAGGGGAATGAAAAGACCAGGTTGCCGCCTTAGAAATCTGTTTAATTGAGACGTCTGATCTCTTCGCACATGAGGCAGCCACGGCCCTTGTGGAGTGAGCATTCAGACCCTCTGTAACCGCTTTGCCATTTGTACAATAATTTTGAAGCCATAGGCCACGGCCCCACTATCAGTATTTGGTCAGTATTTTTTCTCAGGAGTGGGTGATAAATGCAGAATTGGTGCACTTGTTTCTATTATACATTTTCTCTGTTTCTCACCTGGTTTTAGCTCACACTCCTGAGGAAAAAATACTGACCAAATAGTGATAGTGGGGCCGTGGCCTAAAGCACATTCCTGGGACCCTGGAAGGAAACAAAGAACTATCTTTCCTCCAGGAGTCGGTAACAGACAGGTACTTAAGACTACTTCTAGCGTATGAAGTTTCTCTTCCTTCTGATTTTTTGGGCTACAGCAAAAAGAAAGAACAAACTATTTCCAGTAACCTATGAAACCGGGACACTACTGTAGGTAGGATGGATGAGGCTTCCAAATTACCCTGTCGTCCAGAATCCTGCGTAAATGGTGGAACTCTGGAAACTGCCTGAGTGTCACTGGCCCTTCAGGCAGATGTTAAGGCTACCAGAAGGGCTGTTTTACGAGACAGAACTTTAACAGATGCTGATTCAATGGGCTCAAATTGTAACCCTGTCATGGCTGTTAAGACTAGATTTAAATCCAATGGCACTATTTCTCTTAAGATGGGTCTGGATCTAGATAAAGCCCTAACAAAAATCTAGACACCCAATACTTTCGTGCTAGATCAGTTACACAGGGCCCGCAGAGCGGAGACCTGGACTTTGAGGGTGATGGTGGATAGGCATAGTTTGAGTCCTTCCTGCAGAAACTCTAGAATACGACTCACTGGAACCCCCATCCTCTATCTTTGATCCCAAAGAGGTTAGAATTTTTCTACGTGTTCTAACATAAATCCTTGTTGTGGATACCTTCCTACTTTGAAGTAAGGTGGAGACAAGTTTGGAAGAGAAACCTTTCTTTTATCAACACCCTCTCAAATTCCACTCTATCAAATAGAGGTTGGCTACTTGTGGATGGTGGATTGGCCCCTGAGAGAGGAGATTTGGAACCTCTGGGATGACCCACGGGTCGGTGACACATTGTACTCATCCAGAAGAACCATGGACTTCTGGTCCAAAAGGGAGTGATTAAGATAACCCTCACTTTGTCTTCCCAGATCTTCCTTACTACCAACAGGATCAGGGCTGTTTGAGAAAAAACGTATGCCAGGTTGAATTTCCATGGAACGAAAAAGGCATCTACCCCCTGGGGAAGACCTTCTCTGGGATTCAAAGAACAGAAACTTTCTACCGGACGGCCCCACATCTGACCATTTGGTTGAAGATGAACGGATATAGCTCCCACTCTCCTTGCCTTAGTTGATTGCGGCTTAGAAAGTCCACTCTGTTCTCTGTTCCTCTTATGTGAAGAGTCTTCAGACAGGAGATGACCTTCTGGTTGGAATAAGCGATCTGTCCCCTCCATTTAGGGTCTGGATCAGGCTCCCCCCTGGTGCTTATGTAGGCCACTGTCACCTGATTGTCAGAGAGGATGCTGACATGATGACCCTGTAGGGATACAAGGAGTCTTCTTGCTGCCAACTCAACTGCAAGCAATTTGTTCAAGTTTAGACAGGAGACAAGATAGGTTTTCCTTCAACTCCCTGAATTACGTATCCGTGGTGACCACCCCTTTGACTATATTCACCCAGAAAACCCCCCTGGACAGATTAGCGACATTCAGCCACCAAAGGGATTGCATTGACATCGGGGATAGCGTCCTCTTCCCTTCCAGGTGTCCTTTAAGGGAAATGTAATTTCTTAACACATCCCACTGCAAGGCTCTAGAATGGAACTGAGCCCACAGGACTGCCAGAATGCACACATTTAGAGAACCTAGAAGGGACATGGTGGGGAATTTCAGGGCCCTTAACACCTGGACTCAGATCTTTTCTATTTTATCGCCTGGGAGATGACACTCCTGCACCTGAGTCCAGCAGAAGCCCCAAAACTTCCTGCATTTTTGACTTAAGGTTCAGTAGCCAGCCTTAGCGTTCTGAGATGGCCATAATCCCCTCTAGCTGACTAGTGCAATACTGGGCGGAATTGCCTACCACCAGAAAGTCATCCAAATATGGGATAATCCAATACATTCTTCTCCCTGAGATGGGCCATCACTTCTGCAATCACTTTGAAGACCCAAGGAGCAATAGCGAGGCCAAATGGGAGGGCTCTAAATTGGAAATATTTGACTACACACCCCCCCCCCCCCCAATGGCTACCGCAACTCTGAGGTACTGTTGGTGTTCTATATGTATGGGGACATGGTAGTGCGCATCCTTCAAATCTAAAACTGCCGTGATGCAATCTGGGAAGTGTAACTTTATTGCTGACTTTAGTTTCCATTTTGAATGGAAGGATTCTCAGGAATTTAATTAAAGTCCCTTCAAATGTATTGTCCTAAAAGAACCACCCGAGCCTTTTGTACCAGCTCTTAGACTTCGGCCTCTAGGGCCCATTGCTCTAAGACCGAGAGAGCATTACCACGAACCTTCCTTGAGGAATTGAGTGGAACTCCATTTTTAGACCGGATATGATCAGGCCGAGAATCTGCTTCCCGATTTATATTTTTTCCCAGGCAGGGAAGAAGGATGAAAGCTCCCCCCATCTTGGCCTGGCTTTTTGGAATCCTGGGAGGAGATTCGGAACACAAACCTTCCACCTTTTCTTCTCCAGTCTTTCCATGTCTTGTTCTCTGGAGGGCTTCCTTCGGGCGAACCTTTTTTACGGAAGGATCACTTGTAGGCTGGGATGGACAAGTTAGGAAATACCTTTTTAGCGTCGCCAGCCTTCTCCAAAAGTTCATCCAAAGCTGGGACAAACATGTATTCCTCCTCACACGTAATGGCACACGCTTTGTTCTAACCTTAATATCTCGTGGCCAGCATTTTAACCATAAAGACCTATGGGCCACGTTCGAAAGGGCTGCCAATCTTGCCGCTAAACGAACTGAAGCAGCTGAAGCGTGAGATAAAGGTCCTTGCATAAGCTGGACAGTGGCCAAGATATTCTCTTGACGTTATGCCTTTCAAGTGGGTTTCCAGACAATCCAACCAGATCATTAAGCATCTGGTTGTACATGTAGCAGCCCCTGTCGGCTTCAGGGCTCCAGCCGACGTCTCCGAGGTATCTCTAAGGAAAGTGTCTGCTTTTTTTTATCGAGGTGGTCCTTCGAATTTCCCTTATCCTCAAAGGGAGTGAGGTTAGTCTAGAAGCTTTTGCCATGGCTGCATCAAGTTTTGGGGCTTTGTCCCAGGTTAACGAGGAAGGCTCATCAAAGGGATATCTCCCCTTAAATGATGGGGGAAGGGAGCCTCTCTTTTCGGGCCTTTACCATTCCCTCTGAATTATGGCGCAGATTTTTTCATTCAAAGGAAATGACCTATGCCTTTTTTGGTCCAAGCCTCCAAACAATGTCCTAAACCAATTTCTCTGGTTTGGCGTCGACAATCCCCATTGTGGTCCTACTCGTCCTTATAAGTTTGTCTATCTCCTCTATAGGGAAACAGACGGCCAGCGTTACCATCTGAGGAGGAGGAATCGGAGGAGTTGTGATTATTTGAAATGCTAGACACTGCTGACCCTGGGGACTGCTGGCTAGCCCTTTTTACCTTTCTTCCCCTCTGAAGCTCTTCCTGGGAAAGGGATTTTAGGGACTCTTAACTTCCACCTTGATTGATCTTAACCCCTTTAAAGCCCATGACGTATTAATACGTGTCTGTGCCCTGGGCTTTAAGAGCCTGACCCGTATTAATACGTCATGGCGATCGCGCGCGCACACAGGCTGTGCGGGCGCAATCGCCGCCGGGTGTCAGCTGATTGTCATAGCTGACACCCGGTGCTATGTGCAGGGACCGGTCCCGCACCGCTCCCGGTACATTAACCCCCGCAATGCTGCGATCGAAGTCGATCGCAGCATTGCAGTGGCTAAGGGGAGGTGATCGTAATACTCACCTCCTCTTCCGGCCTCCAGCGCTGTCTGCCGTGGCTTCCCAGATGTTGCCATGACGACCCGATGTCGTCATAACATCCGGGTCACCAGACAGCAGGAAGAAGTTATGCGCAGTGCATGACCAAACTATCTTCTCCCTGTGCAGCGCTGACAGCCTGCATGGCACAGGAATGGTGCTGCATTCCTGTGCTATGCAGGCAATCAGAATAAAAAAAGTGAAAGTTCCATAGTGGGACAAAGTATAAAAATAAAAAAACTGTCAGAGTGAAAAAAAAAGAAAAATTAAATAAAATCCACCAAAAATAAAAATATAATGTACCCATCAATAAATATTATGAAGAAAAAAACAAACAAAAGTACACATTTGGTATCGCTGCTTCCGGAACGACCTGACCTATAAAATTGTCCCACTAGTTAACCCCTTCAGTGAACACGGTAAAAATAAAAAGCGAAGCAAAAAAACAATGCTGTATCATCTTACTGCCAAACAAAAAATGGAATAACACGCGATCAAAAAGACGAATATAAATAAAAATGGTACCGCTGAAAACGTCATCTTGTCCCGCAAAAAGCAAGCCACCATACAGCTCCATCATCCGAAAAATCAAAAAGTTATAGCTCTCAGAATAAAGCGATGCAAAAAATAATTTTTTCTATAAAATGGCTTTTATAGTGTAAAAGCGCCAAAACATAGAAAAACGATATAAATGTGGTACAGCTGTAAACGTGCTGACCCGAAGAATAAAAAAAATGTAAAAAAAAAAACACAATTCCTGAATTGTTGGTTTTTGTTTATTCTGCCTCCCAAAAATCGGAATAGAAAGCGATCAAAAAAAATGTCACATGCCTGAAAATGGCACCAATAAAAGCGTCAGCTCATCCCGCCAAAAAACAAGCCGTCACATGACTGTCGGCCAAATTATAGCTCTCAAAATATGGCGATGCAAAAACTAGATTTTACAAAAAAAAAATGCGTCTTTTAGTGTGTGACAGCTGTCAATCATAAAAACCCGATATGATTCTCTTATCTCTGTAGTCGCACTAGTAACGGCGTAAAAAATAAACGCTGGGGTTAGGGTTGTGTTTTGTTTTTTCAAAAGTAAAAAAATAAAAAAAATTGATATGGCAACTAGTGTTGAGCCCAAGTGCTCGTTATTTGAGTTTGCATCGGGTGCTTGGGTATGCATTGAGTATCGTGGGTGCTCGAGTGACATGCTCGAGTATCCGCCCCATATGCTTCGTTGCCAATAAAACCTTGCGGGGATTGCCTGCCATGCACGAGCGATCCCCGCATGTTTTTTTTTTTTTGGGTGTCTAATAACCGTGAAACATGCGGGGTGGGGACTCGAGCATGTCACTTGAGCACCCTTGACACGTGGTGCATTGGGTACTTAAGTAGCGAGCACTTGCGCTCAAGACTAATGACAACTTATTCAATATGATGACCTAATGTTATCAAATTCTGTGTCATACCTCTGGGTTCAAAATGTTCCACTATACCCCTTGATAAAATCCTTGAGGGTGTAGTTTCCAAAATGGGGTCACTTGTGGGGGGTTTCCACTATTTAGGCACATCAGGGGTTTTCCAAACGCGACATGGCGTCCGCTCTCGATTCCAGCCGATTTTGCGTTCAAAAAGTCAGTGCTCCTTCCCTTCTGAACTCTGCCGTGCGCCCAAACACTGTATTTTCCCCACATATGGGGTATTGGTGTACTCAGGAGAAATTGTACAACAGTTTTTGGGGTCCATTTTCTCCTTACCCTTGTAAAAATAAAAAAAATTGGGGCTAAAACATCATTTTTGTGGAAAAAGTTTGATTTTTTTTTTTTTTTTTTTTTTTTTCACGGCTCCATGTTATAAACTTCTGTAAAGGACTTGGGGGTTCAAAGTGCTCACCACACATCTAGATAAGCTCCCTGAGGGGTCTAGTTTCCAAAATTGTCACTTGTGCCTAAACAGTGGAAACCCCCCACATCAGGGGCACATCTGCTAATTATTCAAGTAAATTTTACAATCAAAAAGTCAAATGGCGCTCCTTCCCTTCCGTGCGCCCAAACAGTGGTTTTTCCCCACATATGGGGTATCTGCTTACTCAGGAGAAATTGCACAACAATCTGCATGGTGCAATTTCTCCTATTACCCTTATGAAAATGCAAAAGTGGGGGCTGAAAAACATTTTTGTGGGAAAAATGTGAAAATTTTATTTTTACGGCTTCTGTGAAGCACCTGGGGGTTCAAAGTGCTCACCACACATCTAGATAAGTTCCCTGAGGGGTCTAGTTTCCAAAATGGTGTCACTTGTGGGCACATCAGGGGCTCCCCAAATGCAACATGGCGTCCGCTAATTATTCAAACAAATTTTACATTCAAAAAGTCAAATGGCGCTCCTTCCCTTCCGAACCCTGCCTTGCGCCCAAACAGTGGTTTTTCCCCTGTATCTGCGTGCTCATGGGAAATTGTACAATAAATTTTGGGGTCCATTTGTTCCTGTTACCCCTGCGAAAATAAAAAATTGTGTCTAAAGTAACATTTTTGTTAAAGTTAATTGTTATTTTTTTTTCTTCCACATTCCAAAAATTCCTGTGAAGCACCTGAAGGGTTAATAAAGTTCTTGAATGTGGTTTTGAGCACCTTGAGGGGTGCAGTTTTTAGAATGGTGTCACTTTTTGGATATTTTCTGTCATAAAGACCCCTCAAAGTGACTTCAAATATGATGTGGTCCCTAAAAAAAAAAAAAAAAAAAAAAAAAAAAAAAAATGGTTTTGTAAATTTTGTTGGAAAAATGAGAAATCGCTGGTCAACTTTTAACCCTTGTAGCTCCCCAATAATAAAAAAAAAATTGGGTTCCAAAATTGTGCTGATGTAAAGTAGACATGTGGGAAATTTTATTTATTAAATATTTTGTGTGACATATCTCTCTGATTTAAAGGCATAAAAATTCAAATTTTGAAAATTGCAAAATTTTCGCCAAATTTCTGTTTTTTTTTCCCCACAAATAAACGCAAGTGATATCGAAGAAATTTTACCACAATCATGAAGTACAATATGTCACGAAAAAACATTCTCAGAATCAGGGGGATCCGTTGAAGTGTTCCAGAGTAATTACTTCATAAAGTGACAGTTGCCAGAATTGTAAAAATGGGCCCGGTCATTAACGTGCAAACCACCTTTGGTTGTAAAGGGGTTAAATCGGTGGCAAAGTGAGGAGTCTCCTCAGCTACTGTCTGCTTTATAAAAGACTGGCAAAGTCTGACTCCTACCAACATTTTTTGGTAGGAGTCAGTCAGTAGATTTCCCAAGTGTGCACACTCCTTGTGCTTGGACTTTGCTGTGCACTTCTTTCCCTGGCAATAAATAACAAGAAAAAAAGGGCTACATCACCAAGTGAACTTTCACGATGATCACTTACCAGTGTGAGGCAATCAAATGGTACTGGATTTAGAGGGAGACACATCTTAGCCAAAAGACCATCTCGGGAAGCTGAAGACTCATCCACTTTGCTGGAGCTCCTCTGACTGAATCTGCTGCCTGCAGAATTTATAAAAATAAAAGATTATTATAACTCCGTCTCTCATCGACACACGGCCGCTGCTAGTACTACTACAGGGTTGGCGCTGTACCGCCTGCTTCTGGGGCTTCCCATCAGGCTGCTGCTCAGTGACATCCATTATCCTGGAGGGGACAAAGAGCAAGGAAGCGCCTATCTATGCTCCTGCCGTCACTTAAATGCAGACACTGCGCTATTGCCCGCCTCTCCGGTGCCCCCAGAAGTTCCTGGTCGTAAGGCTCCCGTGCGCTTCCCGTCACGCCCCCTGGCTCGCATGTCATCTAGGCACGCCATGGCTGCATCATCCAACACGCCTCCTCATCTGTCCTGCCTTCTGCGCATCAGAGGCAGGCCCCTGGACCAGAACGTGCCAGCACCCGATGAGCCACACCAGAGCAGGCCATCTCCGCCTTGGATGCTGCTCACCTGTACCCGCAAACAAATGTGAAAGTCCCACTTGACCCATTGTGGCGCTTCCAGTGACCCCACATTGGCCGAGGCAGGGCGCATACTGCTGCCTGAACCGACCAGCTGGATGAATTCTGAAGTGCACTGGGCTATACTTTCTGTTCGGATTCAACCAAATGCAGCAAGGTTCATTTTCCACCTGTACCGTGAAATGCCCGTCCAATGAGCCAAAACATACTGCAAAAGCAGCCCAGGAGTTTAAAGCAAAGCAGGAGAATATTCTGCAATGGCCGAGTCAATCACAGATGTCAACCCCCATTGAGCAGCATTTTACATGCTTAAGACAAAACTTAAAGCAGAAAGCCCCACAAACAACAACCAGTCAGCTACAGTGCAGGCCTGACAAAGCATCACAAACATCCATGGCTTCCAGACTTCAGGCAGCCATTGCTTGCAAAGGATTCTCTGGGTCATTCCATTTCAAGTGAACCAATGCAATTTTCCTCTGTTTTTAATTCTTTTGAGATGTTGTTCTTTGATAGCAGGGCTGTGGAGTCGGTAAGCCAAACCTCCGAACCCTCAATTTCCATGACACAGACTCCCTCATACATGGCTCATGTTTAAGTGATAAATTTACTGTAGTAAAATGGTAACATAAGGCTTTTAATTTATTATGATCCAATATTCAAGCTGTTTAGATAAAACAATATATTTATAGGAATACAACTTTAGAACAAAAACTTTTGCATATTTACAATTTATTATGCAGTAAGTGGGGGGGAAACGTTTTCCAACAAAAACGTACTGAATAACATTTGTGCAGTCTATGCATTTGTTCTGAGAAATAGTATCGCCTTCATCAGATCCTCCTTCATAGATGACCTCAAATCTGACCTAATTATTTTAAGGCTTGAGAACAACCTCTCTACACTAACTTGGGTTGGTGGCAAAAGTAACCACATGGGCAACATCTCTAACAATTTCAGGGTATAAAGGAATTGCCACATGCACAGACAGTTTTAATGAATGATTGAACTCTTCTTTGAGAACAAGTAAATTTTGTAATTCCACAATTTCCCCTTTTCCAGCACGTCTCTTCAAGATGGAATCAATTTTAGGGGCTCTGGCAGCAATAGCCAATTTCCTCACTTTGGTAATCAGAATTGCAGCATGTCCCTCTTGCAGACTATCTCTAATTGAAAGCTGCAGCATGTGCACAACACAGCGCATGTGATGAATAGGAGAGAGGTGTGAAGCAGCTTCAACAAGATCATCTAATTGTAAAGAATCATTTTGATGTTCTTCTGTAGTAATCTGTTGGTTCCTCCGTTATGGGAACAGGACTGTGGCCTTCCATCTCCAACATATTGAATCTGAAATGTTCTTCACCTTCATTATTCTCATTCATCAGTTTAATTGTACTTATGTTTGAAGATATCAGTTATAATAGCAAGAACCTATTCTTTTTTATTAATCCTGCTTTCCTGTTCACTTTAGCAGTTCTGAGATGAGTGCAGGCATTCCTTCCCTGTGTGGAGTTTTTTTTTTCCCCTTATCTGTAGAGGAGGAGCTTCACTACTCATCATGTACATAAACTGCAGCACAGATTCATCTCAGCTAAAAGTCTAGACCAGTGTTTCCCAAACTCAAGTCCTCACAGACCCCACATGTCATGTTCTCAGGATCTCCTTAGTATTGCATCAGGAATTCTCTCACCTGTGCAATTCTATGGAAATCCTGAAAACATGACCTGTGGGGTCCGTGAGGACTGGAGTTTGGGAAACACTGGTCTAGACCCTTAGATCAGGAATAGAACAGACATTTATAGGACATTTCGTAACTTTCCCAAATTCTTTATGAAAAATATTCCCCATAAACTGCATTAAACTACTGTACCCAATTTATTATATATTTTCAAAGTCGGTCCATTTTATACAGACTCCACCAAAATGGACACAGACTTCACAACTCAGACTCCACAGCCCTGGGTAATAGTGATAATGCAAAATGTGCAGAAAATTTTCTATATCCTTTTAGTTTTCTTAAAATTATTCTTAAGTTTTGAAAAAATATGCACTTCTGTGTTGCATGCCTTTACGTTTCTCCTCATAACTCAGGCCAGAACCAAAATAAACAGGACGAGCACCATTTCACCCAATATGTCACAAGAGTATCTTTGTTAATATTTTACCCATGCGGACTCAAAGGCAAGATTTTGAAAAGCATTTCCAAACAATCAATATGATATAACCTTTTCAAAAAATTTACATGTGCCTCCTATGCTCCAAGCCACATCTCTACCAAAATGCAAGTTGGAATCTCAAAGGGATCATACTTCAAAACATAACTTGTATGAACAGTGTCAATTAAAGAATCTTGAATTCAGCTCTGTTTAACCTGTGGTCTAAAAGTGTAGGGTCTGGGTTTTTTTTTTTTTAAAGTTGTCTTCAGGGCTGTGGAGTCCTGTTAGCCAAACCTCCAACTCCTCATTTTCCGTGACTCCGGACTCCACAGCACTGCCTCACTACTGAGCGTGTACATAAAGTGCAGCACAGATTCCTCTCGACTAAAAGCTGAGATCATTAGATCAGGAATAGAAGACATTTATAGGACATTTCATAACTTTTTCATAAAAATTTGGGAAAGTTAACAGCACATCCTGCATTGTACTACTGTACCCAATTTATTATATATTTTAGAAGTCGTCTATTTGATACTGACTCCACCAAAATGGACACAGACTCCACAGCCCTGGGTTATCCACACACTGCAGAGCGGGCTGTTAGTGCTGGAGAGCGATTATAGCACACACTGTAGTGAGCAGTGACTGTAAGGCTATGCGCACATGTTGAGTATTTGCAGAAATTTCTGCATCTCTTGGCAGGAATACGCAGCCTTAAAAAAACTTTGCATTTTTGCCACGGTTTTTTTCCTGCTTTTTTTTCAGTGCATTCAGTGGGTGAAAAACGCAGAGAATTGACATGCTGCAGGTTATTTTCTGCACCAAATCTGTAAGTCAAAAATACTCAACGTGTGCATGACTCTTCAATCTCATTCACTTTGCTGGCATCAGGTTTTGTCACACATCCGCTCAGAAAAAAAACACACCAAATCTGCAGCGTGTGCACACAGCCTAACAGCTCCCTCTACCACCCTGATGACTGGAAGCAGCAGCTGCAGGGAGAATAAAGCTTCATTTTAACTCTTTTTAACCGCTGCTCCAGTGAGTCGCCTACACCGGGTTTAATATCTGTTCACCTGCAGATTAACAATATATCTGCACGCAAATAGTGTTTCTCAAGGTGACAGGTTCTCTTTAAGCAAGCATATGTTGGCACTGGTTCATTGGGCTCATAAGTTCTTCTGATTACTCAATTTTTGCAGATGTGAGACTGTGACAAGCACAAAATGAAAAATGTATTTTCTACATTTAACCTATGTATAAATTTGAAATTAATGTGGTGCGTTACCTCATTCAATATAGGGTAATGCTCATCACGAGATCTGTAATATTGGAATTTAAATGTTTCAAATTTAAAATTTCAGGTCTCGATCATTGAGGAGCAGCCGTTCTAGATCAAGGTACATGACGGTTACAATTTACTTTTTTCCTTATCTTTAAAAGAAAAAAAGTAGATCTGTGTTTATCCTGCATTTTTTTTTTTTTTTTTATCTTCCAAAACGTACAGATCTCGAAGCAGAAGTAAACGACGGGATCGAAGGAGCAGAAGTCGCAGCAGAGACAGGAGAGAGAGCAGAAGTGTTAGCAGGGGAAGGAGGGACAGCAGAAGTCGCAGTAAAGACAGAAGCAGGAGCAAAAGTCGTAGCAGAAGTGTAAGCAAGAATAGGAGAGGAAGGAGAAGCCGCAGCTATAGTAAAGGAAGAAGCAGGAGTCTTAGTAAATCACGGAAAAATAGAGAGAGCAGAAGCCGAAGTGCAGAACAAAAGAGCCGAAGCAGGGAGAGAGCAAGCAGGAGCCGTAGCAAGGTGAGGGACAGCAGAAGTAATGAAAGAAGCCCTAGTAAGGGGAGAGAAAAGGATGGGAGTCAGGAAAGAAGTCCAGTAAAGGAGCCTGCGGAAAAGGGAAGAAGTCTGAGCAAGGAAAGAGAGAGAAGCCATAGCAGGGAAAGAAGGGATAGTAAGCGAAGAAAGGATAGGCACAGAAGCCGAAGTAAGGGAAGGAGAGAGCGAAGTAGGTCCAGAGATAGAAAGAAAAGGGACAGAAGTCGGAGCAGAAGCAAGAGTCGGAGTAATGAAAGAGTGAGAAGTGGCAGCAAAGAGAGAAGCAGAAGTCGTAGCAGAGAAGAAAGGAAAAGAAAAAGAGATAATAGCAGAAACAGGAGTCGCAGTAAAGAAAGAAGAAATGGTAGAAAGAGCCGTAGTCAAAGCCAGGAGGAAAATCCTAAACGTAGCCGTGGAGACCGGAGCAGAAGTGCAGACTCTCCTAACAAAAGCAAAAAAGAGGACACTGTAGCATTTACTACAGAGTCTGATCAGGAAATTGAGGAAGGTGAGATCGTTTGTAATGAAGAAGGCGCTAGACATGGAATCTCTGGAAATCTGGCTCCACCATCTCAACCTGCTGTTGAAACTGCACAGCCTGCTGTTGAAACTGCACAGCCTGCTGTTGAAACTGCACAGCCTGCTGTTGAAACTGCACAGCCTGCTGTTGAAACTGCACAGCCTGCTGTTGAAACTGCACAGCCTGCTGTTGAAAATTCTCCCCATACTAATGAAACTGCTGCCACTCCTATTGAAAATTCTCCCCCTGCTGTTGAAACTGCTGCCACTCCTATTGAAAATTCCCCCCCTGCTGTTGAAACTGCATCCCCTCCTGTTGAAAATTCTCCCTCTGCCGTTGAAACTGCATCCCCTCCTGTTGAAAATGCTCCCACAGGGGAGATTCAAGAAGAAGCTCCATCAGCAACCTCTCCTCCCAAACAGTCTAGACCACCTTCCCCTGCCTCCCCCGCAGAGCCATGAAATTTTTTACATTTTTTTTGTTTTAAGAGTTGCACTCTGTTCCTAATGTGTTTGGTTTTTTTTTTTTGTTTTTTTTAATTTATTTTGGATAGTAAAACATTTTTAATATATCTCCTGAGCTGTAAGCATCTCTCCTATATTTCATCTTCAGAACAAAATGCAGATTTGATGCATGATCTTATTTGGTGAAATATTTTGTATGCTTCATGAGTTAGATACTTGGTGAGATGTCTGGAAACCAGGTTATAGATATCGGAGGATAGCACCCTAAAATCTTGCGGTGTTGCGTAATCTTATAATTATTTTTATTTTTTTTATTAAATAACATGTTGCTTTTTTTATTTCAATTTTTTTGTTTGTTTGTTTCTTTGCCAATTATTCTCCTCTGGTTTCTATCTTCATATTGGTGAATTCCTACCTGGTTTTCTTTCAAATTGAATAAAGAATATTTTTGCTTCAGAAAGTACCAGTGCCTTTATTGAGTAGTTAGAAATACATCTTTCCAAAAATGAATCCCTAAACCCTCTAAAGTCGCAGCTAATTTTCATTTTTAAGTTTACATTTTTGACAGATGTATGAGGGCTTGTTTTTTGCTGGACAAGTTGTAGTATTTGATACCATTCATTTTTCCATATAAAGAAAATTTACATTCTAAATGCGGTGAAATGGTGGAATTGCCTTTTTTTCCCTCCTTCACTGTTATTTTAACAATGTTAATTGCTGCGTAAAAATGACCCGCCAAAATTATTTTCTGGGTCAACATGATTAGTGGTGCCAAATATACAGTTTTTTTTCTCCAATCCCCTCCATGACAGCACCACAGTAGGTTGCCTCCCCATCCTAATTAGGGACAGGAAACAGAGGTTAAATAGCCCCTCCCCACATTCCATCCTCTGTGTTTTTCCTGTCCCTAAGGGCATGAAGAGGTTTCCTGTAGGTGCCGTAGCCGGCAGGCAGTCACCTTGGAATTTACCTATTGCTAAGCTGGGCTGCAGAGGTCGATTGCGTTGTCTTTCTCCTCGGACGGCTTCCGCATACTTCTGGAGCGGGACCTCGCCACTCTCCTACGATCCAGGGCAATGCTGAGTGGTGTCAGGCTGGGGTCCTCCTCAGCCTTATTCTTCCTTCTTCCCTACGTGTGACGTGCATGCAGGAAGTACCGAAAGCTCCCAGGTTGTCTCTTATTCCGCCATAGATAACACAACGTTTCGACTCAGTCTTTATCAAGTGTACAAAATATCCAACATGGTGACCTTATATAGTGTGGTTTCCAAAAAGGAACCAATCACCTTACAGGGCCTAACTCACAATCAATAAACATATATAAAAAAATATTAAACATTAGAGTATTGCATATCAAATAATTCCATATTATAGTGCATTGATACATAAGAGATAAAAACACCCTACATATTGATATGTTCATAACAAGTACGCTATAGGATGTTAGATAATGAGGGTGATGGGATACCAGACATGGATTGCTTAACCTGGTCTGACTTTGTCAGGTGAAGTATATTTTTATTCTGACAGGTTAAATATTCATGATCTGCATTCAGGTGGTTGGTGGATGGTAACCATAGATATGATGCATTTCAGGGATTGGTGGTTTGATTTGTTATGAACATATCAATCTGTTTTGTATAGTATTTTTATCACTATGTATCAATGCACTATAATATGGAATTATTTGATATGCAATACTGTTTAATATTATATATACAGTAGGTTAGTTTGATTGCTAGTTAGGCCCTGTATGGTGATTGGTTCCTTTTTGTAAATCACACTATATAAGGCCACCATGTTGGATATTCTGTACACTTGATAAAGACTTTGAGTCGAAACGTTGTGTTATCTATGGCGGAATAAAAGACAGCCTGATTTGACTATCACCCTGGAGTGGACGCTGTCTATTTTTGCTCTCCTCCTTTGATCTCCAAGTGGGTTCCTTGGTAACTGGAGACGTGCGTCCAATCTGTAGAATGCTGCTACCCACAATTTCTTTTGGATTATTGCTGTAGTCACTATTGACAGCAGTATTTAAGGGGTTAAACAGCCATGGTCTGTGCCAACACTGATTGTGGCTGATGCAGCAAGTTGTCAGCGATAGTGTACAGCTGATAGCTGCAGGATTGTGACCCGTCAGATGATGCTAGTCTTATATCACAGGTCAGTTTTAAGTCGTATTGGTGGTAATTAAGGGGTTAATTCTGACTGAGGCAGACATTTCCATCTCTGACGAGTGGCTGGAAGAAGAGTTAAAGGGGTTGTCTACTACTTTAATTACCCCCACCCCACCCCTCGGGACCCCTAAGCCTTTTTGTAAATACCTTCCGTTGCAGATATCGCAGCTCACAGGCATTATCACTGGCCGCTCACAGGCATCACATGACTCCCAGCTGCAGCCGACTGACATCCGCTGATGTCACGACAAGTGCTGGCAGCAGCCGGGGGGGAGGGGGGGGTTTCTTCCTGGTTCCAGGTGGATGCCAGACTGTGGGCAGGGTTACCCCCCCCCCCCCCCCGCGTGACACCCAGCATCCACCGTGCGCTCTGCCTCTCCCCATTTGTTGGGAAAGTGTGCAGTGGATGCTGGGTGTGACAAGGGTAACCCCGCCCACAACCCAGCAGCCACTGCAGGGACCCCAGCGCTGAGTCACGCCTCGCTTGTCGTGACGTCAGCGCGAGGTCACGTGATGCCTGTGAGCGGCCACCGATGGCGCAGCTCACAGGCATCTGCAATGGAAGGTATTTACAAAAAGGCTTAGGGGGGATATATTGGGGGATTAATCTAAAGTAGTGCACAACTTCTTTAAGCTCGAATTAAAATTTAGCGTAGGGAGATGGCTTTCCTCAGATGATATGGAGGAACCATTATGGGCTGTGAGGAATAGAATGGAGGTAGCGGAAGAGAAGGCCACGCGAACCGTTCAAGATGAGATGTTTGGAGGGTTAAAATCAAAAAGTCAGTTGGTATTCCCTATTCATGACCACATACAGAGAAACTGCTTAGTAGGGTAGGATAAATCAAGATGCTGGAGTTATCCTAAAGGAGAAAGAGGAAAGAATATTTTCCAGAACCAGCGACAAAGGCAATGACGCCAGGCGTGTTGGAGGCAGAATCTTGAATTTTCTCTATGTAGCAAAAAAAAACTCATCAGACCAAAGTATTATGGATTCCATTGGAGTAGGGGCAAAAATCGAGTTTTCAACCTATGCTCCCCAGAGGCTAAAAATCATCCCAAAGCCAAGAGATCCTGATATCGGGGCTTCAAGACCTTGAAGAGTCAGGAGTGATCTCGTTAGTTCCAGTAATGGAATGGGGCTTGGGCCACTATTCGCATTTATTTCTAAAAGAAAACCAACAGGGGCTTACAGGATTATGCAAAAAAAAAAAAAGGGGGAGCATGGACTGTACCTCCAAAAATCATACATTTGATCTAATGCCTCTTCGGCAAAAATGTATATAACTGAAAATGAGGTTCTTAGTTTAACATTCTGATCAGACTGTATGAAGCCCACTGCGACGTCAGGGCAAACCTCGTAGTGGGTCCTGACATTTCCTCCATAAACGGGAGTGGAGCCGTGCGCCAACCACTGCCACAGCGACAATGCACCAGCAGGGCGGGCAGCCTGGTGCCTCACAGCACCCATGCTGCAAGACGGAGTCCCCATGACTCCAGGCCACGCCGCCCCACAAGCACAAAACCACAGCAACAATGGCCGACACACTGCACCAACACCACAAGAAAGGAGCATTGGGGTAGGAAATGTTAGGACCCACTACGAGGTGTGACGTGACGTGGCAGTGGGCTTCATACAGTCTGATTAGAATGTTAAACTAAGAACCTCATGTTCAGTTATATTTATTTTTGCCGAGAGGCAGTAGATCAAATGTATGATTTTTGGAGGTGCGGTCCATGCTCCTTTTTTGCTTACAGGATTATCTTAAACTTAAAACTTCTGAACCACCATGTTATACAGAAAATTCTAAATGGAATCTAGAAGATCCACGGTCCCACTGACAAAGATTTTGTCATGGTGATATTCTATCTACAGAATATGTACTAAATGTTCCCATACATCCAACTTATTGGAGATTTATGAGATTTGGCAAAAGGAACACTTAAGTATTCAGCATCCTCTGACAGTGGTGAGGACTGACACCAGCAAGAGAGGTTGGGGAGCTGTAATCTCCCAAGTGGCTTTCCAGTGAATCTGGCCACAAGAGAGATCCAGTCAGTCCTCAAACGTCAGATAGTTGAAAGTGGTAGAGGAGGTCCTCAAGACTGCAACCTCTGCTTCAAAGGAGTTGCCTCAAGAGTTTATTTGGACAACAGGACTACAATGGCCCACCAGAGACATCAAGGGAGCACAAGATACAAGAATATGCAGAAAACCTCCGTGTGAATATTTTCCTGGGTAGAACATCACCTCCTGTCCTTGTCAGCATTCACTTAAGAGGCTCCAACAACACACGAGCAGATGTACAGTAGATCCTGGCGAATGGAGTCTGAATACAGATATTTTTCAGATTGCAAGAAGATGGGGCTACCCAAAGATCTGTTTGCAAATCACAAACGCAAAAGTAAATCCATACTTTTCCCTGGATCCAAAAGACGCTTCAGCGAGAGTAGATGCGTTTGCATCATTGGGAGATCGAGCCTAGCTTATGCATTTCCTCCAATCCCCTTGCCAAGAACATTGCAAAAACTCAGAGCAGAAAGGCTCAAGACTATATCCTCATAGCACAAGTATGGCCAAAAAGGGGATGTTTGGGACGCTAAACAGCCTGCAGCTAGAGGGTCCACTGGTCCTTCGTCAGATCGGACCTTGATGCAGCAGGTCGTGGATCGATCATCCGACCGTCCCCCCAGAACCTATGTCTGGCTGCTTGGCTTCTGAAGCCTCAATCCTAAAAGCTAGAGCCCTCCAAGAAGGGGTAATTCATACCCTTCAGAAGAGCAGGAAGCAGATTACAAATGCCATCTGTGCTAAAATATGGAAAACCTTCAGCTTATGGTATGGGTCTCTTCCTCTGGATCCATTTCATCCGGACATTGCCAAAATATTGGATTTCTTGCAGGATGGTTTGTCAAAGGGTTTAAAACCTAGTACCCTCAAAGTCCAGGTGTAAGCCTTAGAGGGGTATTCCCACCTCCAAGATCCTATCCCAATATGTAGTAGGTGCAATAATAGAAAATACCTCCAGTTAGAAATGTAGTATAGTTATTTGCTAATATTATTATTGTACCTACTACATATTGGGATATGATTTTGGAGGTGGGAATACCCCTCTAAGGCTTACACCTGGACTTTGAGGGTACTAGGTTTTAAACCTTTTGACAAACAATCATCGCTGGCTAAGGAAATTTGAGAGCAGCCTCTTGAATACACCCAAGAAGATCCAATGGAATCTTTGAATATTGTGCTCAAGGGGTTTAACCATGCTTCCCTTCAAACCATTGTCCTTGGTACATATAGATAACCTATCATGGAAAGCTGCATTCCTATTTGCCATAAGAGCTAGGAGAGTAAAGGCCCCGTCACACTAAGCGATGCAGCAGCGATCCCAACAACGTTACGACCTGTCAGGGATCGTTGCTGCATCGCTAATAACATCGCTGGTGAGCTGTCAAACAGGCAGGCTCACCAACGATCAGGGGAGCAGCGATATCGTGGAAAGAATCTTTCCACGATGTCCTGCTCCGGTTACCAGCCAGCTGCTGAAGCAGGAGCAGGCTCGTAACCATGGTAAACAGCGGGTTACTAAGTGGGCGCGTGCCCCTAGTAACCCGATGTTTACCATGGATACCACTCTGCTACGGTGCGCGGGAGGCTACCGTTCACCTTAGCAGAGTCGTATCCATGATGAACATCGGGTTTCTAGGGGCATTTCGCACTTAGTAACCCGATGTTTATCATGGATACGACTCTGCTAAGGTAACCGGTAGCCTCCGCGCACCGTAGCAGAGTGGTATCCATGGTAAACAGCGGGTTACTAAGTGCGCGTGTGCCCCTAGTAACCCGATGTTTACCATGGATACCAGCCTGATCGTTGGTCCCGCTGGTCACACACAGCGATATGTGCTGGCCAGCGGGAGGCCAACGACCAAAAAATGGTCCAGGACACTTTGCAGCGATCAGCGACCTCACAGCAGGGGCCTGATCGCTGCAAAGTGTCACACATAGCGACATCGCTGGTGAGTCACCAAAACTGTGACACGATCTCGCTAGCGATATCGCTATGTGAGACTTGGGCTTTAGTGAGATCCAGGCCCTCTCTATCTAAAGATCCTAGAAGATAGGGTGGTGCTCCACGTAGACCCATCATTCTTAGAGTGACAACAGGCTTTCATATGTCTCAACAGATAATCATCCCTTGCTTTTGTCAAAATCTGACAAATAGAGGAGAAGAATTTCATGATTTGGAGGCTGGAGAACTATTCTCTACTACTTACAACAAACAGGCCTGGAGAAAAGCTCAAAATCTTTTGTGCAATACTGTAGACCCAATAAAGGGAAGAAGATCTTGAAAAATGCTTTAGCAAACTGGATTAAGAAAGCAATATGTGAATCAAGAGCCAGAATCTATCCTCCAGAGTCGCTGAAAGCTCATTCTATCAGAGCCATGTCTGTCTCCTGGGTCGAGAGTGCTAGTGCCTCCATCGTGCTGATCTGCAGAGCTGCCACATGGTTCTTGGGGCATACTTTCTCAAAGCATTATAGGCTAGATTTGATCTCAAATGGGGATTTAGCCTTTGGAAGGAAAGTCCTTCAGGCAATCGTCCCTCCATAGCGTTATTCCTTGGTATTTCTCCTGTGGTGCTGTCATGGAGGGGATTGGAGAAAATAGAAACCGAATAACCGGTAAGTGTAATTCTAAGACTCTCTAGTTTCCTGTCCTTTTTGATCGTTATGATTATTCCTTGGTGTTAAATATGTGAAGCATTCATACCTGTTTGGTCCTTTAGAAAAACAGAAGCTAGAAGGTAGGAGGGGCTATATAACCTCTTTGCCTACCCATCCTAATTAGGGACAGGAAACACAACCTCCTGTGGTGCTGTGCTGGAGGGTCTTAAAAACCAAATTACCTGTAAGTGTAATTCTATTCCCCCACCACTCTCCCCCCTTTTTTTTTTTTTTTTTACAATGGTTACCAATCAGGTTAAGATTGGACTTTTACAGATGTTGTAATACAAAGTTTGTGTATAAATCCAGTCTTAACCTGATTGGTAACTATTGTAAAGAGGGAGGGGGGAAACGGAGCGTTTTTGCATCTCCCTGGCAGAAAAAATCCATGCGGATTTTACATGTGTTTTTTCTGCCAGGTAGAAGCGTTTGTGAAGCGTTTTGAACATGCGATTTCGCATGCGGGTTGTCAAGTGCTTTGCAAGCGATTTTAGCATCACTTGGAAAGTGCTTGACAACTTGGTCACACTATATAAAGCCATGCAACCGGCATGGATTTATGTTGTGTGACCAAGTTACGATGCTGCAAATGCAATACTTTTACACCACCGCGAGCAGCCGAAGAGCCAGCAGCGCTGCCGGGAGCAGACAGGCAGCCATCAGAAGGAAAGTATGTTTTTTTTTGTTTGTTTTTATTTATTTTAATTCTTTTTTTTTAACTACAGGTACTATGGTACCCGGGTCTGGAGGAGAGTCTCCTCTTCTCCAGACCCGGGTAACATCTGCGCATTGAATCGCATAACATCCGCATACATACTTGTAATAATGGGAGTCAAGGGGAAATTATAGCATTTTTCTGGCAGACCCTACAAGGAGGTCTGGGGGCAGTGAAAATGCTCAAATGTATGGGAAAAGTGTTGAATGGAAGGAGAACAGCATGGCGAAGACTCTTGGAAGCATCTGATTCACAGACCTCTGCTGAGAACAATACTCCACTTTAAGGACTGACGAAACATTCCAAATCAAGAATTTGCAGTTGACAGGAAAAAAGTTAATTAATAATTTCCCGTATAATAACATATAAAAGGCAAAATTTAAAAAGGATTTTAAAAAATATTTAATTAAACTAAAATTGAATTTTTATGGAAAAATAGGACATTTCAGTGTAATTCATGAAGGAAGCAAGTACTGCCAAAAATTAGGGATTCAGAGGGACTCCAATACACCCTGTATTAGATGTAAAAGAGGGCCTCATACACGTTCTGCTCAACTTGTCATGTAGTGGTACTCCTAGACTTAAAGGCTATGCACTAAGTGCAAATCCTGCCAAAAATTAGGAGGGTCATCCATACACACTTGAAGGTGCCAACTGTTGTGCCTCATTCAGATATTGTAAACAGTGTAGTTGTGGTAATTCTACACTCAAAGGCTTTGCACAAGGTGCAAAGCCAGGGGAAAAATATATATGTAGGGTCCTCCAGAGACCCTGGAAGGCAACAACTGGCGAGCCTCATTCAAATATAACAAAGTGTTATTAATGTGCTGCTGTCATCTAGTGGTGTGTAAAAGTCGAGTCTAAGCCATGCTTTGTTCATTGTTAACAGAAAGTGCTGACAGGATCACTCTGATAACGGGCAAAAGCACCTGTCTGTTATGGCACCAAAAATCCGTTCAGACAAGACGCTAGCGGCAGGGCAGCACAACAACTCCAAGGAACAAAAGGACAGCTCATGGCAATTGTCCAGCTTTGAGACCCAATAGCTGAAGGTCGAAAAGGAGTTAGGGAGTACGCTGGATTGGTCGGCCAGGTATTTTTAGACCTACTTTTACAACTTTTCCTTCCTTGTCAAAAATACCCGGTCATGAGGGCATGGGCGCTGGGAGGGTTTATTAGATTGGCCCAGGCCTTTGACAGTATACCCCTGCCTCTGCTGTACCTGGTGTGTGTCTCTCTCACCTCTCCTCTGTGGTTGGGCAAGAAAGCTTGCCCTCTGCCACTAGCGTCTGATGGAAATTTTTTCAACATATTTTCCACAATGGCCTTCTGGTATAGAACCATTTTAGAAGACCTATCTATATGCCTCAGGAAGAAGAGATGCAAAGTTTTTGTAGCTTGGGTCAAGCAGGGTGAACAACCAGTACCTTTTTTTTTGTCCAAAATGAATGTAACCTGAGGAAAAGGCAGCGGTACATAAAGTTGGCCATATGTGGCAAGCTCCCTACAGCCCACAATTCCCTGTCTCCACCATGACGATGACTCTCCATCTCCTCCCTCTCTTCCTCCTCATTCACATCCTCAGCCTGTACACTTTGGGGAGACAGGACGAAGCTGGTGTGGGTACTAGCGCAAAAGATGGTATCAGCCATGTCCTGTTTCTCCTCAGCTTCCACCTCCTCATTGGTTAATAATCTGCGCTGAGCAGATAAGATGAGGCTGGGCATTATCTCCCTGGCTAGAGTCTTTCCCCAGCTCCACCTGGTCCGCATGCAAAGCTTCATGTTTGTCACCAGCGACTGTTTAAATAAGCACAAAAGCGAGATTGTTGCACTGAGGTTTGTGTCATCGCCGCTCACCATCGTTGTGGAGTCCTCAAAGTCTTGGAGAACCACACAAATGTCAGACATCCATGCCCACTCTTCAGTTGTGTGCAGGCTGACCAGAATACCGAGGGGCGTGTTGGAGCTGGTATTCCACCACTGGCCTCAGCTGCTCACAAAGCCTTGCCAGCAAGGGCAGTGTGGAGTTCCAGCTCCTAGTTATGTCACACACCAGTTGGTGAGCTGGCACTTGCATGCGCTGCTGCAGCACTGCCAGAGCAGAGGCAGCTGTAGCTGACTTGCGTAAACAGGCACTGGTGCTGTGTACCTTGACCATAAGCTCTGGCAAAACTGGGTAGTAGTGTTGAACGAACGTGCTCAGATAACATGTTATCTGAGCATGCTCGGTCTTATCTGAGTATTTTCAGCGTACTCGGCTAATATGTTTGCCTCCCAGGGGCTGCATGTTTTACGACAGTAGACAGACCCCACACATGCGGGGATTGGCTAACACAAATTCAATCCCCACGTGTGGCATCTGTCTACCGCCGGAAAACATGCTGCCACAGGGAGGCAGGCATATTAGCCGTGAACGCTGAAAATACTCAGATAAGACAGAGCATGCTTAGATAACACGTGATCCGAGCACATTCGCTGAACACTACTGGGTAGGTTTTCAAAAAAATGCTGAACAACCAAGTTGCGCACATGTGCCAAGTATAGTACGTGTGAAGTTGCCAAGCTTTACAGCTGCCACCAGGTTACGCCCATTATCACACATTCCATGCCTGATTGGAGGTTCAGCGGCAAAAAACACAGCTCTCTCCTGTTGTTCCTTTAAGTAACTGCCGCGATGATAATTTGTCTAGGAGCCAAACCGCACTTCAGCAGAGCCTGTTGCCGCTTTGCTGAAGCAGTGCTGCAGAGCTTCCGGCTGATAAGGATGACATGCACTGAGATAGCACATCGGAGAAGGAGGGGTGCAGGAACTGGTGTAGGAAACCCTGAAAGAAGTAGGACCAGCAATCCTTGACTTCGGGAGCACGTGTCGTGACTCGGCCCCAGCCTCCACAATGTTCACCCAGTGTGCAGTCTGGGAAATGTGTCCCTGGCCACAAGCTCTTGTCCACGTGTTGGTCATTAAGTAGACCATGCCAGTAAGTGCGTTTGGTAAAGGCATGGTTGAGGTTACTGGACGTGCTGGTAGAAGACGGGAACACCACAACAAGAGAAACTGGCGGCCGATTTTTATTATTTTCTTTAAAAAGCAACGAAATATGACACAAACCAAATTTTTGAAGAATATGTGACAATAGTCACTTTTTTAACAACCAAATTTCTACACTTGTTCCAGGCCAATTTAGTTTTTTTTTTTTATTTCAAACCAACAAAATTTCACACGAACCAAGTTCGACAATATATATCACAAGTAGAGATGAGCGAACACGTGGATGTTGGGGTTGGCCAAAAATACAGTAAAAAGTTGGGTTCAGGTCCGAACTTGACCTCGGAACTAGTGTTGAGCGAGCACTAAAATGCTCGGGTGCTTGAAGCTCAGGCCGAGCTCGCTGTGATACTCGGGTGCTCGACCCGAGCAACGAGTCCAATGTTAGTCTATGGGAGACCCGAGCATTTTTGCGGCGGCACCCCCGGCAGTCTTTTAAATGCCTAACAAGTGCCCAAAACGATAGTGACAGTGCTCAAATGACATGGGGATCGCCCCAGGAAGCATTTCTGACCCCCAGGTCACTGCTGTCAACAACGTGGTCAGAGGTATTAAGCCACTATTAAGGGCTCACAATAAAACGTTCAAAAACAAAACAAACTGCTTTCCTGTGAAATATGTTAAGGAAGTTCCTTTCCAGGGTAAAGACTTGTGTATAATGTAAAATAAATAACCCCCCAAAAAAATACTCCTCCACACCTTGGGCTATGTTCACAAGTAGCATTTTTTATGCGTTTTTGCACTTTTGTATTGCTTTCAACTGTGACAAATGCATTCACCGGGAAATGTCATTTTAACATTTTACAACCTTATCTGGCCATGTGCTGTGTGACACATGCATACAGTGCTGAAAAGACATGGGAACAGCATGGGAAAGACCCCTGGAAGCATCTCTGACACCCAGGTCACTGCCTAAAAGTGTGCCCATCAGAAGTGATCCTTGCCGCATCAGAAGATGCAGACTTGCAACTATCCCCGTGCAAGTCCTTGTCCCAGGGCAGTGTTCAATTGTACCTCCCCCATTCCTTGCAATGCAAGCGCAAATATACAGCCAACCACCCACCCACCCGCAGGCTGCAATACTATACTGCTAGCTTGCACTTGAAATGGGGCCTTTTAGTTTGGAGGAGGCCGAAGCTGGCCACTACCTCATGGCTGCTTCGGCAGCGAGGTATCCATACTCAGTCCCCAGTCGCCCGGCGGCCGGGTGTCCACGCTTGGTCCCCAGCCGCCAGGGGGCGGCCGGGTGTCCACGCTCGGTCCCCAGCTGCCAGGGGGCGGCCGGGTGTCCACGCTCGGTCCCCAGCCGCCAGGGGGCGGCCGGGTGTTCATACTCGGTCCCCAGCCGCCCCGCGGCCGGGTGTCCACACACGGTCACCAGCCGCCTAGGGGCGGCCGGGTGTCCATAAACGGTCCCCAGCCGCCCCTATTTCTCCTGTCACCTTCCCACACACTTTTCTTAGCCTGGCCTGCTTTAGGGCAGCATTGGACGAGCCCACCAGAGAACCAGACTCCTCCGGTGGGCCCTGGCTTCTCCATCAGGGGAGTTGAGAGTGCCAAGGTGAGGAGCATGATGATGATGATAGAAGTTAGCATCTGCTTTGTTTTCTTGGAATGCAAGCGTAAGTGTGCAGCCTGCCACCCACCCACCCCCAGGCTGCAATACCATACTGCTAGCTTGCACTTGAAATGGGGCCTTTCAGTTTGGAGGAGGCCGAAGCTGGCCACTACCTCATGGCTGCGTCGACGGCGAGGTCTCCATACTCAGTACCCAGCTGCCACTATTTGTCCCGGGAACCTTCCCCACACTTTTCTTAGCCTGGCTTGCTTTAGGGCAGCATTGGACGAGCCCACCAGACAACCAGAGACTCCTCCGGTGGGCCCTGGCTTCTCCATCAGAGGAATTGAGTGCCAAGGTGAGGAGCATGATGATGATGATAGAAGTTAGCATCTGCTTTGTTTTCTTGGAATGCAAGCGTAAGTGTGCAGCCTGCCACCCACCCCCAGGCTGCAATACCATACTGCTAGCTTGCACTTGAAATGGGGCCTTTTAGTTTGGAGGAGGCCGAAGCTGGCCACTACCTCATGGGTGCTTAGGCAGCGAGGTATCCTTACTTGGTCCCCAGCCGCCCCTATTTATCCCGGTGCGCCTTATACATAAGATTAAGCGCGCATACTAAAACATTACCTGTGCCCTGCCCAGTGCATTTAGTGGGAAGGACAGCCTATTCCGCTGTAGTGTGTGCATGCCAAACCCCGGTTCATGGTACATGCGAAGATGCCTCCCACCCTGCACCTGTCGTTGCAGACTTGCAACTATCCCCGTTCAAGTCCTTGTCTCAGGGCAGTGTTCAATTGTACCTCTCCCATTCCTTGCAATGCAAGCGCAAGTATGCAGCCTGCCACCCACCCACCCCCAGGCTGCAATACCATACTGCTTGCTTGCACTTTAAATTGGGCCTTTTAGGCATGTGGAGGCGGAATCTGGCCACCACGTCATGGCTGCGTTGGCGGCTTGGTATCCATACTCAGTCCCCAGCGGCCGGGTGTCCACACTCTGTTCCCAGCCACCAGGGGGCGGCCGGGTGTCCATACTCGGTCCCCAGCCACCAGGGGGCGGCCGGGTGTCCATAAACGGTCCCCAGCCGCCCCTATTTCTCCTGTCACCTTCCCACACACTTTTCTTAGCCTGGCCTGCTTTAGGGCATAATTGGACGAGCCCACCAGAGAAGCAGACTCCCCCGGTGGGCCCTGGCTTCTCCATCAGTGGAGTTGAGAGTGCCAAGGTGAGGAGCATGATGATGATGATAGAAGTTAGCATCTGCTTTGTTTTGTTGTAATGCAAGC
Source organism: Phyllobates terribilis (assembly GCF_046119375.1). Classification (NCBI taxonomy): domain Eukaryota; kingdom Metazoa; phylum Chordata; class Amphibia; order Anura; family Dendrobatidae; genus Phyllobates; species Phyllobates terribilis. The sequence goes on along the minus strand of NW_027362765.1, from coordinate 517,880,585 downwards.
GCATGTATGTAGTAGCGGCTAGGCCTGAGGTGGTCAGCGTTTTGGCGCATATCCTACCTCCTCCGAGGATTGCTGGATGTTTTCCTGCTACTATCCCAGTTCTATGACTCCCGTCAAACAAAGCTTCAGGTGATAAATGATGGATGAGGTGGTGGCAAAGGAGAAAGAGCAGGAGGAACAGGGACCATTCACATCAATATCAGGCCAGTCAGCCACATATATCTTGTAGGATATGTTTCTGTAACAAAAGGAGCGGTTCGGCTACACAGTTATAGGGCATACAGTGAGTTCATTGCCTACCAAAAATTTCGAGGCACTCCAATGCCCCTTGGAAATGACATGGAGGTCAGAGGGCCTTAACTAAACCGTTTTTTCCGTTTATAGCAACTGTGTCTCCTGTACACTGTTGGCCTAAGCAGTGAATGGAAGGCTTTCCAAAAATTATGAGGAACTGCACTGCCCCTTGAAACAGACGTGGATTACAGCGTACTAAAAACCCTCTACCCATTATTGGGGAGTGGGTCTCCCTTAGTTTTCGCCTTTGCATTGAAAAGCAAAAGCTGACTAAAATTAGGAGGAAATGCAATGCCCGCTGGAAGAGTCGTGGAGGTTAGAGGTAATTAAAAACAACATTTCAATGCCCCTTGGACGAGCTGTGGAGTTCAGAGTGGTTTAAGAAGACGCTTTTAATGCCCCTTTGAAGAGACGTGGAGGTCACAGTAACTTAACAAGACGGTTTTAATGCCCCTTGGAAAAGTGGTGGAGGTCACAGTAGCTTAACAAGATGGTTTTAATGCCCCTCGGAAGAGACGTGGAGGTCACAGTAGCTTAACAAGACGGTTTTAATGCCCCTCGGAAAAGTGGTGGAGGTCCCAGTAGCTTAACAAGACTGTTTTAATGCCCCTCGGAAGAGACGTGATGGTCCCAGTAGCTTATCAAGATGGTTTTAATGCCCCTCGGAAGAGACGTGGAGGTCACAGTAGCTTAACAAGACTGTTTTAATGCCCCTTGGAAAAGTGGTGGAGGTCGCAGTAGCTTAACAAGACGGTTTTATTCCCATTATTGGGGAGTGGGTCTCCCACAGTCCTTGCTTATGCCTTCCAAGCAAAAGCTGACAAAAATAAGGACGGAGGAACTTTCAATAATGTTTACCCGGACCACGGTCACCCTGGTGGTATAGTGGTGGTGGAGGCTGAGGATAAGAACATAAAACAGCCGAAATGAGGAAGCGTATACCCATGTGTGGGTGTGAAGCGGTGCATGTGAATACACCTCCCGAAATAACACGGTGGATTTGACTTTATGTTACTCTGCTGTCATTTGGTGGTGATGAGAAGTCTGGCCCAATCCAGCCCTAGTTCCTTTTGATAAGGGTCAGCTTGTCAGCATTGTCAGTTGACAGGCGAGTGCGCTTATCAGTTATAATTCCCCCAGCGGCACTAAAAACACGCTCCGACAACACGCTAGCGGCATGGCAGGCCAGGACCTCCAAGGCGTACAGAGCGAGTTCATTCCAAGTGTCCAGCTTGGATACCCAATAATTAAAAGGCACAGAGGAATCACGGAGGACGCTGGTACGGTCGGCAAGGTACTCCCTCACCATCTTTTGAAGCTTTCCACTCCTTGTGAGAGTACCCCGCTCCTCAGGGTCTGTCCGAAGGGAGGGTCTGAGAAAACTGTCCCAGAACGTTGACAGTGTTCCCCTGCTGGATTGGAGTTGCGTCTCTCGCATGTACGCCTTGGTTAGGCAGCGAACTGTGACCTCTGCCGCTAGCGTGTTCAGATGGGAATTTTTTTTTAACAGTTCTGCAGCAAGGGCCTTCTTGTACTGCCCCATTTTTGTAGACCTCTCCACCTCAGGAATAAAAGTGAAAGTTCTCCTTGTAGCGGGGGTCTAAAAGTGTCACCAACCAGTAATGACTGTCACCCAACATTTTGACAACGCGAGGGTCACGGTTAAGGCAGCGTAACAAAGTCAGCCATGGGTGCCAGACTGGTAACGGGCAAGACTTCCGTGTCCTCACCAAGATGACGACTGACCATGCTCTCCTCCTCCTCCTCCTCCCCCTCCCCCCTATCCTCAGGCCACCCACGCTGAACCGACGGTATGACAATTGTACAGGTACTACCGTCTACAGCGCATGATACAAGCTCCTGTTCTTCCTCCTCCTCCTCCTCTCCCTCATTGTCCCCCAATGCACGTTGGGATGAGATGAGGCTGGGCTGTGTGTAATCGACCGCTTCGGCTTCTTGATCCATGTCATCATACTCTGGCTGCAATGCCTCCTCTTTAATTCTCTGCAGAGAGCGTTGCAAAAGACAGACAAGTGGAATGCTGACGCTAATGATGGTGTCATCGCCACTCACCATCTTGGTGGACTTCTCAAAGTTTGTCAAGTTGGTACATATGTCAGACATCCAGGTCCACTCCTGAGGTCTTATGTGTGGAGTCTGACCTGAATATCGACGGCCTTGTTGCAGCTGGTACTCCACAACTGCTCTCTTCTGCTCACAAATCCTTTGCAACATGTGGAGGGTAGAGTTCCAACGTGTGGGGACATCACACACCAGTCGGTGTGACGGAAGCTGCAAACGCTGCTGCTGCACAGCAAGGGCGGCGGAGGCTGTAGCCGACTTGCGAAAATGAGCTGACAGGCGGCGTACTTTGACGAGCAGATCTGGCAACTCGGGGTACGATTTAAGAAACCGTTGAACCACGAGGTTAAGCACATGAGCCAGGCATGGTACGTGTGTGATCTCACCTCAGAGCCGCCACCAGGTTACGGCCATTGTCACACACGACCATGCCTGGATGTAGGTTCAGCGGTCTCAGCCACAGATCTGCCTGCTCTTTCACCGCTGTCCACAACTCACAAGCAGTGTGAGGTTTCTCACCTAAGCTTATGAGTTTCAGCACAGCCTGTTGCCACTTGGCGGAGGCAGTACTGCAGTGCTTCCAGCTTGTAACTGATGTGGTGATATCTGAGATGGAGGCTGAACATGAGGAGGAGGAGGATGCGCAGGAGCTGTACACTGTGGGGGCAACTCTGACTGACATAGGGCCTGCAATCCTCGGTGTGGGGAGGATGTGTTCCGTCCCAATGTCCGACTGGGTCCCGGCTTCCTCTATGTTTACCCAGTGTGCCGTCAGGGAGATGTACCGTCCCTGGCCACAAGCACTTGTCCACGTGTCCGTTGTCAGGTGGACTCTCCCAGTAACTGCGTTGTTGAGAGCACGGCCGATGTTTTGGGACACGTGCTTGTGTAGTGCGGGGATGGCACACCGGGCAAAATTGTGTCAGCTGGGGACCGAGTACTGAGGGATGGCCACCGCCATAAGGTTGCGGAAGGATTCCGTCTCCACCAGCCTAAAAGGCAGCATTTCCAACGCAAGCAGTCGTGAAATGAGCGAATTTAGGACTGTGGCCTGTGGGGCATTAGCTGCGAATTTCCGCTTTCGTTCAAAGGTCTGGGATATGGACAATTGAACGCTGCGGTGGGACGTAGACGTTTATGCTGTTTCTTGAGAAACTGCCATAAGAAATGAAGACTGAGAGGAGGGGGCATCTTTGCATGCAGTATGGACAGGGGATTGCCTTGCACACACAACAGGGGGTTCTATTGCACGCACAACAGCGGAAGAAGCAGTGGTGACACCCGCTGACACTGGTCGTGGACCCTGGGGTTCGCCCCACAAAGTCGGGTGCTTTGCTGCCATGTGCCTGATCATGCTGGTGGTGGTCAGGCTGGTAGTTTTGTCACCCCTGCTGATGCTGGCATGGCAGGTGGTACAAATGGTCTTTTTGGGGTTATCAGCAGAGTCTTTAAAAAAATTCCAGACTCTGGAAGACCTACAGGTTGTACTGCCAACGTCCCTCGTGTTGGTGTTACGGGGAACTGTTGCCTGCCTTCTGTGTGCGGCCACCACACTGCTTCTTCCTGCCTGTTGGGGTACTCTGCCTCCCTCACCCTGTGTGCTGCTGGCCTCGCTCTGCGTGTCCTCCTGCCACGTTGGGTCAGTTACTAGATCATCCACCACCTCCTCCTCTTCCACTTGCGCACCATGATCCTCCTCCTCACTTCCTGGCAATTGTGTCTCGTCATCGTCCACCTCTTGTGACAAATTGCCAGCGTCGACTTCCTGTGGCCGTGGTTGTTCAAATATTTGGGCATCGCTACATGGGATCTCCTCTTCCACCACTTCAAGTGGAGCAGGCGAGGGGCACAAATCTGGAAATGGACCAGTGAACAGCTCTTCAGAGTGTCCAAGTGTGGGATCAGTTGCTGTCTGATGACACTCGGCATGGTGGGAGGAAGGAGCATCAGGGTGAGGAGGAGTATGCAGTCGAGACTCACGGCTACTAAGATTTGACCGTGTGGAAGACAGACCGGAGGTGGTGGTGCCCAGGTAACTGGAAGTATTATCTGCTATCCAATTAATAACCTGTTCACACTGATCAGTTCGCAATACTGGTGTTGTTCTGTGCTTCCCTAGTAATTCGGTCAAGAAGTGGGAGCGAGAAGATGTGGCTGTTGGTTGTGGCACATTTTCACCTTGGCCACGGCCCCGTCCTCTGCACGTACCATCACCAGAACTTCCAGTTCCACGTCCCTTGCCACGCGCCTTGCCCATTGTAAAGGAAGTAAAATAGCTTACACTCGCACTATCAATGGAAAAAGGGTAATAAAAAGTAGATTAGAACCGTGGAAGAGGACAACCACAGTTCTATTTCTCTGGCCTACACCCGACTCTTTTAAACAATCTGAACAATCAGGGAGAAACTATTACTGTTTTTCTTTACGGAAAAAATACCAAAAGCTGGCTAATAGAGATTTTTTACCGTGGAACGGCAAAACCACAGTTATAATTTACTGGTGTATACCAGACTTTTTTAAATATATCTATTTGCGGCTGAACAGTGAGCGACACACTCAAACTGTTTTTTTTTTTATACAAATGGCCCAAAAGTGGATAATACAGAGGTTTGAACCGTGGAACTGCAAAACCACACTTCTGTTTCTCTGGCCTACGCCAGACTATTTTCAACAGATATATTTGTGTCTGAACTGTCACAGACACACTTTTTTTTTTTTTTTTTTTTTGGGGGGGGGGGGGGGGGGACACCAAAAGGTTAATAAGACAAGTATTTGTACAGTGTGAAGGAGGAAAAAGAAAAAGAGGATTTAGATGAAAAAAAGAAAAGGATTTTTCCTGGCCCCCGAGACCTGGAGCTAAGTCCAGCAATTTCAGCAACAGGAGCACACAGGACTGTAATGCAGCGTTTGCTGGTATAACCACTGCGTCTCCTATACAGCCTGCCTGCCTGATATCTGGGATGGATATTAGTCCTGAGAAGGACTGTTTGTTTGATCTGGCAGCCTTTACAGACCCTACACTAACTATTTTGCAGTATATATCTCTCCCTAAATCAGCAGCGCTGTCCCTACACTGTCTGATCCCAGCCGTCTGTGTCCAAGATGGCGGCGCCCGGTTTTAAATACTCGAGGTGACGCTGTGCGGCCAGCCAATCAATGTAATGCCCACAACCAACATGGCTGCGGTATTACAGTGACTGGCTGGCAATCCCTGCATGTTCATTGGCTCTGTAAAGAGCGCCAAACATGCAGGGCGGAGACCCGAGCTCCCGCCCGAGTAACCCGGAAATGCTCGGTGCTCGCCGAACATCCCGAGTAGCGTGATGCTCGGGCGAATACCGAGCAGTGTCGAGCATGTTCGCTCAACACTACTCGGAACCTAACCCAATACAAATCAATGAAGACAGAAACTTTGGTGCTGTAAAATGGTCATAGTCAGGGCTGTGGGGGCTGAAAAAGGAAGCTAAATGGGGGTACGAGCAGGACAATTGTCCTGCAAACAAATGTGGATAGGAAAAATTACTTAAATTGTTTTTTTTCACCATAGCAATCATGGTGAAATAGGAAGTAAATGAATAATAAAATTTTTAACAGAGACTGAGGCTTGCTACTTCCAATCCAGTTAAAAATTTCACCCACTGAGCATGGGCCATAATACCCCTAATTAGCAGCTTGCAAATTTCACCCACATACAGGTGCATCTCACTAAATTAGAATATCATCAAGAAGTTAATTTATTTCAGTTCTTCAGTACAAAAAGTGAAACTCGTATAGTATATAGAGTCATTACAAACAGAGTGATCTATTTCAACTGTTTATTTCTGTTAATGTTGATGATTATGGCTTACAGCCAATGAAAACACAAAAGTCATTATCTCAGTAAATTAGAATTCTTTATAACAACAGCTTGAAAAATGTTTTGAAAATCCGAAATGCTGGCCTACTGAAATGTATGTTCAGTAAATGCACTCAATACTTGGTCGGGGCTCCTTTTGCATCAATTACTGCATTAATGCGGCGTGGTATGGAGGTGATCAGCCTGTGGCACTGCTGAGGTGTTATGGAAGCCCAGGTTGCTTTGATAGGAGCCTTCAGCTCGTCTGCATTGTTGGGTCTGGTGTCTCTCATCTTCCTCTTGACAATACCCCATAGATTCTCTATGGGGTTAAGGTCAGGCGAGTTTGCTGGCCAATCAAGCACAGTGATACTGTTGTTTTTAAACTAGGTATTGGTACTTTTGGCAGTGTGGACAGGTGCCAAGTCCTGCTGGAGAATGAAATTTCCATCTCCAAAAAGCTTGTCGGCAGAGGGAAGCATGAAGTGCTCTAAAATTTCCTGGTAGACGGCTGCTGTGACTTTGGTCTTGATAAAACACAGTGGACCTACACCAGCAGATGACATGGCTCCCCAAACCATCACTGATTGTGGAAACTTCACACTAGACCTCAAGCAGCTTGGATTGTGGCCTCTCCACCCTTCTAACAGACTGTGGGACCTTGATTTCCAAATGAAAATTGGAACTCTGGGACCTTGTGGAATGTGTCAATGACTGCCTTCTGGACATCTGTCAAGTCAGCAGTCTTCCCCATGATTGTGGAGCCTACTGAAACAGACTAAGGGACCTTTTTAAACACTTAGAAAGCCTTTGCAGGTGTTTTTTGTTAATTATTTTAATTTACTGAGATAATGACTTTTGTGTTTTCATTGGCTGTAAGCCATAATCCTCAATATTAACAGAAATAAACACTTGAAATAGATCACTCTGTTTGTAATGACTCTATATAATATATCAGTTTCACTTTTTGTATTGAAGAACTGAAATAAATAAACTTTTTGATGATATTCTAATTTAGTGAGATGCACCTGTAGTATGTTGTTGACACATTTCACTCGCAGAAGCTGATAATAAATTTCACCCACACAGCATGTTTAACTTTCCCTGAGAAAGCTGATTAAAAATGTCACATCTAGACAATGGGGCACAGTACCCCCACAGCTCAAAAATGTCTGCTCCAGTAGCGCATGTTACAAATGCTGCCAATGAAAAGCTGTAAGTATGATCTTGGGTCGAGCTGGCAGTCCGCAGCGAAGCTTGCTTTCGGCAGTCAAGTTAAAAATTTCAACCACATAGCATGTTGTTGACACATTTCCCCCATAGCTCCAAAATTTCACCTTCCGTAGCGTCCAAGCAGCCGCAGATAAAAAAAAAAAAAAGCCTGTAGTTTGATTCTGGATACAGCTGGCGGTCTGCCATGAAGCTTGCTACTGCCACTCCCAGCCCCTTTGTCCTGGGAAGTCTTCCAATGCTCTTGCCTTAGGGTCTTGGGGACCCAAAGTATTTCCCTTGAAAAAATTAGTGTTCAAAGGAGGCAACCACATGCGAATACTTCAGATAGTACATGGAATTATACTCTGTTTATATTTTCTTGTCTATTCTAACTGGGGCCATGATTAAGAGGGGACCTGGTGGATCACAAAGTGAAGGAACTGGACGCACACTCAGCAAATCCAATCTCAAACCACCCACAGGCAGGGTTGCAGAGTGCACACGTGTAACTGAGAATCAGGTTTTAACATCCAAGAAAGGCTTCAGTCAAGCAAATTAACCACTTCTTAAAAGAAAGTCAGCAGCTGATCTTGCAAGACAAAATAGCCATACATGACAATTTAGAGGCTCTGTAATTGGAATGAGTAGTTAAATCTTTTAGTGGGCTTTAGGCCCAGCCACAAAGCTAGAGCAAAATTTATTATTTCGCCACACTACTCTTACAGACACGGCTACAGAGTACACAGAGACATTTGGGTACAGTACCCCCACAGAAGGTAATAAAAAATTTCACACACAGAGCATGTTTCCACATTTATCCCACAGAAGCTGATAAATTGCACACCCAGACAATGGCCCACAGTACCCCCACAGGCAGGGTTGCCAAGTATGCACAGCGGCTTAAAGGCACATTACTCCCACAGATATGGGTTCAAGAATACACAGTTTGCAAGAAATTAAACTTCTATACTGAAAAGATTGTTCCTAAAGCAAACTGTGACAAAATATCTTTGTTGTAAAAAAAATCCTGATTAGTGTTACACTTCCTCACCAGTTGATCCCTGACAAATCCGTGGACGATTGCTGTATACACAGAGACGCCAAGGACTACCCTGTGGCCAGAGTAACCGAGAGAACAGATCACGGTGCCCAGTCCCATGAGGTCGGGGTAGTCAAGGACTTGATACATCTGGTCATACTGGGGTGATACTTTTCCTTGTTTTGGGATTTGTGGCAAAAAAGGGTCGTATAGAGTGTCTCGGACAAAAGCCACATCCCTTGAGCAGAAACTCTATCGAAAACAAAGATGGAGGATTTTCCCCTGTGTGTCCTTGTCTGTCAGGAGGAAGACACGGTGACTGAGGAGCCCATCCTCCCTCAATTGGAATTGTCCTGAGAGAACTTTGGGACTGCTCAAGTTAGGTACCTTAAATGGGGGCGTTTAGCAATGTTACCGTCTGTCAAGGGCTTCCTCAAGAGCCAGGGCAGACACCAGATACCCACACTTTGCCGTTAATAGGGAGTTATTGTATCGGGTAACCAAACTGAGGGGAGGTGAGATAGTGGAGCATCTGTTGGTTCCAGAACCCTACCGGTGGAGAGTTTTTGACGTGGCCCTTTCACATGCTTTAGGGCGACATTTGGGTGTAAAAAAAACTCCAGAGAGGATAATGCAAAGGTTCTATTGGCCCGGATGTTACAGGGAGATCCTAAATTATTGTAGGTCTTGCCCCACCTGCCAGATAACCGTTCCCTCTTCTCACTTCTGCAGTCCCCTAGTCCTGTTACTTGTGATGGAGGTCCCATTTAAGAGAATTGCTGTGCACCTAGTAGGTCCCTTAGTGAAATTGGCACAGGGGCATCAATACATCCTAGTGGACATGGACTATGAGATCCGGTACGCAGAAGCGGTACCACAAACGAACTCTTCATCCAAAAGTTTCGCCCGCTAACTTGTTCATATTTTTGCCTGGACGGCCCTGCCAAAGGAGATCTTGATGGACCAGGGAATCCCCTTCATGATCAAGGTGCCGAAGGAGCTGTGTAAGGTCCTCCAGATTGACCAGCTGCGAAATTCAGTCTACTATCCACAGACAGACGGCCTAGTGGAGCGTTTCAATAATATACACTGCTCAAAAAAATAAAGGGAACACTCAAATAACACATCCTAGATCTGAATGAATGAAATATTCTCATTGAATATTTTGTTCTGTACAAAGTTGAATGTGCTGACAACAAAATCACACAAAAATCATCAATGGAAATCAAATTTATTAACCAATGTAGGCTTGGATTTGGAGTCACCCCCAAAATTAAAGTGGAAAAACACTACAGGCTGATCCAACTTTGATGTAATGTCCTTAAAACAAGTCAAAATGAGGCTCAGTATTATTTGTGGCCTCCACGTGCCTGTATGACCTCCCTACAACGCCTGGGCATGCTCCTGATGAGGTTGCAGATGGTCTCCTGTGGGATCTCCTCCCAGACCTGGACTAAAGTATCCGCCAACCTGGACAGTCTGTGGTCCATCTTGGTGGATAGAGCGAGACATGATGTCCCAGATGTGCTCAATCGGATACAGGTCTGGGGAACGGGCGGGCCAGTCCATAACTTCAATGCCTTCATCTTGCAGGAACTGCTGACACACTCCAGCCACATGAGGTCTGGCATTGTCCTGCATTAGGAGGAACCCAGGGCCAACCGCACCAGCATATGGTCTCACAAGGGGTCTGAGGATCTCATCTTGGTGCCTGATAGCAGTCAGGCTGTCTCTGGCGAGCACATGGAGGGCTGTGCGGCCCTCCAAAGACATGTCACCCCACACCATTACTGACCCACTGCCAAACCGGTCATGCTGAAGGATGTTGCAGGCAGCAGATCGCTCTCCACGGCGTCTCCAGACTCTGTCACGTCTGTCACATGTGCTCAGTGTGAACCTGCTTTCATCTGTGAAGAGCATAGGGTGCCAGTGGCGACTTTGCCAATCCTGGTGTTCTGTGGCAAATGCACATTGTTGGACTGTGAGCACAACCCCCATCTGTGGACGTTGGGCCCTCATACCACACTCATGGAGTTGGTTTCTAACCGTTTGTGCAGACACATGCACATTTGTGGCCTGCTGGAGGTCATTTTGCAGGGCTCTGGCACTGCTCCTCCTGTTCCTCCTTGCACAAAGGCGTATGTAGCGGTCCTGCTGCTGGGTTGTTGCCCTCCTACGGCCCCCTCCACATCTCCTGGTGTACTGTCTGTCTCCTGGTAGCGCCTCCAGCCTCTGGACACTACACTGACAGACACAGCAAACCTTCTTGCCACAGCTCGCATTGATGTGCCATCCTGGATGAGCTGCACTACCTGAGCAACTTCTGTGGGTTGTAGAGTCCGTCTCATGCTACCACGAGTGTGAAAGCACAACCAACATTCAAAAGTGACCAAAACAGCAGCCAGAAAGCATTGGTACTGAGATGTGGTCTGTGGTCCCCACCTGTAGAACCACTCCTTTATTGAGTGTGTCTTGATAATTGCCAATAATTTCCATCTATTGTCTATTCCATTTGCACAACAGCATGTGAAATTGATTGTCAATCAGTGTTGCTTCCTAAGTGGACAGTTTGATTTCACAGAAGTTTGATTTACTTTGAGTTGTATTCTGTTGTCTGTGTTCCCTTTATTTTTTTGAGCAGTGTATTAAAGGCCATGCTCAAGAAGGTCATTGAGAAGGACGGTCGAGACTGGAGACTATCTGCTTCCGTTTCTGCTCTTTTCCAAAAGTGGCAGCACCCCCGGCTTTGGGAAAAGGGGGGGGGGGGTTATGTGACAGGGTCACTAGAAAGGTATTTGAGGGGAGATATGTATAACGAAGATTGCCATCTTCCATGATGTGAAACCCAGAAGTTTCTCTCCAGCATGTTTTGTGCTGAGGGGTTAATCAGCCATGATAGGGTTGGGTTTTTTTTTGAGTGGTTGTAAGAGATGGGCCGGATGGCCACTCACCATATCTCTACCTCAAGGGTGTGTTTGGGGAAGTTAAATGTTCAGATACTGAGGTTTTTTTTTCTCTGTTGTGTGTTTGGAGACAAGGAAGTCTCCAGTCGGGTGCTCAAGTGTGAGCTGAAGTGTGTTGTTTTCCATAAGGCCGGAGCCGCAGTGGAAAGGACTTTCTAGGTGCTGTTGATTTTTCACTTATGTCAAAAAGGGCCGTTTTGTGTTACCATTTTGTTTTCGGGTTTATGAAATAATAAACCAGCCACGTACTTCTGAGAGCAGCTTAGTGAGTTGCATTACCACACAGCGTAATGTAACAATAATCGCATTAAGCTGTATGGATGACTAATTGAATCCATAAAAAATTTTTGAACATAAATATTTTGAAAGTGTACTTTATGGACTCCTACACTCAAAGGCTTTGCACAAAGTACAAAGTCAGTAAAAAAATAAGCAGGGTAATACAATAATCCTCTTCAGGTGTCTGTTTCTTCTTCTTCTTCCTCGTGAGGCTGGGGGGACTGCCTCCATCTGCTTCATGAAGCTTGATTCCCAGGTGCCTGGGCTGTAAGTGACCCGGCTTCAGGTAGTGCCAGAACCCTGACATACAGACATGGGTAACAGCCCCATGCCACCTGCACCATCGGCTGCTCCCTCATAGGCGAGGAACCCCAAGGACAGTTTGATCTCTCGGAAGTGGCAGTAGCTCTGTCTTGAGCTGTCTCAAGGAGCCTCTCCCAGGCCTATTCATTCCTCAAGAAGGTTCATCCTGCTCCCTTCCTTCTGGAATCGCACCCTGTGCATACCAGCTATATTGCCCCTCCATTTTGAGGAACGTGACCCTAGTTCCAGCCTTCAGCTTTAGCAGCCTTCGAGGCAAGTGTTCCGTCTCTACTGCCTGATGGTTGAACGAGATGTGATGACGGGTCCCAAACTCTTCAATGGACTCCCTCCTCTGCTGACTGTTGTAAGTAACTTCCACCCCCCAGAATGCCAACTCTCGGTACCTTACGGCTAGTGGGCCTGACAACATTCGTCCAGACCTGGTCCTGGCTCGCCAACTTGTCTCTTCGACCAGCCTAGCCCCCGCAGTCCGCTCACCAGTTCCTGGATCCTGGCTCTCCCTTCTGCAGTTTGCAAGAACCCCAGCGGTAAGGGATGCGGGCCTGGGTTCAGGCCTTGGTGGGCCAGATCAGGACCACAGGCTACTGCCACCTCTGTTGTTGCGCCAGCTTTTTCTGGCTCCGATATTCCTCCGGTCATTCCCTCGGGAGTCTCGCATGCTTCTGCCATCTTTGTCACCCACTAAGCACGTTACTGTATGGATGACTAATTGAATACAGTAAAAAATTAACACTTTTTTGTTGTGTTCTAAATCACAAAAATGTACCCAGACCACGTAATACTGAATGGCTGACAAATGTAACCCTACAAAATTTTTAAACGCTTTTTCTCAGTTTCAGAGATCACAGAAATGTTCCCAGACCACGCAATACTGTATGGCTGAGAAATGTAACCCTACAAAATTTTTAAACGCTTTTTCTCACTTTTATATATCACAGAAATGTACTCCACACTGTGGAATAGTGTATGGGTGAGAAATTTAACTCAAGAAAATGTTTAAACGATTTTTGTGAGTATTATATAAAACAAAAAAGGACGTCAAAGCACGTAATAATGGATGGATCAAAATATATTACATTTTTTCAGCCCCCATCAAAAAAGCTGCAGCTATATATTTGCCAACGGACTGCACAGCCCTAATCCATGTCTACAGACTGTATTTTGTCACTCTCCCTACTCTTGCAACTCCCTCTTCCTCCCTACACTAAATGCAGAATGTATGTGATACAAACAGCAAAGCAAAGGATTAGCCCTGACAAGGGCGGTTAGTATGATGGTTCTGCTTCAGCACCAGTATCAACAGTACAGGACTCTGATTCATTATACTGTGCACACACACGCCTGGACAAGCACTCTCTCCCTCCAATACGAACTGTCACAGAGCTGTGCAATGGCGTTCGTGTGCCGAGCCGGGCGGCACCTATCCCTTTATAATCTCTGATGATGTCAGACGGCCAGCCAATCACAGTAATGCCACTACCAAGATGGCTATGGCATTAGTGACTCACAGGATTTGAGTTTGAATACGAGCACTGCCCAATGTTTGCTGAATAACGATCACATCCGAGCATCCAGATACTCGAGTGATATCCGATTATCACCGAGCACATTCGATCATCCCTAATAATAACGCGTCTAAGCTCATATTTCCTCCAAAGTAGCAAGGTGTCCAGAACTTACTTTGGTTTGGGGTTGTAGTTCCAGTATCCTCTTCGGAACAAGGAGAAGGCCGCTATTCATGTTTTTTTGTTGTTGTTTTTTTAGTTACCAAAACCAAACAGAATGTTTTGTATGGCCATAAATCTAAGAACTCTAACCTAGTCCATTTTGTACAAGTGTTCCAAAATGGAGACAATAAAGACTATATTACCCTTAGTTAAAAAAAAATGCGGTCATGGCCTCCTTGGATTTAAGACGCCTGCTTCCACCTTCTGAGTCATCTGCAATATTAGAGGTATATAAGGTTCGCAATTGTAATGGGGAAAAAGATCTGACATTTTCTATTTGTGGCCCTACCATATGGAACAGCCTCGGGTCCAAGACTCTTGGTGATGGAGGAAGCAGTATCCTACCTGAGTACAGGGCGTAAACAGTGTCCTACCTCGATGACTGACTCATCATAGCAGAATTTCGTCTTATCGTCCAAGTAAATATCGAGACATCCATGAAAGCTCTGGAAGATTTGGGGTGGATCCTGAACTTAGTCTGACCTAAACCCATCCCACAGAAAACTATTCCTGTGAATTCTTCTGTATTTAAGACACTAGACATCTCCCAGCCAAAAAAAAAAAAAAGGTTTCCTTTCAGGAAAAAATACTCTCCTTCTGAAGAAAAAAGGTCTGTTCTATTAGGGATTTTATTGGGGTAATTACGACTTCTATCCCAGCAGTAGCCTGGTTTCAATTTCATTCCTGTCCCCTCCAATCTCAAATTTTTAAGGTCTGGAAAGGGGCTCAGAGAGAATGCTAGATACTAAGATGAGGCTGTCTCCTGGGGCAAGGAAGTCTCTAGACTGGTGGGTAAATACAGCAAACCTGAAGCAAGGCATACAGTGGAACCCAGATCAGTGTGTTTCAGTGACTACAGATGCAATTTCTTGGAGTCATAAGACTCCAGTGTGTAGTAGCCAGTATCTTCAGCTGGGTCGAACTAAATAACATCCCTTTTCACTGAAAAGGAAAAGAGAATACTGTTACAAACCTATTAAGCCACAAACGACTGGATTCAGGGGAATGGTCTTTAACGCACAGCTGTCAGCAGGATTGTGCTCAGTAAACTACATACATTGTCAGGTGGGCGTCGTTACACTGATTAAAATGATACCTTGATTGAAATCCGTCCTATGATTCTTGTTTATCAATCTTTACTTTCAGTTTGGAGATAATAATATGCTCGTGCTCCGTGGCGGGACTGTGGGGTGGGCTCTATCTGGTGCTCTGATTACATATTCATCTGTATGCTCTTATGACAGCTCACTGTGCCTTCACTGACCTACCTCCTATTTTACCTTGCCCCGCACTACTAGATGCATTATGTAAAATAGGAGGCAGGTCAGTAAAGGCACAGTGAGCTGTCATAAGAGCATACAGATGAATATGTAAGCACCAGATAGAGCGCCCCCCACAGTTCCTTTGCGAAGCATGAGCATGTTATTATCTCCAAACTGAAAGTAAAGATTAAACAAGAGCCAAGGTATCATTTTAATCAGTGTAATATCGCCCACCTGACAGTGTATGTAGTTTACTGAGCACAATCCTGCTGACAGGTGCGCTTTGAATCAGGATGCTTTCTCATTCTTGGTTAAAAATGTGGGGTCAACCAGAAATAGACTTGATCGACATGAAAAACAACAAGAAAGTCAGATTTCTTTTCTCTAAACCCAGGTTGCTGTTCAATCTGACATGCCTTTTCTCTGATCTCAAACACTCTCCAGAAGTTTCTAAGGGGAAGCTGCACTATAATCTTTATTGCCCCTCACTGGCCCAAAAGAGGGTGGTGCTGCCTATTGAAAGGGTTATTGATCAAAAATCACATTTTTCTTACCCTCAGAGAGGATCTTCTCCATCAAGGTCCCCTATTCTACCTGAAACCACAAAATCTTCATCTAGCTGCCTGATTACTAAGGAGTCTATCCTAAAGGTGAAGGGCTTCCAATGAAATTAATCTCTATTTTGCAGTCCAGCTATAATGAAGGGACTCTGACCATTTATCAAAAAATATGGGATCGGTTTTCTTTTTGGTGTGGTCGGGATAATCCCTGTCCATCATCCCCGGAAAAATTTAAAATCTCAGAGGTCTTCACTAACTATGCAATCTGCCCGATGTGTTCACTAACTCTATTCTGCCTGTGATCTTCTGGACGTCTTTCGCCTGCTTTCCTGTAGTCTACTGGATGTTACCTGCTTGCCTGCAGTTTCCAGAATCCCGCTTACTTGCCTGTGGTCTCATGGATGTCTCTTACCTGCAAAACCTAGGAAGAGTTCCAGCTTCAGATAAAATATTACATTTTTATTCACAAAAATCCTTTAAAAGTACATATAGCCACTGTCACCAACCTTTCACAGAAGGTATATTAACTACAAGCACGTTTTGGACTGCTGTCCTTAATCATTGCATGTTAATATACCTTCTGGGAGAGGTTGGTGAAAGTGGTTATATGTACTTTTAAAGGATATTTGTGTATAAAAATTTACTATTTTATCTGAAGGTGGAACCCTTCCTATGTTTTGTTTGGAGCCCTGGTGCACAACTGAAAACGAGCTTTGGACAATCAAGTGGGTGAGCTTACTGAATTTGTTGTCTCTTACCTGCCTCCGGTTTCCAGCATCCCGCCTGCTGTCTCCTGGAAGTTTACTGATTGCTTGCACTTTATAGTGTTCCACCTGCTTGCCTGCGGTCTCCAGGACATGTCCCGCTTGCCTGCTTTTTTCCAACATCCTGCCTGCTTGTGTCTGGTTTCCAGGAATTTATTTCGAATTTTAGTTATTTATTTACTTTATTAAAACTTTAGTTTACCTTCTACATATTCGCCTGCTTGCCTGTGGTCTCCTGGACATCTTATCCTTGCATGCGGCTTCTAGTCCCTCAGCTGTCTGTATTCCACCTAGTTGCTGCACCATGGTCTGTGTGCTCACCCAGACCTTGGGCTTAGGGGATCCACCTCACCTAGTGAGTTTTATGTAACTGCTTCCATGGCTTTTATCAATAGATGGCTAAAATTGGCAATTTGGGAAATCTTTAAACTACAAGAAGTGCCACCTAACACCTAAACAACTAAAGGCACATTCTACTAGAACTGAGGCAATATCTTGGGCTGAGAAGTCCTCAGAATTCATCAAGCAGATCTGCAGAGCAGCGACATGGTCAAGCCCTCACTTTTCTCAAGCACTATCGGCTGGATGTTGCTGCGGGCCAGGACATAGCCTTCGGGTGTAAAATCCTTCATGTTGTTGTCCCTTCTTAAGAGAGGTTTATCTGGTATTTTGCATGCCAGTACTTGTCATGGTGGTGCCAAGCAGGGGCGTAACAACGCAAAGGTTGAGACCGGGCCCACCGACGACAGCGCAAAATTTAACTGGATTTGCGTCCTGGGACACACATTCAGGTGAAGTGTACTGCAGTGCAAAGACCCGCAGGGTCCGTGCGCGGCAATGCACGCTGCAGGCCAGGGCGGCTCCAGGTTTTTGTGGGCCACGGGCGAAAGAGTCTCAGTGGGCCCCTTTAGCACATACCACGATTCATGATGCACAGATACGGCGGAGAAATATAGGTATACAACACAGGGCTCAGCCTGCCACCTCATCCTTCACATATGCTGACATGCACGCACACACAGTACGCAGACATGCACGCGCACAGACACACAGTACGCAGACATGCATGCACACAGTACGCAGACACACACAATACGCAGACATGCACACACACAATACGCAGTCACACACACAATACGCAGACACGCACACATACAATACGCAGTCACGCACACACACAATACGCAGACACGCACACACACAATACGCAGACACGCACACACACAATACGCAGACACGCACACACACAATACGCAGACACCCACAATACGCAGACATGCACAATACTCAGACACACACACAATGCGCACACACAATACGCGGACACGCACACACAATACGCAGACACGCACACACACACAATACACAGACACCCACAATACGCAGACACACACACAATATGCAGACATGTACAATACTCAGACACACACACAATACGCAGACGCACACAATATGCAGACGCACACAATATGCAGACAAGCACACAATACGCAGACATGGGCATGCACACAGTACGCAGGCATGCACACATACACACATGAACATGGTACACAGATATACACACACAATACGCAGACACACACAGATACATACACATACAGTACAGACCAAAAGTTTGGACACACCTCATTTAAAGATTTTTCTGTATTTTCATGACTATGAAAATTGTACTTTCTCACTGAAGGCATCAAAACTATGAATTAACACATGTGGAATTATATACTTAACAAAAAAGTGTGAAACAACTGAAAATACAGTCATATGAAAAAGTTTGGGCACCCCTATTAATCTTAAGCTTAATGTTCTATAAAAATTGGTGTTTTTGCAACAGCTATTTCAGTTTGATATATGTAATAACTGTTGGATACAGTAATGTTTCTGCCTTGAAATGAGGTTCATTGTACTAACAGAAAATGTGCAATCTGCATTCAAACAAAATTTGACAGGTGCATAAGTATGGGCACCTCACCAGAAAAGTGACATTAATAGTTAGTAGATCCTCCTTTTGCAAAAATAACAGCCTCTAGTCGCTTCCTGTAGCTTTTAATGAGTTCCTGGATCCTGGATGAAGGTATTTTTGACCATTCCTCTTTACAAAACAATTCCAGTTCAGTTAAGTTTGATGGTCGCCGAGCATGGACAGCCCTCTTCAAATGATCCCACAGATGTTCAATGATATTCAGGTCTGGGGACTGGGATGGCCATTCCAGAACATTGTAGTTGTTCCTCTGCATGAATGCCTGAGTAGATTTGGAGCGGTGTTTTGGATCATTGTCTTGCTGAAAGATCCATCCACTTTGTAACTTCATATTTATCACTGATTCTTGAACACTATTGTCAAGAATCTGCTGATACTGAGTGGAATCCATGCGTCCCTCAACTTTAACAAGATTCCCAGTGCCAGCATTGACCACACAGCCCCAAAGCATGATGGAACCTCCACCAAATTTTACTGTGGGTAGCAAGTGTTTTTCTTGGAATGCTGTGTTTTTTTGCCACCATGCATAACGCCTTTTTGTATGACCAAATAACTCAATCTTGATTTCATCAGTCCACAGGACCTTCTTCCAAAAAGAAATTGGCTTCTTCAAATGTGCTTTTGCATACCTCAGCCAACTCTGTTTGTGGCGTGCTTGCAGAAACGGCTTCTTTCGCATCACTCTCCCATACAGCTTCTCCTTGTGCAAAGTGCCTTGTATAGTTGACCGATGCACAGTGACACCATCTGCAGCAAGTTGATGCTGCAGCTCTCTGGAGGTGGTCTGAGGATTGTCCTTGACTGATCTCACCATTCTTCTTCTCTGCCTTTCTGATGTTTTTCTTGGCCTGCACTTCTGGCCTTAACAAGAACTGTCCCTGTGTTCTTCCATTTCCTTACTATGTTCCTCACAGTGGAAACTGACAGTTTAAATCTCTGAGACAGCTTTTTGTATGCTTCCCCTGAACAACTATGTTGAATAATCTTTGTTTTCAGATCATTTGACAGTTGTTTTGAGGAGCACATGATGCCACTCTTCAGAGGAGATTCAAACAGGAGAACAACTTGCAAGTGGCCACTTTAAGTAGCTTTTCTCATGATTGCATACACCTGGCTATAAAGTTCAAAGCTCCATGAGGTTACAAAACCAAAAAAAGTGCTTTAGTAAGTCAGTAAAAAGTAGGTAGGAGTATTTAAAACAAGAAAATGATAAGGGTGCCCATACTTATGCACCTTTCAAATTTTGTTTGAATGCAGATTGCACATTTTCTGTTAGTACAATAAACCTCATTTCAAGGCAGAAACATTACTGTGTCCAACAGTTATTACATATATCAAACTGAAATAGCTGTTGCAAAAACACCAATTTTTATAAAACATTAAGCTTAAGATTAATAGGGGTGCCCAAACTTTTTCATATGACTGTATGTCTTTTATTCTAGGTTCTTCAAAGTAGCCACCTTTTGCTTTGATGACTGCTTTGCACACTCTTGGCATTCTCTTGATGAGCTTCAAGAGGTAGTCACCGGAAATGGTTTTCACTTCACAGGTGTGCCCTGTCAGGTTTAATAAGTGGGATTTCTTGCCTTATAAATGGGGTTGGGACCATCAGTTGTGTTGTGCAGAAGTTATGAAAATACAGAAAAATCTTTAAATGAGAAGGTGTGTCCAAACTTTTGGTCTGTACTGTACATATTTGAACTCATTTTTAAAAACACATATAAAACAGACATAAATATATGTACACAGTCATACACACTGACATACACCGACATTCACATCAGAAATATTTTTTATATGGGGATTGGGAAAGCTCGCTCACCTGCCCCCTGGCCTGTGTCCCGTCCAGCTCCTCAGTCATGTGGCAGTGCAGGGCCTCAGGCATGTCACATGGCCCTGGACCATCAGGGGGGCGCACTCGCCGTCAGGGCCTGGGCCGCTTCCCCGGCATCTGTGCAGGACCGCCGGTGCTGTTCAAGCCCTGCTCTGCTACATGCAGCAGCAGCAGTGTGCGGTCAGTGTGCTGCTGCTCCACCAATTAGGCCCAGTGCTGTCACTTTCCAGACATGGCCGCGTGCTGTGTGATGTGCGGCTGTGTCTGGTAGTAATGACGCGACAGGTGCGAGACACGAGTACAATTAAAGGCGCAGTGTCGCCCCTGCGTGTCATTACTACCAGACACAGCCGCACAGCGCGCGGCCATGTCTTGAAAGTGACAGCGCTGGGCCTGATTGGTGGAGCAGCAGCACACTGACCGCACACTGCTGCTGCTGCATGAAGCAGAGCAGGGCTTGAACAGCACCGGCGGCCCTGCACAGATGTCGGGGAAGCGGCCAGGGCCCCGATAACGAGTGGGCCCCCCTGATGCTCCAGGGCCCCGGCACTTGCCCGGGTACGCCGGGTGCTGACGCCGGCCCTGCTGCAGGCCAATCAGAGGCCAGCAGCAGACGTCAGCGTGCACGTAACTGAGGGCGAATGGCAGTGACATAATTCGCTCCTGTCGCTTGCACGCTCAAGTCAGCTGCCGGCTTCAGAAGATGGGGAGCGGATGGGAGGTGAGTATAATTGTTTTTTTCTATGCATTAATAGTGGCAGAATAGGGGACATGTACCAGAATGGGGCCCAGGATAAGGGACATATATATCAGGATGGGCACTATATATACCAGGATGGGCCCAGGATAAGGGACATATATACCAATATGGGGGATATACACTGCTCAAAAAAATAAAGGGAACACTCAAATAACACATCCTAGATCTGAATGAATTAAATATTCTCATTGAATACTTTGTTCTGTACAAAGTTAAATGTGCTGACAACAAAATCACACAAAAATCATCAATGGAAATCAAATTTATTAACCAATGGAGGCATGGATTTGGAGTCACCCCCAAAATTAAAGTGGAAAAACACACTACAGGCTGATCCAACTTTGATATAATGTCCTTAAAACAAGTCAAAATGAGGCTCAGTATTGTATGTGGCCTCCAAGTGCCTGTATGACCTCCCTACAATGCCTGGGCATGCTCCTGATGAGCTTGCGGATGGTCTCCTGTGGGATCTCCTCCCAGACCTGGACTAAAGCATCCGCCAACTCCTGGACAGTCTGTGGTGCAATGTGACGTTGGTGGATGGAGCGAGACATGATGTCTCAGATGTGCTCAATCGGATTCAGGTCTGGGGAACGGGTGGGCCAGTCCATAGCTTCAATGCCTTCATCTTGCAGGAACTGCTGACACACTCCAGCCACATGAGGTCTGGCATTGTCCTTCATTAGGAGGAACCCAGGGCCAACGGCACCAGCATATGGTCTCACAAGGGGTCTGAGAATCTCATCTCTGTACCTAATGGTAGTCAGGCTGTCTCTGGCGAGCACATGGACGGCTGTGCGGCCCTCCAAAGAAATGCCACCCCACACCATTACTGACCCACTGCCAAACCGGTCATGCTGAAGGATGTTGCAGGCAGCAGATCGCTCTCCATGGCGTCTCCAGACTCTCACGTCTGTCACATGTACTCAGTGTGAACCTGCTTTCATCTGTGAAGAGCACAGGGCGCCAGTGGCGACTTTGCCAATCCTGGTGTTCTGTGGCAAATGCAAAGCGTCCTGCATGGTGTTGGGCTCTGAGCACAACCCCCATCTGTGGACATCATGCCCTCATACCACCCTCATGGAGTCGGTTTCTAACTGTTTGTGCAGACACATGCACATTTGTGGCCTGCTGGTGGTCATTTTGCAGGGCTCTGGCAGTGCTCCTCCTGTTCCTCCTTGCACAAAGGCGGAGGTAGCGGTCCTGCTGCTGGGTTGTTGCCCTCCTACGGCCCCCTCCACGTCTCTTGGTGTACTGGCCTGTCTTCTGGTAGTGTCTCCAGCCTCTGGACACTATGCTGACAGACACAGCAAACCTTCTTGCCACAGCTCGCATTGATGTGCCATCCTGGATGAGCTGCACCACCTGAGCAACTTCTGTGGGTTGTAGAGTCCGTCTCATGCTACCACGAGTGTGAAAGCACAACCAACATTCAAAAGTGACCAAAACATCAGCCAGAAAGCATTGGTACTGAGATGTGGTCTGTGGTCCCCACCTGCAGAACCACTCCTTTATTGAGTGTGTCTTGATAATTGCCAATAATTTCCATCTATTGTCCATTCCATTTGCACAACAGCATGTGAAATTGATTGTCAATCAGTGTTGCTTCCTAAGTGGACAGTTTGATTTCACAGAAGTTTGATTTACTTTGAGTTGTATTCTGTGGTCTGTGTTCCCTTTATTTTTTTGAGCAGTGTATATATGTACCAGGATGGGGCTCAGGATAAGGGACATACAGTGCCTACAAGTAGTATTCAACCCCCTGCAGATTTAGCTGGTTTGATAAGATGCAAATAAGTTAGATCCTTCAAACTGCAAACGAGAGTAGGTTTTATGAACAGAAGCATAAATCTTACAAACCAAAAAGTTATGTTGCTCAGTTGAATTTTATTAAATTTTAAACATAAAAGTATGGGTCAATTATTATACAACCCCTATGTTTAATATTTTGTGGAATAACCCTTGTTTGCAATTACAGCTAATAATCGTCTTTTATAAGACCTGATCAGGCCGGCACAGGTCTGTGGAGTTATCTTGGCCCACTCCTCCATGCAGATCTTCTCCAAGTTATCTAGGTTCTTTGGGTGTCTCATGTGGACTTTATTCTTGAGCTCCTTCCACAAGTTTTCAATTGGGTTAAGGTCAGGAGACTGACTAGGCCACTCCAACACCTTGACTTTTTCCCTCTTGAACCAGGCCTTGTGTAACATACCTGGCGGCGTCCTTGCATAGTGGTCCATCTCCCACTGTGCAAGAGCGCGCACTTGATCTCCAGTCCAGGGTGTCTCTCTGGCTTCCCTCCATGCTGTCTGTTTGCTTCTGTGTCTGCTGCTTATGGGCGGCGCCCGATCACTTCCTGCTTTTTGTACCTGCTGCAGGCACACCCTTTGTGCGTCCTCCGCCTATTGCTGTCTGTCACCTGGTATTTAAACCAGCTGCCCCATTAACCCATGCCTGAGCATCTTGCCCTGTCAGTTGGCTTTTGTCTCTGACATGCCAGGTCCTGTCTATGTTACCTGTCTTGCAGTATCTGTTCCCATGTCTGTACTGTGTCCTATCTGTGTACCTTAACCTGCAGTCTGTACTCGTTCCTTGCCTGTTCGTTCCGCCTTCCTGGAGGCTGTATTTCCAGGCCTGTCTGAACACGCTCTTTGCCTGTTCGTCCCGCCTCTCTGGGAGCCGTATTCCCAGACCCGCTCCTGTATCCCGCTGCAGTGTCGGTCTCCTCCGTACACTCAGTTCCAGTCTGAACTCTCTCCTATCTTTTACCTGTTTTTTCTCTATGTCCGTTCCTTTCCTTTTTCTGCAGCGTCTGAACTCGTACCTACTCCTGCTCGTTGTCACTGTACTTCCGTTTGTGAGTTTGTGGTCCACTCGTTACTTCTCTGCAAGTACCCTGTGGGTATCTGGTTCTGCCTTTCCCTTCTAGTCTGTTCCGTGTGAACAGAGCCCTGTTCCTTCCGCGTCTGCGGTTTTTGCTTTGCTCTGCTCTGTCCACCGCGTCTGCGGTTTTCGCTTTGCTCAGCTCTGTCCGCCGCGTCTGCGGTTTTCGCTTTGCTCAGCTCTGTCCGCCGCGTCTGCGGTTTTCGCCTTGCTCAGCTCTGTCCGCCGCGTCTGCGGCTTTCGCTTTGCTCAGCTCTGTCCGCCGCGTCTGCGGTTTTCGCTTTGCTCAGCTCTGTCCGCCGCGTTTGCGGTTTTCGCTTTGCTCAGCTCTGTCCACCGCGTCTGCGGTTTTCGCTTTGCTCAGCTCTGTCCACCGCGTCTGCGGTTTTCGCTTTGCTCAGCTCTGTCCACCGCGTCTGCGGTTTTCGCTTTGCTCAGCTCTGTCCACCGCGTCTGCGGTTTTCGCTTTGCTCAGCTCTGTCCACCGCGTCTGCGGTTTTCGCTTTGCTCAGCTCTGTCCACCGCGTCTGCGGTTTTCGCTTTGCTCAGCTCTGTCCACCGCGTCTGCGGTTTTCGCTTTGCTCAGCTCTGTCCACCGCGTCTGCGGTTTTCGCTTTGCTCAGCTCTGTCTACCGCGTCTGCGGTTTCGAATTTGTCTCCCAGTCTGTACTGGACCCTACCCAGCTTGTGCTCTAGTCTGCCTGTTCCTGTATTCCCCTGTGTGGGTCAACAGCCGTGTCCGGAGTCTGACCTGGAGTAGACCCTGGTTCCTCTGCTCGGTTCCTCCCTGGTGCACTGGCGTCGTATGCCGTCGTGCAACCTTGGTCGGATAGGGCAGATACTTAGTTACGCCCCTCCAGGCACTCTCCGGTTCATGGCACAGTGGAATCACTACATAAACACGCACACGCCAGTCAGTCCGGGCGTGTGCATTACACCTTGGTTTTCTTGGCTGTGTGCTTTGGGTCGTTGTCTTGTTGGAAGATGAAATTACGACCCATCTTAAGATCCTTGATGGAGGAGCGGAGGTTCTTGGCCAAAATCTCCAGGTAGGCCGTGCTATCCATCTTCCCATGGATGCGGACCAGATGGCCAGGCCCCTTGGCAGAGAAACAGCCCCACAGCATGATGCTGCCACCACCATGCTTGACTGTAGGGATGGTATTCTTGGGGTCGTATGCAGTGCCATCCAGTCTCCAAACGTCACGTGTGTGGTTGGCACCAAAGATCTCGATCTTGGTCTCATCAGACCATAGAACCTTGAACCAGTCTGTCTCAGAGTCCTCCAAGTGATCATGAGCAAACTGTAGACGAGCCTTGACATGACGCTTTGAAAGTAAAGGTACCTTACGGGCTCGTCTGGAACGGAGACCATTGCGGTTGAGTACGTTACTTATGGTATTGACTGAAACCAATGTCCCCACTGCCATGAGATCTTCCCGGAGCTCCTTCCTTGTTGTCCTTGGGTTAGCCTTGACTCTTCGGACAAGCCTGGCCTCAGCACGGGAGGACACTTTCAAAGGCTGTCCTGGCCGTGGAAGGCTAACAGTAGTTCCATAAGCCTTCCACTTACGGATGATGCTCCCAACACTGGAGACAGGTAGGCCCAACTCCTTGGAAAGGGTTTTGTACCCCTTGCCAGCCTTGTGACCCTCCACGATCTTGTCTCTGATGGCCTTGGAATGCTCCTTTGTCTTTCCCATGTTGACCATGTCTGAGTGCTGTTCACAAGTTTGGGGAGGGTCTTAAATAGTCAGAAAAGGCTGGCAAAAGAGATCTTTAATCCACACATGTGAAGCTCATTATTCTTGGTGCCTGAACTACTTCTTAATACTTTTGGGGGACCAAAACAGAATTCTTGTGGTTTGAGGGGTTGAATAATAAATGACACTCTGAATTAACTTTTAACGTTTTTAAAAAAAAAAAAAAAAAATTTGCTGCAGTGCATTTCCCACTTCCAGGCTGATCTACAGTACAAATGTCACAATGCCAAGTTAATTCCGCATGTGTCAACCAGCTAAATCTGCAGGGGGTTGAATACTACTTGTAGGCACTGTATATACCAGAATGGGAACATATTATACAGTGCCGATTTGCAAGTTTTCCCACCTACAAAGAATGGAGAGGTCTGTAACCTTTATTGTAGGTACACTTCAACTGTGAGAGACAGAACCTTAAAAAAAAAGTCATAAAATCACATTGTATTATTTTTACATAATTAATTTGCATTTTATTTCATGAAATCATCTACCAACCAGCAAGAATTCTGACTCTCACAGACATGTTAGTTTTTCTTTAAGAAGCCCACCTACTCTGCACTCAACCTGTGTTAATTGCATCTGTATAAAGACACCTGTCCACACACTCAATCACACTTCAACCTCTCCTCCATTGCCAAGACAAAAGAGCTGTCTAAGGACACCAGGGACAAAATTTTAGACCTGCACAAGGCTGGGATGGGTTACAGGACAATACGCAAGCAGCTTGGTGAGAAGACAACAACTCTTGGCACATTAGACAATGGAAGAAACACAAGATGACTGTCAATCTTCCTCGGTCTGGGGCTCCATACAAGATCTGGCTTCGTGGAGTAAGAATGATTCTGAGAATGGTCAGGAATCAGCCCAGAGCTACACAGGAGGACTTGGTCAATGACCTGAAGAGAGCTGGGACCACAGTCTCAAACATTACCGTTAGTAACACACTATGCCATCAGATTATAACCCTGTGGGCACTCAAGGTCCCCCTGCTCACACCAGCACAAGTCCTGGCCTATTTGAAGTTCGTCAATGACTATCTTGATGATCCAGAGGAAGCATGGAAGAAGGTCATGTGGTCAGATGAGACCATAATAGCACAATAGAACTTTTTGTTATCAACTCCACTCGCAGTGTTTGGAGGAAGAAGAAGGATGAGTACAACCTCAAGTACACCCTCCCAAACGTGAAGTATGGTGGGGGAAACATCATACTTTGGGGGTGCTTTTCTACAAAAGGGACAGGACGACTGCACAGTATTGAAGGGAGGATGAATGGGGTCATGTATGGAGATATTTTGGCGAATAACCTCCTTCCCTCAGTAAGAGCATTGAATATGTGTTGTTGCTGGGTCTTCCAGCATGACAATGACCCGAAACACACAGCCAGGACAACTAAGGAGTGGCCCTGTAAGAAGCATTTCAAGGTTTTGGAGTGGCCTAGCCAATCTCCAGGCCTGAACTCAATAGAAAATCTTTGGAGGGAGCTGAAACTCAATGTTGCCCAGCGACAGCCCCATAACCTGAAAAATCTGGAGAAGATCTGTATGGAGGAGTGGGCCAAAATCCCTGCTGCAGTGTGCAAACTTGGTCAAGAACTAGAGCAAACGTCTGACCTCTAATTGCAAACAAAGGTTTCCGTTCCAAATATTAATTCTGTTTTTCTATTGTATCAAATACTTATTTCATGAAATAAAATGCAAATTAATTACATTAGTGTTCAAAATAATAGCAGTCCAATATAACTAACCAGATTAATCACTGTTTTTGGTATAAATTAGATCACCACATGTTAAACAATTTACCAGTTGGTGCAGTAGATTCTAAGAAAACCACCAGACTCAGCATTCATGATCTGCAGGTTTTTGAGTCTGTGCATTTGAATAATTAATTGAAAGGGCGTGTGTTCAAAATAATATTAATGTGGAGTTCAATTAGTGAGGTCAATCATTCTGTGAAGAAACCGGTGTGAATCAGGAGGCCCTTTATTTAAGGGTGAAGCCAGCACATGTTGTACATGTATTTCTCCTTGAAAACCTGAGAAATATGGGTCGTTCGAGACATTGTTCAGAAGAACAGCATACTTTGATTAAAAAGTTGATTGGAGAGGGTAAAAAGTATAAAGAAGAGCAGACAATGAGAGACTGTTCACAGGGCCATATTTGGCAATCATGCTGCCTTACGTCCCCTACTCATCAGTCAGACTAAGGGTATGTACACAGCGTTTTTTTTTCTGACAGATCCGCTGTGTAACCCGCCTGAAAAAGTGCTAGATATATGCTAAAAAGAATGAACCTTTTTTAACCACTTCAGGTTTGCTAAGACAAGGAGTGGCTAAAAGAGGTGACTGGTCTGTTTAAAAAAATAAATAAATAAAAACCGATGGCTAAGAATTGTAGGAAAAGACAACCAAAAAGAAGCAAAAAAAAACAAAACAGTTACTTCGGGACAAAATGATGACTGTGCCCTGAAGAGTCTTCTGTCTCAAAAACTCCACGGATTTGCAGAAGTCTAAAAAGTTGTGTGCACATACCCTGACAGTGCCATACCCTTCAAATATAAGTTAAGACCCCCATACACAGACTAAATTTGTCCAAACCCGCTGATACCAACAGGTTCTGCTGACAGTCCAATGTGTATGGGTGGCTCTGACTGATGATTGTCAGGGGAGATAAGAATCCAGCATGTCCGATTTCGAACTCTAGATCCTTTTGTTCTCTAAGTGATAAGCAGCTGGCAGAAATATCTAACAAGGGCTCTCCTAGAGAACACGAGAACACTCGGCAGAGTGACCACTCGTGTTTATGGGAGAGCCGGGCGAGATAGCTGCCAGCCGAACGATCGGACCACTGTCTTTAGTGTATGGGGGCTGTAGTCAATTTCTTGTTCAGCTGACAGACATTCAAACAGCTGTATTTTTAGTTCAGCACACTGATCTTATCTTATAGTATCAAGTCTCATAAATGAAAGATTACAACATTTACATGACTACATCACCAGAACCTCCGTCAGTGCAGTAATACATCACCAAAACCTCCATCAGTGTAGTAATACATCAGAACCTCCATCAGTGCAGTAATACATCAGAACCTCCATCAGTGCAGTAATACATCCCCAGAACCTCCGTCAGTGCATTAATACATTCCCAGAACCACAGTCAGTGCAGTAATAGATCAGAACCTCCATCAGTGCATTAATACATTCCCAGAACCACAGTCAGTACAGTAATACATCACCAGAACCTCCATCAGTGCAGTAATACATCACCAGAACCTCCGTCACTGCAGTAATACATCCCCAGAACCACCGTCCGTTCAGTAATACATCACCAGAACCTCCGTCAGTGCAGTAATACATTATCAGAACCTCCATCAGTATATGAATACATTGCCAAGTTTAGTGCAGCAATCAATTGTAGTTTCAGGTCACCCCCAAATACAATTGTAAGCAGATATCTCAAGTTTGAAAGTTATTTCCTATCCGCAGGATAAATAATTATTTTCCAATCACTGGTGGTCCAACCGCCATGGTTCCCACCAATCCTGAGAACTGGGGATCTGAAGAGCCCCAGTTGAATGGAGCAGAGGCATCTGCACTAATGCTCCATTCATTCTAATGGGAACGCCAAGGATCAGCAGAGCACTGCACTCTGTAATCTCCGGCACTCCAATTAAGAATGAATCGAGAGGTTGTGCGGATGATCGACCTCTGCTCCAGTTTTCGGAAACGCTGGGGGTCCAACCACATGCGGATAGGGGATAACTTTCCAGCTTGAAACAACCCCTTTAAGGAGCTATAAAGGGGTTGTCCGGTTTAAAACTACAAATCTGCAATCACTATGTGCCAGTGCAGGTGTGCACACTATTTGGCTGCTTTTAGACATCTGGATCCTGTCTGTCTGCGGCTGCCACTCTATGCACCTGGAAGTAGTGAGCGAGTGGCTTCAGTGAGGAGGGGACAAGGCGTTGAAGTGAGCAGACAGTGCATCACAACGCCCTTCCTCCTCATTGAGTCTGCAGCCTAAAGTAGGCAGCAACCAAGCATCAGAACGTGCCTGGAGTCTCACTGTACGCACATTCACACTGACACTCGGAGTGCTACTGTGCTCCTCTAGTGTCAGGGCACAAGCATAAATTCAAAGCTATTTTAGACAGCACTTACTCTTACCAAACGACCTCTTTCAATTATAACAAGGGAATGGCTTTAATATGCAAATAGGCCATGCAAGGGTGCACAGAAGCGCCCTCATTTGCATATAAAAAAATAACATTTTAAGCCAAGTTAAAACAGTATATTATGCCTGGGCTATGTCCTCTATATAAATGTGTATGCAGAATTGGCATTTTGGGGGTGAAAGACTCCTTTCTAGTGCATCTCACTAAATTAGAATATGATCAAAAAGTTAATTTATTTCAGTTCTTCAATACAAAAAGTGAAACTCATATATAATATTGAGTCATTACAAACAGAGTGATCTATTTCAAGTGTTTATTTCTGTTAATGTTGATGATTATGGCTTACAGCCAATGAAAACACAAAATTCATTATCTCAATAAATTAAAATAATTACCAAAAAACACCTGCAAAGGCTTCCTAAGCGTTTAAAAAGGTCCTTTAGTCTGTTTCAGTAGGCTCCACAATCATGGGGAAGAATTCTGACTTGACAGATGTCCAGAAGGCAGTCATTGACACTCTCCACAAGGTCCCAGAGTTCCAATTTTCATTTGGAAATCAAGGTCCCAGAGTCCGGAGGAAGAGTGGAGAGGCCACAATCCAAGCTGCTTGAGGTCTAGTGTGAAGTTTCCACAATCAGTGATGGTTTGGGGAGCCATGTCATCTGCTGGTGTAGGTCCACTGTGTTTTATCAGCGCAGCGGTCTACCAGGAAATTTTAGAGCACTTCATTCTTCCCTCTGCCGACAAGCTTTTTGGAGATGGAAATTTCATTCTCCAGCAGGACTTGGCACCTGTCCACACTGCCAAAAGTACCAATACCTGGTTTACAAACAACAGTATCACTGTGCTTGATTGGCCAGCAAACGTTCAAGAGGAAGATGAGAGACACCAGACCCAACAATTCAGATGAGCTGAAGGCTACTATCAAAGCAACCTGGGCTTCCATAACACCTCAGCAGGGCCACAGGCTGATCGCCTCCATGCCACGCCACATTGATGCAGTATTTGATGCAAAAGGAGTCCGACCAAGTATTGGGTGCATTTACTGAACATACATTTCAGTAGGCCAACATTTTGGATTTTCAAAACATTTTTCAAGCTGTTGTTATAAAGTATTCTAATTTACTGAGATAATGACTTTTGTGTTTTCATTGGCTGTAAGCCATAATCATCCACATTAACAGAAATATAGGCAGCTGCTTAATGTACATGCACCTTAGATCCAAGTAGCTGACTCCATGAAAACTTCTCACATCCACAACTCGTCTCTGCAGGCTTCCATCTTCTCCAGTATATCCCAAAACTGTGCCCTTCAAAAGAACTGTTATTATAATGTTTCTAAATAAATACCGTGTTTCCCCTCTTCTCATGTTCTCCATACCCTGCTTCCCCTCTCATGTTCCCCATACGGTGCTCCCCCCCCCTCTCATGTTCTCCATACGGTGCTTCCCCCCTTCTCATGTTCCCCATACCCTGCTCTCCCCTTCTCATATAGTCCATACCGTGCTTTCCCCCTTTCATGTTTTTCCATACTGTGCTTTACACCCCCCTTCATGTTCTCCATTCTTTGCTTCACACACCCACTTCATGTTCTCCATACAGTGTTTCACAACCCCCTTCATGTTCTCCATACTATGCTTCACCCCCCCTTCATGTTCTCCATACTGTGCTTCACACCCCCTTAATGTTTACCATACTGTGCTTCACAATCCCCCTACATGTTGTCCATACTGTGCTTCACCCCCCCCATGTTTTCCATACTGTGCTTCACAACCCCTCTTTATGTTCTCCCTACTGTGCTTCACACCCCCCTTCATGTTCTCCATACTATGCTTCACACCCCCCTTCATGTTCTCCATACTATGCTTCACACCCCCCTTCATGTTCTCCATACTGTGCTTCACACCCCTTTCATGTTTTCCATACCGTGTTTAACCCCCCCATGTTCTCCATACTGTGCTTCACACCCCCCTTCATGTTCTCCATACTGTGCTTCACACCCCCCTTCATGTTTACCATACTGTGCTTCACAATCCCCCTACATGTTGTCCATACTGTGCTTCACCCCCCCATGTTTTCCATACTGTGCTTCACAACCCCCTTCATGTTCTCCATACTATGCTTCACACCCCCCTTCATGTTCTCCATACTATGCTTCACACCCCCCTTCATGTTCTCCATACTATGCTTCACACCCCCCTTCATGTTCTCCATACTGTGCTTCACAACCCCCCCATGTTTTCCATACTGTGCTTCACAACCCCCCTTCATGTTCTCCATACTATGCTTCACACCCCCCTTCATGTTCTCCATACTATGCTTCACACCCCCCTTCATGTTCTCCATACTATGCTTCACACCCCCCTTCATGTTCTCCATACTGTGCTTCACACCCCCTTCATGTTTTCCATACCGTGTTTAACCCCCCCATGTTCTCCATACTGTGCTTCACACCCCCCTTCATGTTCTCCATACTGTGCTTCACACCACCTTCATGTTTTCCATACTGTGTTTAACCCCCCCATGTTTTCCATACTATGCTTCACAACCCCTCTTTATGTTCTCCATAGTGTGCTTCACACCCCCTTCATGTTTTCCATACTGTTTCACCCCTCCCATGTTTGCCATACTGTGCTTCACACACCCCCTTCATGTTCTTCATACTGTGCTTCACACCCCCTTCAAGTTTTCCATACTGTGCTTCACACCCCCTTCATGTTCTCCATGCTGTGCTTCACACCCCCCATACTTTGCCCCACAGGGGCGTGATAACATGGAAAGAGGGCTGACTAGTCTGAGGCAACTAACACACCATCGTCAAAGCCCTCATTAGCATTTATTTAACTGAATTACATCACACAGGGCTGGTTAGGCAGGGAGTTTAATCATACATTGTTAAATTCTGCTGGATTGGAGGGCATGAGAGACCAGACAGGTTCCCTTTTTAACTCCTATTAGTCTGCAGAGTAACCTCATATCGGCAGATTAATAGCATTTGAGGACATGAAAAGCTCCCTTTAAAGATTTTGTCCAGAGAGTTGCTCCTTATGCTCTCCTTACAAGCATCTTGTTGACCCTTGAGTTTGCTTATTTCTCCTGTGCTACAAGACTGTCATTCCATGTAGTGATGAGCGAGCATGCTCGCTACTGCTCAGTGCTCGCCTGAGCATTTCACTACTCGAGATGCTCGGCGGGAGCTCGGGTCCCCTCCCAGTCTTTAGAGCGCCAATCAACATGCAGGGATTGCCTACCACTCACTGTAATGCCGTAGCCATGTTGGTTGTGGCATTACAGTGATTGGCTGGCCGCATAGCGTCATCGGGTCCATATCAGACCTGGCGCGCCATGTTCGTCACAGTCACTCCGGAATTAGACAGTGTAGGGAGAGGTGCTTCTGCGTCAGGGAGAGATTTGCTTGTGTATTAGGCAGTGTAGGGAGAAAAACCGTACATTACACATATCCATCTTAACAAACAATCCATCTGCAGAGATATCAGACAAGCAGGGTATATAGCAGACTGCAGTGCATATAGCACAAGAGGCTCCATTCCAATTCTGCCTTCTACTGCTGTTAGATATTTCTATACAAAGGCCCAGGTCTCAGGGGCCAGGAATACTTTTCTTTGGATATTAATCATCATTATTTGCTTAAAAAGCAATCCATTTGCTTGTTGGCACTGCAGAATACAGCCAGATCCTTTCCATATTACAGCGCTAGAAATCCAGCTATTTAAAACTGTTTTCTCCGTCAAACGGATCACATATATGTTGTCGGAAAATACTGCCATTTCTGGCCTCCATTAAAAATTTCTTTCAGTGTCAGTGAAGCAATTCACACCAGTTTGCTGTTCAAACTACTTACCTACAGGCCAGGTATTTAAAACTCTGTTTTCTCCATCACACGGATCACATATAAGTTCGCTCCAAATTCAGTCATTTGTAGTGAGCGTGGAAGATACTGTCCTCCATTTAAAATGGGCAAGGCACGTGGCAAGGGACGGGGAACTGGACGTGATGGTAGTGGTGCATGCAGAGGCCGAGGACAAGGCCGTGGGCAAGCTGAAATTGTGCCACAACAAACACCTACATCTTCTCGCCCGACCTTCCTGTCCCAATTCCTAGGGGACCGCAGCACACCACTATTGAACCCAGAGCAGTGTCAAAAGGTTGTTGGTTGGATAGCGGATAATGCTTCCAGTCACTTAGCTACCACCACCACTACCCTGTCTTCCACACGGTCAAGTCTCAGTGGCCGCGAGTCTGGACCGCATATTCCTCACCCTGATCCTCCTTCCTCCCACAATGCCGAGTGCCCAGAGACAACTGATCCCACACTTGGACACTCTGAAGAGCTGTTCACTTTTCCATTTATAGATTCGGGCCTCTCGCCCGGTCCACTTGAAGCAGGGCAAGAGGAGATCGCGTGTAGCGATGACCGAATATTTGAGCAGCCACGGTCACACGAAGGCGACGATAGGAAAGTGTCACAAGAGGTGGACGATGATGAGACACAATTTCCAGAAAGTCAGGAGGAGGACCAGGGTGCGGAGGTGGAAGACGAGGTGGTGGATGATATAGTAACTGACCCAACCTGGCAGGAGGACATGCAGAGCGAGGACAGCACCACACAGGGGGAGGGAGGCAGTGCACCCCAACAGGCAGGAAGAAGCAGTGTGGTGGCCGCAGACAGAAGGCAAGCAACCGTTCCCCGTAACACCAACACGAAGGAAGTTGCCAGTACAACTGTTAGGTCTTCCCGAGTCTGGTTGTTTTTTAAAGACTCTGCCGATAACCCTAAAAAGGCCATTTGCACCACCTGCCAGGCCAGCATCAGCAGGGGTGGCAAAACGACCAGCCTGACCACCACCAGCGTGATCAGGCACATGGCAGCAAAGCACTGGACTTAGTGGGCCGAACCCCAGGGTCCAGGAACAGTGTCTGCGGGTGGCACCATTGCTTCTTCCGCTGTTGTGCATGCAAGCCAATCCCCTGTCCATGGTGCATGCGAAGATGCCTCCTGCCCTGCACCTGTCGTTGCGCACTCTCAAGTAGCAGCATCAGGAAGCACGTCCATGTCCTTGTCCCAGCGCAGCGGTCAGTTATCCATACCCCAGTCCTTGGAACGCAAGCGCAAATATGCAGCCAACGCACCACAGGCCGCACTACTAAATTCTCACATTTCACGACTGCTTGCGCTCTAAATTTTGCCTTTTAGGCTCGTGGAGACGGAACCATTCTGCAACCTGATGACTATTTCTCCCGGTGTGCATGTGTCCCAAAACATTAGCCATGCCCTCAACAACGCAGTTACCGGGAAAGTCCACCTAACCACGGACACGTGGACAAGTGCTTGTAGGCAGGGACGGTACATCTCGCTGACGGCACACTGGGTTAACATAGTGGAAGCCGGGACCCAGCCGGACCTTGGAACGGAACACGTCCTCCCGACGCCAAGGATTGCGGGCCCTAGGTCAATAAGGGTTGCCCCCATGGTCAACAGCTCCTGTACCTCATCCTCCTCAGCCTCCATCTCTGAAATGACCACATCAGTCACAAGCTGGAAGCACTGCAGCACTGCCTCGGCCAAGCGGCAACAGGCTGTGCTGAAGCTAATATGCTTAGGTGACAAACCGCACAATGCTGAAGAGTTGTGGACAGCTCTGAAAGAGCAGGCAGAATTGTGGCTCACACCGCTGAACCTACAGCCAGGCATGGTCGTGTGTGACAATGGCTGGAACCTGGTGGTGGCTCTGAGGCGAGGCGAGCTCACACACGTACCATGCCTGGTCCATGTGCTTAACCTCGTGGTTCAGCGGTTTCTCAAATCCTACCCGGAGCTGCCGGATCTGCTTGTAAAAGTACGCCACCTGTGTGCCCATTTTAGAAAGTCAGCTACAGCTTCCGCCACCCTTGCCGTGTTTCAGCAGTGTTTGCAACTTCCGGCTCACAGACTGGTGTGTGAGGTCCCCACGCGTTGGAACTCTACACTGCAGATGTTGGGAAGGATTTGTGAGCAGAAGAGGGCAGTTGTTGAGTACCAGCATCAACAAGGCCGTCAGTATTCAGTTCAGACTCCACACATAAGACCTCAGGAGTGGGCATGGATGTCAGACATATGTACCATCCTCCAAAACTTTGAGGACTCCACCAAGATGGTGAGCGGCGATGACGCCATAATTAGCATCACCATCCCGCTTCTCTGTCTTCTAAAATGCTCTCTGCTCACAAAGAGGATGCATTGCAGGCAGAGCACGATGAGATGGAGCAAGGAACCATACAGGCCTCATCTCATCCCAATGTGGATTGGGTGACAATGAGGAAGAGGAGGAGGAGGAGGAAGGACAGGAGCTAGTTTCATGCACTATAGACGGTACTACCTGCACAGCTGTCATACCGTCTGTTCAGCGTGCATGGCCAGAGGACAGAGAGGAGGAGGAGGAGAGTATGATCAGTCATCCTCTTGGCGAGGACACGGAAGTCTTGCCTGTTAGTAGTCTGGCACGCATGGCTGAGTTTATGTTACGCTGCCTTTCCCATGACCCTCAGGTTCTAAAAATTATGGGTGACAGTCATTACTGGTTGGTGACACTTCTAGACCCACGCTAAAAGGAGAACTTTATATCTCTTATTCCTGAGGCGGACAGGTCTAGAAAAATGGGGCTGTACCAGAAGGCCCTTGTTTCGGAACTATTAAAAAAATTCCCATCTGAAAACGCTGGCGGCAGAGGGCACACTTCATTGGACAACCAAGGAGTACAGGCGAGAGAGACAACTCCAATCCAGCAGAGGCAGGGGAACACTGTCAAAGTTCTGGGAGAGTTTTCTCAGACCCTCCCATCGCACAGGCCCTGAGGCGCGAGGTACTCTCACAAGGAGTGCAAAGTTTTGGAAGATGCTGAGGGAGTACCTTGCCGACCGTACCAACGTCCTCCATGATTCCTCTGTGCCTTAGAATTATTGGGTATCCAAGCTGGATACGTGGAATGAACTGGCTCTCTATGCCTTGGAGGTCCTGGCCTGCCCTGCCGCCAGCGTTTTATCAGAGCGTGTTTTTAGTGCCGCTGGTGGAATTATAACTGATAAGTGCATCCACCTGTCAACTGAAAATGCGGACAGGCTGACTCTTATAAAAATGAACAAGGGCTGGATTGGGCCAGACTTCTCAACACCACCGAATGATAGCAGCGTAACAAACTAAAATCCAGTGTCTTTTCTTGGTAGGTGTATTCCCATGCACCTTTTCACACACAGACATGGGTATAAGCTTCCTGATTTTGGCTATTTGCTCTTGTCCTCCTCCATCTCCTCATCCTCCACCACCATATCACCAGGGTGACCGTGGTTGTTTATGATGCCCGTAAAAAAATTTTTTTTATACAGTATGTTCATGTATACTCCCCAGGGGTAAATGTTTGTCAGCCCATACACTTAGTGCATGGGCATTATAAGTATAGGAGGCCCGCTCCTTTCTAATGGGAACATTTTTTTATGAGGCCCTCCTCCACGTCTCTTCCAAGGGGCATTGAAGTGCCTCCAAATTTTTGGCATTCACTGCATAGGCCAACACTATGGGAGACTCTCTCCTTTCTAATGGGAATTTGTAGTTACTGTGGCCCTGCTCTATGTGTCTTTAAATTCTTAGTGGGGCTTTTCCTAAAATTGTTCAGCCGTTGGACTCACTGCATACCCTATAACTGTATAGAAGACTCTCTCCTTTCTTATGGGAATTTGTCGTTACTGTGGCCCTGCTCTATGTGTCTTTAAATTCTTAGTGGGGTTTTTCCTACAATTGGTCAGCCGTTGGACTCACTGCATACCCTATAACTGTATAGCAGACTCTCTCCTTTCTAATGGGAATTTGTCATTATTGTGGCCCTGCTCTATGAGTCTTTAAATTCTTACTGGGGTTTTTCCCAAATTTTGGCAGCCCTTGCAGTCACAGCATGGGCATTACCAGTATAGGAGACCCGCTCCTTTATAATGGGAACATTTTTTTTACTGAGACCCTCCTCTATGTCTCTTCAAAGGGGTATTGGGTTGCGTCCAAATTTTTGGCAGCCCTAGCAGTCACTGGATACGGAATAACAGTATAGGAGACGCACTTGTTAATAATGCGAACAACAAAGCATAGCCGGCTGATGGCTCTCTAACAATAGCGAGGGCCGACTGCTGGCCTTTTAAGAATAGTAAGTGTTAAGATCTGCAACATAAACTAAGGAAAGAAGGGGAGAGCTGTCCCTACAGTAAGACTAAGCTGAGCCCCTACGTTGTAGCGGGCTACCTGTTCCTTGTGAACAGACCCGCCTTCATCCTCGGCTAGTCTGAACGGAGACCTATAGAGAAAGGGAGGGGTCCCTAAAGGAACTAAGGACTGGGACAAAAATGGGACACCTCCTAACAGAAGTTGTTGCAGCGCAAACGTTAAACTGACAAAAAGTACTAGAGATCCCAGAGGACCAAGCGAACTAGAGAGAGATAGGCACAAAAGCACCTGGCTAGAGAGACAGTCAAAACAACACTGAAGTCCAGCAAACCCAGAAGGGCGGAGCTGGAATATATAGGCAGATGGTCACGTGACTGCAAAACACAAGATAGAAACAAAAACAAACAGGAGGGTTCTAACAGTACCCCCCCTTTTATGAGGATCCTCCGGATCCTCCAGGCCCAGGCCTATCCGGAAATCTCCTGTGGAAAGCTCTGACAAGTCTAGGGACAGAGACATCATCCGCCCTTACCCAGGAGTTATCCTCGGTACCGAAACCTTTCCAAGCGACGAGATACTGTAATCTCCATCTATGCCATCTAGAATTCAGGATACGAGAAATTTCATATTCGCCGTCTTCCACCACCGGAGGAACTGTTACAGTGGCATCCCTATCCGATACATCAGCCTTTTTCAACAAGGAAACATGAAACACAGGATTAATCTTCCAGGAGGTGGGGACCTCCAACCTAACAGCAGACTGGTTAACCACCTGAAGCACCTTAAATGGCCCCACAAACTTCGGGCCCAATTTTTTAGAGGGAATCCTCAACCGCAGATTCTTTGAGGACAACCAAACCATGTCACCCACAGTAAACAAAACCTCTTTACGTTTCCTGTTAAAATACTTTGTGGACTTTTTGTTAGCCTCTTGAAGGTTACAACGAACATTAGTCCAAACTCTCTCAAAATCACCGGAAAAATTCACCTCCACCGGCACCGCCGACCACAATTTGGAGAACGAACCAAAAGACGGATGTCTCCCAGTACAACAAAAAAAAGGAGAACACCCAGCAGAGAAGGATGTATGGTTGTTAAGAGCAAATTCTGCGAGTGGCAGAAACTCAGACCACCCCTCTTGATTGTCTGCCACAAAACAACGCAAAACCTGTTCAACATCCTGGTTCTTTCTTTCTGTCTGTCCATTAGACTCAGGATGATACCCAGACGAAAATGACAAATAGACTCCCAACCTGTCACAAAAAGCACGGCAAAAGCGAGCCACAAACGGAGGTCCCCTATCAGAAACAATGTCGGTGGGAACGCCATGGAGCCTGACAATTTCCTTAACAAACGCCTTAGCGAGCGTCTTAGCGCAGGGTAGCTTAATGAATGGAACCAAATGACACATCTTGCTAAAACGGTCCACGACCACCCAGATGACAGTGAAACCCTCGGACACAGGAAGGTCAGTAATAAAATCCATTGCAAGAAGCGTTCAAGGCGCACTAGGAACCTCCAGAGGGCAAAGCAACCCCGCAGCAGGGGTATGTGAAGCCTTTGACCTAGCACACACCGTACATTGACGCACCCACTTGATGACTTCCTTCTGCCACCCAGGCCACCAAAAACTGCGACTGATAAGTCTCTTAGTCTCAGAAATTCCTGGATAACCTGCCAACCGAGACTCATGATACTCCACAAACAAATCTCTACTAAAGGTTCTAGGCTCAAACAACCTCCCATGGCGAGTGTTAGATGGGGCATCCTCTTGGGCTTTCAGAATCCCATCTTCCAAAACAGAGTCCAATGCTGCTACCACAACTCCTTTCTGTAAAATGCTCTCCTCCTCCTCGGTACCAACCATGGGAGAAAAGCTGTGAGATAAAGCATTGGCTTTAACATTCTTAGTACCAGGGATATAAGTAACAGAAAAATTAAACCGAGAAAAAAAAAGTTCCCACCTAGCTTGACGGGCATTCAAGCGTTTGGCAGCATCCAGATAGATCAAATTCTTATGATCTGTGAAAACCTGAATAGGAAATGTAGCACCTTCCAAGAAATGACGCCAATGTTCAAACGCGAGTTTAATAGCCAGCAATTCCCGATTACCAACATCGTAATTAAGTTCGGTTTCTGAAAATTTTTTCGAAAAAAAAGCACAGTGATGTACTCCATCCTTGTTCTCCTGAGACAAAACTGCACCGACCCCCACCGAAGAAGCATCGACCTCGACCAAAAAAGACTTGATCTCATCAGGCTGCATAAGGATAGGGGCAGAACTGAACCTCTCCTTGAGATACACAAAAGCTTCAATGGCCTCAGTAGTCCACTGTACCGTTTTCGCACCTTTCCTGGTGAGATCGGTCAACGGCTTAACAATTATAGAAAAATTCTTAATGAATTTCCTGTAATAATTGGCGAAACCCAAAAATCTCTGTATCGATTTCAAACCAATAGGCCTAGGCCATTCCTGCACAGCCAGAACCTTCACCGGGTCCATCTCAAAGCCCTCGCTGGAGATAATGTAGCCCAAAAAACGAATTCTCTGCACAGCGAACTCACATTTCTCCAGCTTAGCAAAAAGTGAATTATCACTCAATAACTGCAACACTTCACGTACACTCTGCCAATGGGACTCCAGATCTGGTGAATAAATCAGAATGTCATCCAAATACACAACCACAATCTTACCAAAGGTCTCAGGATGTCATTAATAAGGTTCTGAAAAAATGCGGGTGCATTGGTAAGACCAAAAGGCATCACCAGATTCTCAAAATGACCTACCGGAATGTTAAAAGCAGTTTTCCATTCATCACCCTCCTTCATTCGTAACAAATTGCATGCCCCCCAGAGATCAATTTTAGAGAACCACTTGGCCCCCACTAACTGGTTAAACAAGTCAGGAATTAATGGCAATGGGTAGGAATTGCGTACGGTAATCTTATTAATTTCATGAAAGTCCAAACATGGACGTAAACCCCCGTCCTTTTTTTTAACAAAGAAAAATCCACCGGCCAAAGGGACTTAGAAGGTCTAATGTGACCGGCAGCCAAGCTCATCTGTATGTATTCCTCCAAGGCCTTTCTCTCAGCGATAGTCAGATTAAATAAGCGACTCTTGGGAAGAGTAGCTCCAGGAACAAACTCAATGGTGCAATCATAGTCCCTATGAGGAGGTAAAACTTGCGACTCCCCCTCTGAAAAAACCTTCCAAAAATCCTGAATAGGTACAGGTAATTCCCCTTTTTCCACAGCCGCAATGCGACCATTACAACATTTATCATAGCACTTAGGACTCCAAGACTTAATCTCATTAGTAGACCAGTCCAGTAAAGGATTGTGCAGTTTTAACCAAGGCAAACCTAAAACGACTGGAGAGGGTAAATTATTTAATACAACCAAGTCCAAAATTTCTTGGTGAATACCATTGATAGTGAGGGGAAATGCCGCAACCTTGTGAGTAATACATTTCAAAGGAGTGTTATCAATTGCAATAACAGAAATAGGTGATGACAAAGGTTTGGATTCCAATTTAAGTTTTTCCAAAAAAAACCTTAGCAATCACATTAAGAGTTGAACCACAATCCACAAATACCTGAAATTCAATCAAATCTTCCTGCAATGAGGTACTCCCTGAAAGAAATACTCTCTTAGAAGCAAGCAATACGGGCGTAATTGACCTTTTTTTTTTCTTTACTTAAACGAAGCTCACAGTTCTTAATCAAATGGTCAGTTTTACCACAATAAAAACACAATCCCTTGGAAAACCTGCAGTCTCTTTCCTGAGAGCGGAGTGACATTGCCTCAACCTTCATCGGTTCTCCGCCGTCCGAGCAGACCCTCTGGGGACTAGGAGCTGCCATTGCAGTAATTTTTTCATCATTAACCCTGGCACGCAGTCTCCTGTCCACACGTATAGCTAATTGCATGGCTTCCTGCAAGGTCTCAGGTGCAGGGAATGCAATCAGCAGATCCTTAACCCTTTGACTTAGACCAGCAAAAAAAAAAACATTTTAACGCCGAATCATTCCATTTCACTTCTGAGGACCACCTTCTGAAGTGTGTACAATAATTTTCAACATCACCTGACCCCTGATTCAAACGCCTCAGTTCTGTCTCAGCAGATGAGACTATCAGGATTGTCATACAATAGCCCCATAGCAGAAAAAAAATCCTCCACTGACCTAAAACACGGATCATTAGGTTGGAGAGAAAAGGCCCACCCCTGTGGTTCCTTGCGCAAAAGTGACATGATAAACCCAATGCGCTGTGATTAATTCCCAGAGGACCTTGGTCTCAAACAAAAATATAATAAACAAGCATTTTTAAAGGAAAAAAAATCTGGTTGTTTACCATAAAAAATATCAGGCAGTCCTACCTTTGGTTCCACAAAATTCGCTCCAGGACAGCTACTCACGTGTTGCTGAAGCTCGGCCACCTCCACAGACAATCCCTGAAGGCGTTGAGCCAACTCCTGGACAGAAACCATACTGATCCCTGAATTTCTTTCCTTTTAGTTTTTTTTTGGGCTGGACTTACTGTTAAGATCTGCAACATAAACTTAGGAAAGAAGGGGAGAGCTGTCCCTACAGTAAGACTAAGCTGAGCCCCCTACGTTGTAGCGGGCTACCTGTTCCTTGTGAACAGACCCGTCTTCGTCCTCGGCTAGTCTGAATGGAGACCTATAGAGAAAGTGAGGGGTCCCTAAAGGAACTAAGGACTGGGACAAAAATGGGACACCTCCTAACAGAAGTTGTTGCAGAGCAAACGTTAAACTGACAAAAAGTACTAGAGATCCCAGAGGACCAAGCGAACTAGAGAGAGATAGGCACAAAAGCACCTGGCTAGAGAGACAGTCAAAACAACACTGAAGTCCAGCAAAGCCAAAAGGGCGGAGCTGGAATATATAGGCAGATGGTCACGTGACCTCAAAACACAAGATAGAACCCTCCTGTTTGTTTTTGTTTCTAACAGTAAGGGCAGTCTGATGGCCCTATAAAAATAGGCTTTATGACTTTCAGAGTCCCTCCATCATAAATAAAACAGGATGTGTCTGATGATGTGTCACACATCACATTGCCAGAT
This sequence comes from Phyllobates terribilis, assembly GCF_046119375.1. NCBI lineage: Eukaryota > Metazoa > Chordata > Amphibia > Anura > Dendrobatidae > Phyllobates > Phyllobates terribilis. The sequence continues at coordinate 517,837,568 of NW_027362765.1, read as the reverse complement.
AAGGTTGTAAAATGTTAAAATTACATTTCCCAGTGAATGAATTTGTCTTAAAAAATAACGTAAAAAAAACAAAACAATAGGATCTTTCTTTAGCATAAAAAACAGCGTCACCAATCGAACCTCTATCTAATCACATTGTTCAGCTCCTGCACCTCCTCCTCCATCTTCGAAATGACCACATCAGTCACAAGCTGACAGCACTGCAGCACTACCTTGGCCAAGCGGCAACAGGCTGTGCTGAAGATAACATGCTTAATGCTTAATTGACAAACCGCCCAGCGCTGCAGAGTTGTTGAAAGCTGTAACAGCAGCCTTATCTGTTGTTCTCACCGCTGAACATACAGCCAGGCATGGTTGTGTGTCACAATGGGCGGAACCTGCTGACGGAGAAATGACACCCAGAGTAGATACGGTTTCCCTCTATGCCAGTCCTTTCACCAAACTAAATACAACTCTCATCAAAAAAAGCTGTGGACTGGCTCCGTACCGTCCCTGGCCACATTCACCTGTCCACGTATTTGTGGTTAGGCGGTCCTTCCCAGTAAGTGCACTGGGGAGGGCATGGGTAATGTTGTGGGACCCGAGCTTGTGGAAGGCGGAGACGACAACGGGAGAAACCGTGGTGGCTGGGGACCGAGTATGGACACCCGGCCGCCGCCGGCATGAGGTTGTGAAAAGCTTCCTCCTCCACGAGCCTAAAAGGCCATATTTCAAGTGCAAGCAGATGCCCAGAAATCTGGCAGTTTAGTGTTGCGGCCTGTGGGTGGGTGGGTGTTAAGAGGCAAACGAAGGCTGATTAAATCAGCCCTCATCAGCCAGGAAAGATGCGGGGGAAGGCATGCGAACCTGCATCAAAGTCAGGGACACGACATATGATGTGAATGTACATCATATGTCGTGAAGGGGTTAATGTCTTTACATGTCCCCGCTCAATTGTAAATTACTGCGGAATATGTTGGCGCTTTATAAATAAAATTATTATCCAAATTATGAAACTGTCCGTAGGCGAATTTTGTAATCTGTTACATTTATACATTGGGTAAAAAAAAAAAATGCATTGTGGAAAGGATGGAAACAGATGCATCTTAAAGCAAGCTTGTTTTCTACATGGAGAATACACACTTCAGGTATTGCAGAACTGCTTTTTGAAGAGTAAGATACTATGCCCTATCTAATATTGATTATTGCGCATAAAATATCCTCCTCTTTCCAAAAACAAAGTGCCAGATTCATTTTTGCTCCTGATTTTGTCGAGATTTTAGTAATTTGTGCTATATTCTTTCCATTTTCACTGTTTTTGAGGTCTATTTTATGTGTTTGGTTATTTATTTATTTTTTTTAAGTTCTCCACTATGGGCGGAGTTGATTTTATCCAGATATTTTCACCTGATTCATCATTTGCACTGGTTTGAAAAAAGTCAAAGTTTGTTGTAAATGTACTCCTGTTTCCCCTGGAGTGATATTATGTACATTAGATATTTAGGCACAATTTTTGCAAAATGTGAGACTTTTTGCACTAATAGGCTAAAAAAAATAAAGACAAAAATAAACAATTTTGACATTTGCACAAAACTTTTCAAACATACACTCCATTTGGAAGAATTTGGTACAAAAAAACAGCAACAATTACCATAAGACAAAAAGGAAAGTTAACTTAGAAAACAAAACAAAAAAAAACATGAAAAAATTGAGGCCAAAGTTTGTAGAATCTGACGTGCATTATTATGTTCTATAATAGCTGGAACATAGTATACTGTATGACACACAACAGCTGCAAAAGGATCACTTCTTTCCACTTCACGGCATGATGCAACCATATCCCAATGATGGATGATCGCGTACAGGGAAAAAAAAACACTAGTATCTATCCGCTCACACTCCCATCATCAATGAGGGGAGTGGATGTTTAAAGCACCACTCCAGAAGTTTTTATTTTATTGCAGAGCTGAAGTGGTGCTACTAATCTAAGGTCGCACCTAGTCTGATACTTACCTGCCGCCGTCTTCACCTTCTATCACCGCCGCTCCCATTGGTCTTCAGCAGTTTGTGACCTAGCGGCTTGCTCCAGTGTTTCATGGAGCGGCACGGATGTCACTTTTCAATACATGTCCATGAGACCCTCATTTTGGCTCTCAGACTTGCACTGTGAGCTTATGACATAGCCTCTGACTGCCTGCCAGTCAGAAGCTGCAGTCACAAGATGGCGCGCAGGACCGGAGAGGCTCCGAAAAAGGTGAAAATGCTGAAGGGTGAGTATAAGCTTTAGTAGCTTAGTAGTAGTTTAGTAGCACCACTCCAACACTGGAAAAAAAAAGCCTATGAAAACGGAACAGACAGGCCTTTTATGTACTTACAACATTTCTACAAATATAAATACTGGACATGCTAATCATTGTATCGCTTTCAGAGATATTCCCATCTTACGTGTTTTAGCTTTATATCCTCAGAATATAACAGAAATGCCTTAAAAGTGTGGCTTTTATTTGTGGAACCTTCATCTACTGGGGGAAATCTGGTAGACACCATTCAACATTATTCAAATGCCACATGTTCCACTTTACATCTACAGAGCCAATGAGTGCAGTGATTGGCTGCAGCAGTTACGTGCGCTGTAGTCATGATGTCACCGCTGCATCCTGTCAACAAGAACCCAAACAGTAGTTGGAAAGGCAGTGTTTGACCTGAGGAAGAGGAGTATTCCCGGGCTTGTTATTTTCGACATATGCAAGCGTCTGGATAAATAAAAATTATTCCCGGATAATCCTGCACTGAGGATAGATCATCAATATCAGATTGGTAGGGCAGAGGCGCTCAGCACCCCCACCGAACAGCAGCTCCTGATGCAGGCCAAATGTTATCAGTTGCAGAGAGGAAAAGCACTGCTCCATCAACTGGATAGTGGGTGCGGACGGGTACTGAAGATCCACCCTTATTTGAATTAACAGGGGAGGATATGCAGTACCCCGGTGTGACCACAATACAACTGATGGAGCAGTACTGATCCACTCCACAACTGATCATATCCGGCCGCCACCATCACCGGGAGACAGCTGATCGGTGTGTGGGTGTGGGTGTGGGTGTGTGTGTGTGTGTGGGGGGGGGGGGGGGGGTGTTGATTTCCAATACGGATGACCTAGCCTATGGATAGGTCATCAATATAAAAGTAGTGGACAACCCAACACAGAAGTATGAATTATTTTCCTCTCGTAATAGAAAGTCTTTTAGTCTGGAAAACATGGTAAATAATATTACAAAATTCTCATTCCAATATAAACCCGACAAGAAGCTTCCAGACTCACGCCCGTCCTGATGTGAAGCCACAGACATTTCTTCCATCTATATGAAGGAGCTGAGGCCTCGCCTTCGTCAGCCATGTTGCGTCAGTCAGATTCTTCACAAGGGGCACTTCTTATGCATTTTTTATTTTGTTGTGTTCAACTGAAGATGACAAATCTTGACAACAAAAAAGAAACCCACACGTATAACTAAAATAACTTAACGTAATAAAAGTTCTATATTTTTATTCAATATTACACGAGAAATTCAAAGATCTACCAATATTGTGCATTTTCATTGGTAAAAAAGGTCTTGAATACATGTGGTAGAAAAAATGTTAATTCCCAACTACTTACAGATGCATTTTCCTGATTTAACAAGGCAAAATTTGTTATCATCATGTGTAAAATGATAAAGTTGTGAAGAAAACATTTTCTTTTACTTGTATATACAGTATGTAAGGCAAGAGGTTGCACATTAATTATTCTAGAAATGACAGAGCACATTCTCTGATTTGTAATGAAACCATTTTGTTTTTGGAGTCAAAGATATTACAAAACCATTTTTACACAAAAAAAAAAAAAATGAAAGATGCTCTTATGACTCTTCAGTAAAGCAAGATTCTAAAAAGCCAGAGCCAAAAAAAATGATGTTAGTGGCAGTAAGAGCAGTGGATGTGCTAAGAATGTCATATCTTTCCTTCTTCGTCCTTCTCGAAGACGAACTCTGGGCTGTGAACCTCATTCGCTTACTTTACCAAACCAGATCGAGTGAAGAAGCCGTAAGTAGTTTATACTTAAAAAGAAAAATCAAAAACATCATCTTCTATGAGATTTTTTTTTTTTTAATATTCCTTGATCGTGCTCCTGAATATATAGGTTATTTCATTTGTTCTTGTAAGAGGTATGAACAGAAATAATCGCGGCTCTGCCCCTTTTGCTCGTAAAGATGCTTATAGTAGCAACGGACAAAACTGAAAAAGGGGGGGATATTTCAGGACACTAAATCTACTGCTGCCCGCAGTCGGTAAATAGTCATCTCCTGAAAAAGAGTCCAGTAGGATTCCAGTCTTTACACTTGGAGAATTGCTGCTCCGCAGTCTTCTGGTTCTGTGTAATAAGAAGAGTTTGTGTCTGAGTGATGAATGCCAAGAGCTTCTTTGCTCTCCAGATTTGGCTCAATTATTATAGTTGTTTTTTCAAATGTTTTCTTTTTACAGGTTTCGGGACAGTTCTGCACATAGATGACTCTGTTGTAAGCCTTTAGCCTCTTCCATAGCTGGACATAGACTTTACATTGCACGTACATAAACAAGAGTCCTCCAGTGAAGCCGATGGCTACCACGACTAATTTAGTCCAAAATGGCCATTCCAGGATACCTGTTAAAAGGGGAAAGAGATGGTAAGAACTGATGTACTTGACTATGACAGAACTATTTGTAACAGTATGACGTGACCCTAAGGCCTTGACTGCTCAGAAATGTTTTTTGTCTAATGTACAACTATAATTTCATTGACAGAAATGTCACTATGGCCTCGACATGTCATCGACCCTCTGAGTCCTCTTAGTAATATCTGAAACTATTTGTATGTATTTTTAATGAAGCAGAGCCATAAGCTTTTAAATTAGGCTTTTTACTTGCTTCTTCTCCACCAAACATTCGCTCTCCTGAAAGAAAAGAACAGTGTCTGCAAATGCTACTCGGTCCTGTTACTGAGGTTTTGTCCCTGCCAACAGATAGGCGATTCTGGTTTGACTAATGTCATGTTTCAATAATGTTTGCCAGTACGGAACTAGACCACGTGATCTTTTACGCTCTCTTTTGATGCACTGTAATACATCTGTATTGCACAGTATTATGCAAATGTTCAAACAAAGATGGCAGCCATGGGGCATGTACATGATCAGCATGACGAAAATATATATTGCAGAGCAGGATCTAGCATAGAATTTGTTGTACCTTGTACAATGCTCCTTAGGAACCAGTTAAAGGCCTAGATATTGAAATAGATTCTACTAAACAGAAATATTTCTGGTCCGTATGTGAGTGGCACTATTATCATCTGGGACGCAGAGCTTGGCATGATTATCACTGGGGACATGGGGCAGTATTTTGGAGAGTTTTAGATTTGTTATTCAAATGGTTTTAATTGTTTTTTTTTCATAACAGTAAATACACCATAACCATATGGAGAGTAAAGGAAAGCGGTTATAGGTATATCTATTAAAGAGGTTCTCATTAAAGTAAATGAGCGGGTTTTATGACACTTAATTTTGCACCATTGTATATAGGGCTACTAAAGGCAGCAGTCTGATACTGAACGCAGGCACAGTAGTGAAGGTGGCATCAGTCTGATACTGAACGCAGGCACAGTAGTGAAGGTGGCATCAGTCTGATACTGAACGCAGGCACAGTAGTGAAGGTGGCATCAGTCTGATACTGAACGCAGGCACAGTAGTGAAGGTGGCATCAGTCTGATACTGAACGCAGGCACAGTAGTGAAGGTGGCATCAGTCTGATACTGAACGCAGGCACAGTAGTGAAGGTGGCATCAGTCTGATACTGAACGCAAGCACAGTAGTGAAGGTGGCATCAGTCTGATACTGAACGCAGGCACAGTAGTGAAGTTGGCATCAGTCTGATACTGAATGCAGGCACAGTAGTGAAGGTGGCATCAGTCTGATACTGAACGCAGGCACAGTAGTGAAGGTGGCATCAGTCTGATACTGAACGCAGGCACAGTAGTGAAGTTGGCATCAGTCTGATACTGAATGCAGGCACAGTAGTGAAAGTGGCATCAGTCTGATACTTTTCTTGAAGGTCTGCTCCAGAAGAATAGGATAAAAACTACAAATCAGACAAGACCTCAACTAGAAGCTATTGGATGCAATTCTTATGTATTCCGCCTCTTATTGTATGAGATCAGTAGCATATTCTCTTGTTTAGTCTGCAACATGAGAATACTCTGCAGGCCACCTATATACAGTGGGTACGGAAAGTATTCAGACCCCTTTAAATTTTTCACTCTGTTTCATTGCAGCCATTTGGTAAATTCTAAAAAGTTCATTTTTTTTCTGATTAAAGTACGCTGTGCACCCCATCTTGACTGAAAAAAAAACAGAAATGTAGATTTTTTTGCAAATTTATTAAAATAGAAAAACTGAAATATCACATGGTCATAAGTATTCAGACCCTTTGCTCAGACACTCCTATTTAAGTCACATGCTGTCCATTTCCTTGTGATCCTCCTTGAGATGGTCCTACGCCTTCATTGGAGTCCAGCTGTGTTTAATTAAACTGATAGGACTTGATTTGGAAAGGCACACACCTGTCTATATAAGACCTCACAGCTCACAGTGCATGTCAGACCAAATGAGAATCATGAGCTCAAAAGGAACTGCCCAAGGAGCTCAGAGACAATTGCGGCAAGGCACAGATCTGGCCAAGGTTATAAAAGAATTTCTGCATTATTCAAGGTTCCTAAAGGCACAGTGGCCTCCATAATCCTTAAATGGAAGAAGTTTGTGACCACCAGAAGCCTTCCTAGACCTGGCCGTCCAGCCAAACTGAGCAATCGTTGGAGAAGAGCCTTGGTGAGAGGTAAAGAAGAACCCCAAGATCAGTGTGGCTGAGCTCCAGAGATGCAACAGGGAGATGGGAGAAAGTTCCACAAAGTCAACTATCACTACAGCCCTCCACCAGTTGGGCCTTTATGGCAGAGTGGCCCAACGGAAGCCTCTCCTCAATGCAAGACATATGAAAGCCCGCATAGAGTTTGCTCAAAACCACATGAAGGACTACCAGACTATGAGAAATAAGATTCTCTGGTCTGATGAGACGAAGATAGAAATTTTTGGTGTCAATTCTAAGTGGCATGTGTGGAGAAAACCAGGCACTGTTCATCACCTGCCCAATACAATCCCAACAGAGAAACATGGTGGTGGCAGCATCATGCTATGGGGGTATTTTTCAGCTGCAGGGACAGGACGACTTGTTGCAATTGAAGGAAACATGAATGCGGCCAAGTACAGAGACATCCTGGATAAAAACCTCTTCCAGAGTGCTTTGGACCTCAGACTTGGCCGAAGGTTCACCTTCCAACAAGACAATGATCCTAAGCACACAGCTAAAATAACAAAGGAGTGGCTTCAGAACAACTCTGTGACCATTCTTGACTGGCCCAGCCAGGGCCCTCCTAAACCCAATTGAGCATCTCTGGAGAGACCTGAAAATGTCTGTCCACCAACGTTCACCATCCAACCTGACGGAACTGGAGAGGATCTGCAAGGAAGAATGGCAGAGGATCCCCAAATCCAGGTGTGAAAAACCTGTTGCATCATTCCCAAGAAGACTCATGGCTGTACTAACTCAAAAGGGGGCTTCTACTCAATACTGAGCAAAGGGTGTGAATACTTATGACCATGTGATATTTCAGTTTTTCTTCTTTAATAATTGTGCAAAAATTTCTACATTTCAGTTTTTTTTTCAGTCAAGATGAGGTGCACAGCGTACTTTAATGAGAAAAAAATGAACTTTTTAGAATTTACCAAATGGCTGCAATGAAACAGAGTGAAAAATTTAAAGGGGTCCGAATACTTTCCGTACCCACTGTACATACACACACACTTTGAAGTTCCTTCCAAACATGACTGATCTCATGAAGTGATAGCTACTTCATCTAATCTGCTCAGAAGGACATGCAGCATCCATGCAGATTCTGGTAGCTTTCTCTCCTGCCCGGCACCAATCAGATAGATTAGTGTCAACTGGAGGAGAGAGAGCAGATGTCTGTGTGAGCAGGTTGAATGCCGTGTCAGCGTTCTCCTCAATCATAGGAACTTGCACACACACTTTTTAGCTAGAATTTTTCTTGTTATAAATGTGTCTTATAGTCCAAAAAATATAGTAATTTAGCCTTGAAAGGCAGCAATGATCAGAAAATGACCTACTGTTTAAGTCAGGTTTTTGTGTTACATGTATTTAAAAAGATGATCTTTATTTAAAAAATAATAATTAGTAATCTTGGAATTTTCACAATGGCCACTGGGGCTTTTTTAGACTCCTACTTCCTGACCTTTCAGGAATAGTCTTCAACAGGCTCCTCATCATCAAAGGCAGGATTACAATGACAGGTAGGTCCCATTTTCGGGTACATATGAATTATTGATCACTATTGTTTTGGGGAGGGGGGGGGGGATAGAAATTTGCAATTCTGGTATTGTTTTATTTATTCATCTTTTGTTCTCGGAGCGGGATAAATAACGATAGAGTTTTATAGTATAAGTTAATGCCATTAAGGTGTTACCCGATTTATAAAGTTTTCCGATGTTTATGTAAACAGCCAGTGAGATGATGGAATCTGGTTAAGGTGCATTTAGATGGGTCGAAAATCTGTGAACGCTCGTTCCCAGATATCGTTTGTTCGTTAAATGCTTATTTGCCAGGTGATCATATTGTTATGCTGGCAAAAAAAAATCATCTTTATCGGCAGCACACTGTCGATGACATGATACTATATGGGGACAACATGATAACATTAATGTTGGACCTTGGACAGTATTGAGTGCCCATCGACTTGTATTGCTGATTGACACTCATTAATGGGCCAAGATCGGCCAGTCTAAATGCACCTTAGTCAGAACTCTATGCCTAACAACCAAAATCTGGCTATTCAAGTAAAGATGCCCCACCCAAAGGGGTGAACTGAGACATGTGAAATTGCTTGGCAAGTTTCCTACAATGGAGGGATCTGTACTGAGAACTGTTTTTTCCACAAGCGCTACTAAAGCAACTCCACCAGAAAACACCCCATATCTCAGGATTTCTGGGTGAGAGTGTGTGATCTACAATGTGATGTCAGGTTTATGAATGGGGTCAGGCTTTGCTAATCACAGGAACAGGGCTGTGAGTACATAACTTTTAGAACATTAATCTGTTTCCTAAGAATTAAGCTGCGACAGCCTATTTTATGAAATTTTAGAGAAGGGAGATTAGCCATGGACCAGGAAGGTTCTGAATAGAACTACCGTATTTTTCAGACTATAAGACGCACTTTTTTCCTCCAAAATTTTGGAGGAAAATGGGGGGTGCGTCTTATAGTCCGAATGTTGGAAGAGGGAGGGGGTATATATATGCTGTGTGGGGTGTGGGGGGAGCGGTAGCAGTGGAGGAGCTAGGCACAGGAGGCCGCAGTCGCCTGCTGCAGCCTACATTGTCCCCACTGCTAAAGAAAATGAATATTCAGTGCTCCTCCCGCCCATGGGTGCGGGGAGCACTGAATATTCATGCTCCTTAATAGTGGCACACAGTGTAGCCGCAGCGTGGCTCCTGCTGCTGCCGGAATCGCCTGTGCCTGCTGTTAAAGGGCATGAATATTCAACCTCTCTCCACGCCCACGGGCATGGGGAGGGGAGAATATTCATGCCCTTTAATAGAGGGCACACGCGATCGCCCGGCAGCAGCAGGACCTGCGCTGCGGCTACGCTGTGTGGTGGCTATTAAGGAGCATGAAGTCACTGCTCCCCGTGCACACAGTCCCGGCGTGGGGAGTAGTGACTTCAGGCAGGTGATCTCTCCTTGTGAGCCGCACATGGTAGTGACGCCATGAGCGGCTCACATGGCGAGATCAGTGCGGGCAGAGAGGACGCAGCGCTGGAGGAGAGAAGAAAGGTGAGTAGGAGTGTTTATTTTTTTTTATGTGCAGCATGATGGGGATTAGGGGGACCATGCATACCAGGATAAGGCTGAAGGGGGCATACATAACAGGATAAAGATGAGGGGTGCCATGCATACCAGGATAGGGATGAGGGGTGCCATACATACCAGGATAAGGCTGAAGGGGGCATACATAACAGGATAAAGATGAGGGGGCCATACATACCAGGATAAGGCTGAAGGGGGCATACATACCAGGATAAGGATGAGGGGCCATACATACCAGTATAGGGATGAGGGGTGCCATGCATACCAGGACAGGGATGAGGGGTGCCATGCATACCAGGACAGGGATGAGGGGTGCCATGCATACCAGGACAGGGATGAGGGGTGCCATGCATACCAGGACAGGGATGAGGGGTGCCATGCATACCAGGACAGGGATGAGGGGTGCCATGCATACCAGGACAGGGATGAGGGGTGCCATGCATACCAGGACAGGGATGAGGGGTGCCATGCATACCAGGATAGAGATGAAGGGATGAGGGGTGCCATGCATACCAGGATAGGGATGAAGGGATGAGGGGTGCCATGCATACGATAGGGTTGAGAGGTGACATGCATACCAGGATAGGGATGAGGGGTGCCATGCATACCAGGATAGGAATGAGGGGTGCCATGCATACCAGGATAGGGATGAGGGGTGCCATGCATACCAGGACAGGGATGAAGGGATGAGGGGTGCCATGCATACCAGGATAGGGATGAGGGGTGCCATGCATACCAGGATAGGGATGAGGGGTGCCATGCATACCAGGATAGGGATGAGGGGTGCCATGCATACCAGGATAGGGATGAAGGGATGAGGTGTGCCATACATACCAGGATAGGGATGAGGGGTGCCATACATACCAGGATAGGGATGAGAGGTGCCATGCATACCAGGATAGGGATGAGGCGTGCCATGCATACCAGGATGGAGGGATGCCAGGCATACCAGGATGGGAATGGGGACCACGTATAAAAGGAAGGGGGGAGCATATATACCAGGATGCGGGATATTGCCAGAATTGAGGGACATTACCCCTATACCAGTGTCAGCAGAAGACCTCCTCCCCCTTAAAAGTGCATCGTGAACACATTTTTTTATTAAATTTTTTTTTCTATTTTCCTCCTCTAAAACCTAGGTGTGTCTTATGGTCCGGTGCGTCTTATAGTCCGAAAAATACGGTATGTGTAAGATTTTGTAGTGTAAGTGGCATGAAAGAAGTATATATAAAAATGCTTTTAAAGCGCATCTGTTGCTAGCACAAACCCCTTTAAGTATCTATGAGATGCTTTATAGTAAGGACTCATGCAGATGTCTGTGTAAATCGGTCTGAGCGTGGACCACTAATGCACGGACTAGATGGGGGTCTCCTGAACAGAGCATGACAGCTTCATGGTTTTCTATGAGGCTGTTACGCTCGGGTCGGGACAGCAGCGGCCAGTCCATGCATTGTGGTCCAACATCCATGGACGTCTGCATGAACCATAAAGGTTTAGCCAATGCTTTTTAATCAACTGAGAAGTACCAGGTGAGCACATCTACACCTTCTTCAGTAGTGTTGAGCCACCCCCGTAGTGTTCGAGTTCGGTTCGGTTCGTCGAACACCCGTGTGTTCGCCGAACTGTTCGTCGAACACCTTCGAACACCGTTAAAACCAATGGCAGGCAAACAAAAACACATAGAAACACATAGAAAACACCTTCAAAAGGTGTCCAAAAGCTGACAAACTGCTCAGAAGACACAACTAACACATGGAAAAGTGACAAGTACATATAGTCATGCGAAAAGAAAAGAGGTGGAGGAGTAAAAGGAGGGGGAGACACAGATATAGGCATGTCATGCCCTTCTAAAATCCAAAAAGTGAGAAGCAGAGACGGCCAGTCTGCTCCTGCCCGTGCCACCTCCGTGTCGCCGGGTTTGTGCCAGAGCCGCGGTGAACCCTGACGGCCAGCCCCCCTCTCCCAATACTGGTGCCTGTCCGCTGGTGGGTCGAGAGAGCCCCCCTGTGGTGGAGGCAGCTCTAAGCTTTTTAATTTAAATTGTCCCTCTAATTTGAATGAATACACTTTAAATCCATTTACAAGGATCTATTGGAGGGCAAGTCTCATGCCAGCAGCCGCGTAATTCCAGCTCCAGTAGCGTCCACTAAAGCTGCTGCAGTTAAAAAGCTTTTATAAGGATCGAGCTCGGCTGTCCACCGCAAGGCATCCTAGTGCCAGTCCCAGCCCCTATGCCTTGGGGTGCCTCCTGATGCTCTTCACTAAGTATCCCGTGGTCCCGAAGCATTTCCTTTGAAAAAATTAAGTGTCCAAACTACAGGTGGTGTAGCTTGCTTAACAGCCGGGATAATCCGCTGACTAGCAGACACTGCTACTAGGCACAAAGTATTTCCTGGGCTAGATGCAGTTAAAAATTTGTAAGTAGATACTCTCGTTGGATGCTGAGAAAGCATTCCATAGAGTCTCCTGGCACGCCATATATGATTCTCTTAAAAAGCTTGGGGTAGGGGTCTAGGGGACCCTTTTATAGCCAAAATCACGGCCCTGTATCACAATACGTCACCTAGGCTGAAGATAAATGGAACTGTAGCACCGAGGGCTCGGTTGCTACAGACGTATTGCACCTCACCCAGAGGTGTGATATCTCACTCTCAGATAAGGATGGAGTGTGGATCAGGACCCGACACCTGCATGCATTACACCACATTGCCGTGGGGCAGGGCGACCAATATGCCCCTGAGATGGGCACGACAGTCCCTGTCCCTGGCTGGAGTGGGGGGAGGGAACACTGAGGAAGGGGAACCCTGCAGTGCAGGAGCAGGGAGGAAGCAGTTCCTGGGTGCATTGAGAAGGGAGTATAAAAGGTGGGCACCATCTTAGTTCAGTGCAGAGAAGTCTGAGCAGAAGTGGCAGGGAGCAGGGGCTCTGCATGAGCTCTGCTCCGGAGGCGGGCCTAGTAACAGAGGCCCAGGCCTGCAAGAGGGAGAAGGAAGGAAGAGGAGCGGAGAAGGCTCCAGGAACGAGGAATGAAGGGATCCCAGGGGTGTGGACGGGCGAGTCGCCACCGCACGCCCGAATCCACCTGCGTGGAGGGGTCAGGCCAAAGGGGGAGACCGGTCCCCGAACTAGTGGAGGCAGGAAACGACCCTCAGCTAGAAACCGGAGGCTCTGACATTTTATGTGGCGCAGCCCCTTGCTCCACCCGCTAGGAAGGCACCACATAGGGTCAGGGAAACTGGCGCCAAGTTTACCAAGAGGAGGCCCGAGGCAGCCGGACAGAAGTGTTGGTAAGAAAGGCCAGACAAAGGACACACAAAGGGGGTCCTGTGAAGCGCTCCAAAGTTATCTGGGAGTTGTCTGAGCCCCTCACCTGGTGAGCACAGTACGACGTGGGCAGCCGTTACCTGCAGACGTGGTCTGGATAATAAGAACTGTGAGTAAAGGCCCTGAACTGCATCACTGACTCCGTGTCGTTACTGCTGCTGCCCTGCACCATCACCCCCATCCTCCGCATACACTGCCCTGAGGCTATACTCCTCCCGTGGGGAGTTATGCTACGCTCTGCTGCACCCACACCACCAGCCTTAGCGGTCTGCCCTGTAGCGGCGGTTCACTCTGACCGCAATCCACGGGTGGCGTAGTCGGACATTTAAACATCAAAACCACATAAATAGTTCCGCCACTGGTTTGACCGCCCTGAGCCACGGAACCGGATCGCCGCCACGAAGACTACAACCACCAGCATCCACCAAAAAGGGTCCGGCTCCGGGTGTCCCAAGGCCCAGGGGGTGCGTCAGAACATTTTCATCACCTTTCACAATCACCAATGGGACAAGGCAGGGATGTCCTCTGTCCCCTCTCTTATACATCCTAGTGACGGAGCACCTGCTCTCATCAATTCGCCATAACCCCAATATTAGGTGGATTGAGGTGGGAGGCACCGAGTACAAGTGCTCTCTATTTGCTGATGATGTCCTAGTATATATCACTCAATCACATATATCCATCCCTGCTGTTATGGCTGAAATAGATCACTTTGTTACATGGTAAAATTTTAAAATCAATGCAGCGAAGTCTGAGGCCCTCGATGTCTCCCTCCCTAAATCCATATAGGATTCCATCCAGTCCAACTTTCCCTTTGCCTGGCCCTCACAGGGTATCAAATACTTAGGAATTCCTATTCATAGAGACCTCTCCCATCTATGTTATCTTAATTTTGGGCCCTTTATTGAACAATTCCATACAGACCACGGTTGGCAAGTTAGAACTGTAAGATTCACTACGTGAACCACTGGTGTTTTGTGGTAAAGCACATGTACACCGCGTTCCAAATTATTATGCAAAAAGTGTTTAGGAGTGATAAGGGAAGAATTTGTTTGTTTGTCAGTTAAACTCATTGATGGTGATGTGTGTCAGGGCTCTTTATATCACTGTAAGCAATTGCAGACACCTGTGCTAATTAGTTTGGCAGGTGTGTCCAATGAAAGGCAAGACTACTTAAGAAGGCTCTCTCACATTATTAAGCAGCCTACATTTTCTGCCAAAATGGGAAAGAAAAAGGATGTGTCGGCTGCTGAGAAGCAACAAATTGTGGAGTGTTTAGGTCAAGGCATGACTACAATCAACATTGTGCGATGATCAGGATGAAGTGTCTTGGCAATCAAGAAGTATGTAGCTGATTCACAGTACACACGTGTGCGTGCTGATAAGGGCAAATTGAGGACTCTTTCCTACAGGCAATTACGTCAGGTTGAAAGAGCAGCGGCAAAAAAGCCTTGTCATAGCAGCAGACAAGTTTTTGAAGCTGCTTGTGCCTCCAACGTCCCCCGAACAACAAGATGCAGGGTCCTTCAGAGGTTTGCAGCTGTGCATACGCCATCCTGTCGACCTCCTCTATCCACTTCACACAAGCAGAAACGGCTCCAGTGGGCCAAACATTACATGAAGACTGATTTCAAAACTGTTTTGTTCACGGATGAGTGCCGTGCAGCGCTCGATGGTCCAGATGAATGGAGTGGAGGATGGCTGGTTGATGGACACCCCACGCAAACACGGCTACAGCGCCAACAAGGAGGAGGTGGAGTAATGTTTTGGGCTGGAATCATGGGGAGAGAGATTGTCGGCCCCTTTAGGATCCCTGAAGGCGCTAAAGATGAACTCCATAATGTATGTGGATTTTCTCAAACAGCACTTCCTGCCATGGTTCAAGAAGAAGAACCGTGTATTTCACAGCAAGATCATTTTTCTGCATGATAATGCACCATCTCATGCTGCACATAAAACATCTGCATCTCTGGCTGATATGGGCATAAAAGGGGACAAACTTATGGTGTGACCCCCATGCTCCCCTGACCTCTACCCCATTCAGAACCTTTGGAGCATCATTAAAAGGAGTGTCTATGATGGCGGGAGGCAGTTCACATCTAAGCAACAGCTCTGGGAGGGTATTCTGTCCTCATGCAAAACAATTGAAGCAGAAACCATCCAAAACCTGACAAATTCAATGGACGAGAGAGTTCAGAAGCTCCTTTCGAACAAGGGGTCCTATGTGAAAATGTAACATCACCTAGAATAAAGTTTTGAGTTGAAAACTGTTTGATTTCAGTTTCTAACAACCTGCTAATGCTTATAATTTCAAAAATGACCATTTTTTTGGTCTTTATTAAAATGAAAAGGTTGATCGAAAAGTTTGGGGGATCTAAGAGTGTGGCAACCCAGTAGTCATGATTACTTCGAATTCTGACAATATGAGGGTCATGCTGCAGGTAGTGCAGCAAGAAGGCACTTATGTGTCTTGCGCATCTCGGAGCCCCAAAATTATTTTCCGGGCTAGATGCAGCTAAAAATTATTTTTAATTTTAAATCTGGTGAAGCTTATTATAGATGGCCTAATAGGATCAGTGCTGCACACTGCTACAAAGCCCAAATTATTTTCCAGTCAAGATACAGATAAACATGATTAGTAATTTGAAAGCTTAAAACGGTTGGTAGGGTGATTTTAACCAATCATCAAGCTTTTACTCTCCCCAGGATGACACAGGGGTAGAAAAGTCGTTTCGGATCCATGATTTGTCCATCTTTATGAACGTGAGTCTGTCTACATTATCAGTGGAGAGCCGCGTGCGCTTATCTGTCAGCACACCACCAGCAGCGCTGAACACACGTTCAGACAGAACGCTGGCTGCGGGGCATGACAAGATCTCCAAGGCGTAAGTGGCTAGCTCCGGCCATTTATCCAGATTGGAAGCCCAAAAAGAGCAAGGGTCCAGTGACACAGTCGTGGCTTCAATGTTTACTTGGAGATACTCCTGTACCATCGTCTCTAGGCGTTGACTATGTGTCAGACTTCTTGTCTCCTGTGGCCTTGCAAAGGATGGGCTAAAAAAGTGGTGAAATGATTCCGCAAAATTGATGTTACCAGCAGAAACTGTGGTTCTGTTACGGTTTGAGTGCTGAACACTTGACGGTCCCACGGTTGGCAAGTTGGAACTGTGAGATTCACTACGTGCACCACTGGTATTTTGTGGAAAAGCACATGTAAGATTCTGCAACAGTCTCTGCTGATACTCCTGCATGCGTGCATCCCTTTCTATGGCAGGAATAATTTCTGCAAATTTACTTTTGTACCGGGGATCTAACAGTGTGGCAACCCAGTAGTCAGGATTATTTCTAATTCTCACAATTCGAGGGTCATGTTGCAGGTAGTGCAGCAAGAAGGCACTCATGTGTGTTGCGCATCCAGGAGCACCAAGTCCCTGTTGTGTTGGTGGCGAGGTAACAATCATGCTTCCTTCCTCTGTCCTCTCCCCCCAACCTCGCACAACAGAAATGTGATCAAGGTCTCCCTCATCTGATGAGTCTTCCATCAGTTCGTCCTCCACTTCTTCCTGGGCTCCTGCACCTTCCTCACTAGTTTGGCTGCTACCATGCGCCCTGGTAAAATCATCTCCCCCACCCTCACATGCCTGCCGCCCTGGTGCTGCCGACCGTCTGGACCTTGCAGATGTTAGCCCTTCCGCATACAACTCCTCCTCCTCTACTTCCTCCACCTCCTCTTGTGCCACCACCTGACTCCGAATTCTGTTTAACATGTGCTCCAGCATGTAAATCACCGGAATAGTCATGCTGATAATGGCATCGTCAGCACTAAACATCTTCGTCGCCATTTCAAAACTGTGCAGAAGGGTGCATAGGTCCCTGATCTGAGACCACTCCTCCAGCGTGATTTGCCCCACCTCTGAATCTCGTTGGCCCAGGCTATACGTCAGAACGTATTGCACCAGGGCTTGTCGGTGCTGCCACAGTCGCTGCAACATGTGCAGAGTTGAATTCCACCGGGTAGGCACATCGCATTTTAGCCGGTGAAGTGGCAGGCCCAACGACTTCTGTAGAGATGTAAGTCGCTGAGCTGCGGGATGCGAACGGCGGAAGTGAGCACACAGCGACCGTGCCCTCTGCAGAAGGCCATCTAGTCTGGGATAGTGGGCTAAAAATTGCTGGACAACCAGGTTCAACACGTGAGCCATACAAGGCACGTGTGTGACATTGCCCCGGCGAAGGGCCGCACCCAGGTTTGCAGCATTGTCGCACACGGCCTTCCCTGGTTTCAGGTCCAGTGGAGACAACCATTCATGAAATTGGTTCTCCAGAGCTGACCACAACTCCTCAGCTGTGTGACTCACATTTCCCAGACATTTCAATGTAAAAACCGCCTGATGACGTTGAGCCCTACTGCCAGCATAGTAAGGAGGTGTGCAGGATCCCTTCTGCGCAGTTAGAAAGCTTGTGGCATGACCAGACAGGCTTTGGGTGCAGGTGGAAGACCGAGAGGAGGTTGAGGAGGCAGAAGCAGTGGAGGAACTTTGACATAAAGAGGATTGACGCACAACTCGTGGGGACGGCAAGACTTGGACAGCAGCCCCTTGTCCTGCTGTCACCATAGTTACCCAGTGCCCAGTCAGCGACATGTAACGCCCCTGTCCATGCCTACTCGTCCAAGTGTCTGTGGTGAAATGCACCCTGTCACACACAGAGTTTCTCAAAGAAGCGGTGATGTTGTGTGCGACATGCTGGTGGAGCGCAGGCACACCTTTCTTTGAGAAGTAGTGCCGACTGGGCATCTGGTACTGGGGCACTGCGACGGACATAAGGTCTCGAAAATCCTCTGTGTCCACCAGGCGGAAAGGCAGCATTTCTGTAGCCAAGAGCTTGCAGATGGTGAAATTCAACCTCTTAGCTTTCTCATGGCTAGGAGGAAATGGTCTTTTACTTGTCCACATCTGAGGGACCGAGGGCTGGCTATTGTGCTTAGACGGGGTTGATAAGGGTGTCCCCGGCAAACTGCCGGTCTGTGAGGAAGATGCAGGCGGACATGTTAGGTTGCCTTGATCCAAAGGTGGTGCTATCGATGTCGGACAGCGCTCAAGACCAGCTGGTGTTACCACCTCCAAAGAAAATGATGACCTGCCAATCACGCTGGCTGTTGCGGGTAAAGAGGTGGCAGGTCTGCGCCCCAAAACAGGTGTGACTGCTGTCCCCCCAGTCACAGAGGATGAAGAGGCCGCGGATGCACAAGATATGGCAGACGGTGGTTGGCCCGGCCGGCTAGACCGCATTGTAGCACACTGAGCTTCCCACTGCAACTTATGCTTCATGTCCATGTGCCGGTTCATGCATGAAGTACTCAAACTATGTATTTTTTGGCCTCTACTTAGCTTTTGCTGACAAATGTTACAGATAACACGAGTTGGGTCATCTTTATCGATCTGAAAAAATGCCCAGGCTATGCAAGGCTTAGCACCCATGCGACCTGAAGAGCCACCACGACTTGTGGTGAGAGGCAGAGTTGTGTTTGAGGATGCAGTTGTTGACGTGCTTCCAGTACTACGTCTCTGTCCAGGAAGGCGCAACCTGACCTCGTCGTCACTAGCATCTTCCTCCACCTCCTCTGCTGACCTCATCTCTTGGCTGACTGTGGGTTGACAGTAAGTGGGATCTCCGACCTCATCATCATCACCCTGTGCGTTATCACACCCGTCGTCCTCAGAGCCAACCTGTTCCTGCCCTGACAAAAAACTAAAGTTGTCGCTCCAATCAGGTATTTGAGTCTTATCATCGTCTTCCTCATTGTCTCCACCAACAGGAGTTACAGTTTGGGAATGAGGGTCTACATTATGGTCAGAACCTTCTGCGTCTGGTCCTGGATCCGACTCATAAAGATTCTGGGCATCAGTGCAGATCATTTCCTCGTCTGGATTCACAGAAGCGCTGGAGTCGACCTCTGATTCCCAGGCTATAGTATGAGTAAACAGCTCTGCAGACTCAACCATCTGTTCTACCTCATACTCAGACGGGCAGCTGGAGATTTGGGAGCTGTGAGGAAGCAAGTGCGATTTGGGTGACACCTTTGAGGACTGGAGTATTTGTGATGTTGAAGTTGATGTGGAGGAGAGCCCACTTAAAGGAGCACTTGATATCCGTTGAAGCACCTGCTGTTTTTGTGCCTCATCTGGAATTTGTAGCGATTGGCGTGGCCGTAAGAAAGGGATCTTATCACATTGTCCGCTAAAAGAAGTAGACATTTTAGTTTGGCTGGAAGATGGTCTTTCTTCTGCACCTACCCCACGGACACAACCTTTTTTCCCCTTCCCAACACGCCTATTCCCCTTTCCACCAGCAGCAGGCCTTTTTCCACTCATTTTGGTGGTTAACTAATTCACAACTCTGGAGTTGTTTGCACAAAAAAACAATGGATGGTAACCGAGCAGAGCTGAGTGGCCAAACTGTGGTATTAGGCCAAAACTATTGGCTGGGTTAGATGCAGAAAAAAATTATTTTTAATTTGCAACCTGATGGAGGTCAGTATAGATGGACTAATAGACCAAGTCCCACACACCGCTAGAAGCCCAAATATTTTTTCAGAGCTAGATGCAGAAAATTTTTTTATTCAATTTGCAACCTGATGGAGGTCAGTATAGATGGACTAATAGACCAAGTCCCACACACTGCTAGAAGCCCAAATATTTTTTCAGAGCTAGATGCAGAAAAAAATTATTTTTAATTTGCAACCTGATGGAGGTCAGTATAGATGGACTAATAGACCAAGTCCCACACACCGCTAGAAGCCCAAATATTTTTTCAGAGCTAGATGCAGAAAAAAATTATTTTTAATTTGCAACCTGATGGAGGTCAGTATAGATGGACTAATAGACCAAGTCCCACACACCGCTAGAAGCCCAAATATTTTTTCAGAGCTAGATGCAGAAAAAAATTATATTCAATTTGCAACCTGATGGAGGTCAGTATAGAAGGACTAATAGAACAAGTCCCACACACTGCTAGAAGCCCAAATATTTTTTCAGAGCTAAATGAAGAAAAAAATTATTTTTAATTTGCAACCTGATGGAGGTCAGTATAGATGGACTAATAGACCAAGTCCCACACACTGCTAGAAGCCCAAATATTTTTTCAGAGCTAGATGCAGAAAAAAATTATTTTTAATTTGCAACCTGATGGAGGTCAGTATAGATGGACTAATAGACCAAGTCCCACACACTGCTAGAAGCCCAAATATTTTTTCAGAGCTAGATGCAGAAAAAAATTATTTTTAATTTGCAACCTGATGGAGGTCAGTATAGATGGACTAATAGACCAAGTCCCACACACCGCTAGAAGCCCAAATATTTTTTCAGAGCTAGATGCAGAAAAAAATTATATTCAATTTGCAACCTGCTGGACGTCAGTATAGAAGGACTAATAGAACAAGTCCCACACACTGCTAGAAGCCCAAATATTTTTTCAGAGCTAAATGAAGAAAAAAATTATTTTTAATTTGCAACCTGATGGAGGTCAGTATAGATGGACTAATAGACCAAGTCCCACACACTGCTAGAAGCCCAAATATTTTTTCAGAGCTAGATGCAGAAAAAAATTATTTTTAATTTGCAACCTGATGGAGGTCAGTATAGATGGACTAATAGACCAAGTCCCACACACTGCTAGAAGCCCAAATATTTTTTCAGAGCTAGATGCAGAAAAAAATTATTTTTAATTTGCAACCTGATGGAGGTCAGTATAGATGGACTAATAGACCAAGTCCCACACACCGCTAGAAGCCCAAATATTTTTTCAGAGCTAGATGCAGAAAAAAATCATATTCAATTTGCAACCTGCTGGAGGTCAGTATAGAAGGACTAATAGAACAAGTCCCACACACTGCTAGAAGCCCAAATATTTTTTCAGAGCTAAATGAAGAAAAAAATTATTTTTAATTTGCAACCTGATGGAGGTCAGTATAGATGGACTAATAGACCAAGTCCCACACACTGCTAGAAGCCCAAATATTTTTTCAGAGCTAGATGCAGAAAAAAATTATATTCAGTTTGCAACCTGATGGAGGTCAGTATAGATGGACTAATAGAATGATGCTATGCCCAAAAGATTTTACTTCACTAGGTGCAGTAAAAAAATTGGTATTCTATACACAGGTGGTATATCTTGCAACACAGATAGGCTACTCCACTGACTAACACACTCTGCAATAGGCCAAAAAGGATTAGCTTTGCTAGATTCAGCCAAATGCTGTGAAAAAAACTTGCACAGCACTGGCACAGACCTGCCTGGCAAAAACTGATAGGAACTGATGTAACCTAGTCCTGAAAAGGACTCCAATTACAATTAGTCTTTACTCCCACAATCTATCTATTTAAGAGCACAGACCTGCCTGATAAAAGTCGTAGGAAATGCTGTAACCTAGTCCTTAAAAGGACTGCAATCACAACTATTCCCTACTCCCAAGCTATCTGTATATTTGTGCGAAAATTGGCTTGAAATTAACAAGGTATAGCGCACACAGCAACAGCGGTGCCGTCTAACACGCAGCTGCAGCAGTGAGAAAATGGTGGCGACGGGGAAAATGGCTTGGTCTTATAGGGCAAGGACATGTGACATACACTGCCAATCACACATGCCCTTGCTTGTGTGAAAAAAAGCACTTCGCTCCGTGTGTGCGCTGCTGATAGGCTGACAGATTGCACCTCCCCACTGCAAATGCGGGAAAGAGAAAAAAAAATGGAGATCTTCATTGTTCCTGCAGAGATCCATCCCCTGCCCCTCCCCCCGCCCCGCTGTACACTCAAACTGCGTATTAACATTAATTTTCATCATTACTGAGAAAAAATCCAGTTATGATTTTGGTGCACGAACAGTTATCGAACATAACCTCGAACAGCCGAATTTTTCTCAAATTGTTCGTGTTCGCCGACCGGCTCGAACACCGCCCAAAACAGCTCGAATTTGAGATTGGCGAACAGTTCGAGTAGAACAACGCTCATCTCTATTCTTCAGCTTAAAAAATCATTGTGCCAGGAAACACCTTCACTCCTTTCACTTCTTATATCGGTTTAATTAAAAAGTGTTTTTCCAGGCTAAACCTAAATTTCTGAAGTACCTCCATCTCAATACAGATAGCCGAATCCTGACAGTGTACAATATGCACTCTGTCAGGATTCAGCTCTGTTGCCTGCTTGAAAGATTATCATACTGGAGGTCAACTAACAAACTTTTCCTGCTTCTCAAAATGTTCCATTGAGAAAAGCGGATGGAAAGCTTGTTGGCACATGAGTGTACATATGCAATTCTCATACCTGTGGTCACATAAAAACTACTCGAGCTGGCAACAAAGTGGAATCCTGACAGTGCATATTGCACACGGTCAGGATTAAGCTATCAGCAGTGAGATGGAGGCATTGCAGTAATTGAGGATTAGCCCGAAAACCCCCCTTACTAAATAAGTTTACCTACCAGTGGTTTGGCCCAATTTGATCTCCTCTGCAGTCCTGTCAATTAAAACATATAAAGACCAAACAACGCAGGTGATTGCAATGATGTGGAATGTAACCGAGCACATGATTTTCCTCCGTTCACTTGAGGTCATCTGCAGCTTTTCCCACTAGAATGAATGTTAAAGTAATAAATCATAATTTTACATCAAATCCAAGCCAACAAATTTATCTACATGAGAAGCAGAAGCACTCTCTTTACTTGTATTAGTCCTATTAAAGAGGACAGGTCACCAAGTGAAAAGTGGAAAGTTTTTGCTCTTATTTTATTCTCGTGTTTTAGAATACTAACCTTTTTTTTTTTTTTTAATCAACCATATTATTCGAGAAGTATGGACCTTTTTAACTAATGCTATTTTTTATGGTCTTTACCAAGGGGTTGTTGCTCCCTGGGGAATATTGCAGAGAAGCCTAAAGACATGCCCCCGAGGATCCTGTGAGCAATGCCCTATTGATAAGCACTGTAAAAATTAGCAATAAATAAGATGGATTTCAGAAACACAAAAAAACTTAATACTCAGGGGAATGGTGGGAGTAAAATAAGAGCAAAAACTGGCCACTTTGGACCTTGGGGCAGGTCCTCTTTAATTAGCCAGTGTCTATCATATAATTCACATATAATTCTCTTGTCTGTATGGCTATATGAATGCATTATACAGAATTGCTGACACATGTATAGATATTACAGTCTTGGAGAAAAATCCTACTGTAGGACATCTGCAGAACTTTGTGCTCTAAATTGTCCACTCAGCTGAAATTTGCTTCACTTACTTTTCTTAAAGGCTTTAATTTGGTTTCCATAATGAACTCAAACTTGCAAAGTTCACAGCAGCGAGTATCGGAGCTCTTGATCCATTGCTGGAGGCAAGCCTGGTGCACGAAATGAAGGCTTCCTGTACAGTGACAGGGTGTTATCAGAGGACTCTCATCATCACCTTCACAGTGACATATCCTAAATTGAAGACAAGATCCATAGTCGTAATTTTATTAGGAAACAATGTTACGGTTTTACATTTTGTGTGTATTTTGGTGAAATTCCCCAAGCTTCTTTATATGGATATTCAACTTTCCATTTGGTAACAACTAGAATTGTTTTGTTCTATTGGAAAGTATATTATATCTATCTATCTATGTAGATATATATCTCTCAACTTTTGCCTTACACAATACCACAACTTTTGCCTTATACAATATGTCCGATTGGCGGAGGAAGCCAGATCCCACTTTTCTGAAATCAATGGTGGCCTACCTAATACTTGGCTGCCAATATTTTAGCCCCCCAAAACAGTATTTGATTAAAAAAAAAAGTTAATTATGCAAATTGCTTCTTCAGAGAGGAAGAGGACTAGAACTCTAGCGCCATCTAATGGAATTAGCAATCCTAAAAGTCAATATCGACCCTTTAACGAGCCTAATCACATGACTTGGGATAAAAGCCAAACCAGAATCTCAATTTGCAGACACTGTTTTGGGGTGCTGTCCCTCATCAGTGCAAAGTGTGAGATCTGGATTGATTGGTTGAGAGGAGTCTGAGCAGGATCTAAGCAGTAAAGTTTCTCCTTGTTGAGAGTCACATGCCAAGCCTGACATGCCAATGCGATGAGACTTTTAAGCCTTGCAATGCTCCTTTGGGAAATTAAATATGCAAATTGCCTCTTTAGAGAAGAAGAGCACTAGAACTCTAGTGCCACCTAATGGAAGTAGCAATCCTAAAAGTCAATATCGACCCTTTAACGAGCCTTGCCACATGACTTAGGATAGGAGCATTGCAAGGCTTAAAAGTCTCCTCACATTAGCTTGTCACTCTCCACAAGAAGAAACATTACTCCTTGAATCCCAAAAACAAATGTCAGAAACTTTTCTTTTTTTTATTCTCTTTTTTTTAAATAAAAATTATTGTAAAAGGCAATTTAGTTGTGTATATTATTTAGGCAGTGTATTTTGTATATTTGTTTTTGATTGTTCTTGGTAAAATTTGCAGTAAAAAAACCCATATCTAATAATCCTTTAATCTGGCATTAACGGGACTATACAGATTCCATATTATATATTATTACCAACTGGCCCAAAAGTAGAAGAAAAAAAAACATTTACTATAAAATTATCAGCAAATGCAACTCAATATGCAATCATTTTATCAGCCAGTGAATGTTTTTAACATTTTTTTCCCGTTAAAGGAGTACATTCGTTTTTCACTTAATTCAATTAAGATTACTAACCATTTGTACCAGAATTTAGGCACACTGAATGCCAGATTAAATGAATATTGTTGAAATAATGAGTATGCTATACCTACATTAGCGTGTACTTGTCACCTACACTCACATTAATAGACATCCTGAGACATGAAGAGAAGTTCATGAGAATGAAGAAAGCCACTTTAATGCAAACTAGTGAAATGTTTGAGGCAGGCGATGGCTACTCAATTGTCAAACTAGTTTACAGTCCTATAAATTCAGTCTTAAAATGATCTCTTGCCAATCTGTAGGCAACAAATACACTTCGATCAGGGGTGGAGAAGAGATGATAAACTTCAGGAGCCAGCCAGTCTAGGATCTACAAAGACCTGGTGAGGGCCTAAGTGACATGTATACATTATAACCAATGGGAAATTAATACTGTAAAGGCCCCATACACATCAGAAAGCTGGGGGCCAAACACATGAACATTCGGTTCCCATACACATTAGACTGTCAGACGATCCTGCCGATACCTGCGGGTTTGTCTGATTTTAGTCTAATGCGTATGGAGGGCTAAGGTTATGTTCCCATGAGGAGTTTTTGACGCTGCGTATTTTAGGTGCGCAAAAAATGCAGGGTCTTATTAAGAAACGCAGGGTCAATAAAGTATTGTCAAAGTCAAAATACCAGGAATTATCAAAAACAATGCAGCTTGGTTAAAAACATGATGAACCAAAAAGAGACCAAAAAACAGCTATGAATACGTGAAAAAAATGCATGTAAAAAAAAACTAACCCACTAGGTGCAGAAAATCTGCAACATCAAATAGTCATCGTGGGAATGTAGCCTAAAGATCCCAGTAGTACCATTAGTAATAATTCCAGTGAATTGTCAAAAAACGGTCAGCCTGACTGTGCAAGACTTGTGATGGTGATCTGGCTCCTGAATATTCTCCAACCCTGACTTCTATCCGCCACTACAAGAGTACCAAAGTAATGGTGCACTATAGCGAAATCTACACAAATACTCAGGGCACAAGCTATCTAGATAAACTAAGATAAACTGAACTCGGAAGACATAAATCGGAATATCGGCTCCATTTCCTTATCATTTTTTTGTTATTGGTAATGCTGGCATGAGCATTGGATAGCAAATTAAAATAGGAATAAAGAGAGATTTAATTAAGATACCTAGGTTATACAGCAGAACTCATGCCATTGGTCCTAGGCCCAGAAAATATTCCGGGTATTATCCAATATGCCAACATTACAGAGCGATATTCAGATCAATTCTGCATCCACAACTAAAACTATAGCTAAAGAGATGTAATTCCACTTAAGTTTATATTGGAAGATTGACAGCCATGAAATCTAGGAACTATGTAATTGTGATGGGAATGTCTTCAGGCAAAGTGGTAATTTTATTCCCTTTGTATCACTTTTCCTAGAGGATACCTCATAATAATGAATAAATGAGAATATATGATACATAAATAAAATGTCACAAGATTTTCCTCAACTGCATTTGATAAAAACAAAACATATGACCATGTAATGGAAACATCCCCTTTTTCATCATGTTCCTGTTTGCTATATTTGTCAGAACTTTCAACTTGTCAAATCTCGACTACTAATTTTGAGATCCTAAAACGCCACCAGGTGGTAGGCAGTGATTTACACACTATAGCTGTCAATGATTCAATGCAAATTTGTGGGACTACATCTCGGAGAAGAACGTGGAGGGTGGTTCTTTTGTAAACCAACCTGCATACATCCCCAGATGCAGACACAGGGGAAGCGGGGGGAATTTTTTTGGAAGGGGAAGGACATTCAAGGTCGCTATCTTCCACTGAACATAGGGGAGCCCTTAGTTCCTTCCGATCTTCCTTGACCGCAAAGTTGTCCTCAAAAACATCATCATCCCCAATGTCATCAGAGCAAAAATCAGTGCTTCCCAAAAGCATACTGGAAGAGGTGCCTGCGTGAAGACTTCTAGAGTAGCCATCAAGCTCTTGGAACCTGTTCAGGCTATGGACACTTGAGCTTGGTGAAAAGGAAAATATATAATGGAGCAAGGTTTTGCTTTTTGAGGAATCACTGTCACCCTTATCATCGATAACAGGTATACATACAGATCCAAGGCTAGTGTCCAGATATGGGATCTTCAGTAGGTCGGATGAGATAGACTGACCTCGAACACCATTACAGTTATTCATAGATAGAGGATTAATAAATTTTGCTTTATTTTCTGGAAACTGAAATTTGTTCTTCGCAAAATTATGTTCTTCAGCTGAAGGCAGTTTCCCTTCCGAGCTAGTTCTTTCCACAAAATCACAGTTCCCAGGTGGCTCCTCTGTTTTTTGGTCCACATCATTGAGTGACTTTGAAAATGGGAGGGTGGACTTCGCCTTATGGGACTTCCCGATGCTGGCATAGGTTTTCGTATTCGCATTTTCCAGAGAGAAGCCATCTTTACAAATAATGGTCACGGTGGCCCCTGATGTCCTAGAACTCTGGCATGTGGGATTTTTCAACACAACAGCAGACTGCAATGGACTTTGATGACAACATTCAGAAAATACAGCACTGGAACTGCATGCAGAACAGTGAAAAAAGCATAGAAAGTAAAAAAAGAATGACAAGAGAAGACATTCATTGTGATAAACATGAAATAACACAGACAACACGGGGTGGAACAAGGCAGGACATACAGAACACATACACAGACAATATCTGATCAAAGTCTATGGGTTAAATAAACTTGATATGCTTTTTTTTTCTATACAAATAATATATAAATGACCAGTCAATACCTGCAAATATCTTGGCTGGAAGGTGTCACTGATGTCCGTGGAAAGCTATTTGGGGCAGTAACTGAAGTCGGGCTTCCAGCCTGAAAAATAGGAAACACTTATTTTAACACAAACTTTTGGATGATAAATGAAAATGAAGAATCAATTAGAAAGACAAAAACAAACAACTATCTATGCTGAAGAGTAAGCGTTTATTCAGAAGTCCAATTTTCTCATGTACAACTATGCTTTCCCCCCCCCCCCCCCCCCGACAGTGGACCTCTGCATAAGAAAAGCGCAGTCTGTTGAAAAAACGCTACACTGACCCAATGGAGTCTGAAACCTGATGGAGCTTAAACCTCCATCAGTTAAATGGAGTCCAAAGGATGCATTTCATTTATATGCCAGGAGGTTTTGCCAGGGTATATGCCAAATGTATGGGCTCAGATGGTCTACAATGAATCTTAACCAAATATAATTTACTATATAGTCCCCATCATATAATCCAATTTCAGACCAGATGACTGTTTAAAGAACACTGTAGATGGGAACAATAGAGGGTTGACCACAAAATAATTTTCAGACCATTATTGGCTTTCTGAGGATATTCACAAAGTATTTCAAGCTAAAGGGAACCATTATTATAGTCATGAATGCTGCGGTGTTTCAGAAAAAAAGCATACAGTAAAATACTTATGTCGCCGAGAACAAAAGGATTGTCAATCTGAAATGGGACATGGTGGATTCTTATCTCCCCAGACATCATCTGTTGGTGGAAACTCGAGAGCTGCAATAACGGAGTCAGACTCCAATTCATGCTGCCTGTGGTTTGGGCAGAATAAATCAGCCGATTGGTTCTCTCTGACAAATTTTGAGCAGATTGGACTTCTGAGAAATATCTTCCAAATCACATAGCCCTCGGTCTATCCTTTATCACTATTCTGCAGTTAACAGGTTAATATAGTCTACTTACAA
This sequence comes from Phyllobates terribilis, assembly GCF_046119375.1. NCBI lineage: Eukaryota > Metazoa > Chordata > Amphibia > Anura > Dendrobatidae > Phyllobates > Phyllobates terribilis. Next base: position 517,808,804 of record NW_027362765.1, on the reverse strand, counting down.
AGTTAAGTTACATTTTCATTTGAAGTCCATGAATTTTAAAAAGAGCTGGAAATCTAAACAACCATTACTTACCTATTCAACAATCTGCCACTCCAGTGGGCCCCAAGTCTTGCAGTGATGACATCATGTCCATCTTTGATGGAACTGCTACTACCAATTAGAGATGTTTGCCATACATGAAAACATCACCGCTGCGATCCATGATTGGCTGCAGTGGTCACGTGATTGGTGGAAGCAATGTCAACGCCACCAAAACTGTAGCACTAAAATGAATAGGCATTTCCTAGTTTAATTACTTTAACAATCCCTTTAAGCATTTACACACGGAAATGCAGGAGAGCACTTGGCATCGGAATGAGGGGTAAGTGGTGGCGGCTGTGATGGAATGACTTTGCCTAGCTTTTATCTACAAGTCCCTAGTTACAAAGTATGGCAGTCTGTGGGCAAGGAACTATGTGGGCAAAGCATGGCCCTCCGGACTGAGTCCGCATTCCCTCATTTATTATCAGCCAGTGGAAATGCTCCCTCACCATCACCCCCCAAAATGCACGGTTTCAATTCATTTTAGAAGACAAACAGATGAAGGGAAAGAAGTGAGTCACAAGTGTATGGTAATGTGTTGTCATGGCAATGTGCGGCTTTAGTGAGGGCGGGGGCACGCAGCATTTTTTTCTTCTTTTTGTGATGACTCTGAACTGATTATTTTCTCTGGCATTCACAGATATTGAATGATATTGAATGTACTAATTTTCCAAAATGTCAGATTTCTCCTCTGCAGATCAAGCTGCTCTTTTGTGAATTCATAGAACACAGTGTCCAAAAACATTTATAAAAGGTTCATTTTGATCAGTCTGATTGCACCGAAAAATAAACCTTTTAGCAACTTAAATAGCTGTCACTGTGTCTGGTGGTTGTATGGATCAAGCTGGTCTGGTGCTCGCTGGAGCCCGGCCTCATTGTTCTCAATACACATTCCGAAAAGCTGTGAACGAATAATGGAGGCTGACGGAGATCAAGTCCTTGGGAGGTTATTGAGGCCGGTGATGGATTTTAAGTACAAATCTTTAATCCGGCTCTGGCAAAGTTCACTCAACATGGTTGGTAGTAAATATATTATATATATATACATACATACATACATACTGAATTTTATTTATTCAGTTCTTCAATACAAAAAGTGAAACTCGTATATTATATAGAGTCATTACAAACAGAGTGATCTATTTCAAGTGTTTATTTCTGTTAATGTCGATGATTATGGCTTACAGCCAATGAAAACACAAAAGTCATTATCTCAGTAAATTAGAATACTTTATAACAACAGCTTGAAAAATGTTTTTAAAATCCGAAATGTTGGCCTACTGAATTGTATGTTCAGTAAATGCACTCAATACTTGGTCGGGGCTCCTTTTGCATCAATTACTGCATTAATGCGGCGTGGCATGGAGGCGATCAGCCTGTGGCACTGCTGAGGTGTTATGGAAGCCCAGGTTGCTTTGATAGGAGCCTTCAGCTCATCTGCATTGTTGGGTCTGGTGTCTCTCATCTTCCTCTTGACAATACCCCATAGATTCTCTATGGGGTTAAGGTCAGGCGACCTTGATTTCCAAATGAAATGCAAAATACTTTCATCTGAGAACACCACCTTGGACCACTGAGCTACAGTCCAGGTCTTTTTCTCCTTGGCCCAGGTAAGACGCTTCTGGCGTTGTCTATTGGTCATGAGTGGCTTGACACAAGGAATGCGACACTTGTAGCCCATGTCCTGGATACATCTGTGTGTGGTTGCTCTTGAAGCAATGACTCCAGCAGCCGTCCACTCCTTGTGAATCTCCCCCAAATTTTTCAATGGCCTTTTCTTAACAATCCTTTCAAGGCTGCGGTTATCCCGGTTGCTTGTGCACCTTTTTCTACCACATTTTTTCTTTCCAGTCAACATTCCATGAATATGCTTGGATACAGGACTCTCAAGCCTCTGAGCCTACTAAAACAGACTAAGGGACCCTTTTAAACACTTAGGAAGCCTTTGCAGGTGTTTTTTGTTCATTATTCTAATTTACTGAGATAGACATTTGTGTATATAATATTATATATATATATATATATTATATATATATATATATATATATTATATATATATATATATTATATATATATATATGTATATATATATATATATATATATATATTGTGAGCCCCAATGGGGACAGTGATGTTGATGTCTGTAAAGTGCTGTGGAATTAATGGCGCTTTACAAGTGAGTAAAAAAAATATATATACACATGCTGTAGTAAATACACTAGTGCGACAGTATTTAAACATTTGCAATAGTAAATACACATACGCGGTAGTACAGTGACATGTAAAAGTTTGGGCACCCCTAAGTTAAAGATGAAATAATCTCTAAAAGGCCTAAAGTTGAAGATGACACATTTCCTTTGCATTTTAGGATTTTTTTTTATTTAAAAAAAAAAAAAAAAGTACAAAAAAGGTAAATCTGAGGTAGTAAATACACACGCTCTATAGTAAATATACTACCAAAAATGTAGCACAAGTAGTAAGGAATGGATTTGCTTTGTTGGCATTTCATCCACCATTTGGTCATCCCTCTTAATTATTGAACTCAGGTGTTACAGCCTCATCCATTGCAAACAGAAGCGCAAATTCAAGTGTTGAATCACATTGCACAATCATGGATCAATCTGGGTTTGGCAGGTGCCCCGATAATGCTACCTACAGAAATGCATTGTGTCTGCAATAAAATTAGGTGAAAAACCGATACAGGACTTTTTTCCAGGGTTTAAGTGCCAATTAAGGGAAAAAATAATACTACAGCATACACAGATTTTACATAATTCTCTTCTTACAACTTTGTTGCAAGTGTTTGGGAAAGACCCATAAGTTTCTGCATGACTGCAATGCACAAAGCAAGGTCCAGGAAGACATTTGAGGGAGCACCGACCACAAACTTTCTATGGCATTCACCATTATTGAATAATATTGAATTTAGATTGCAAGACAAATCTTGACAGCAAACATTAATGCCTGATCTCATACATGTTTTTTAGGTTGAATACGGAAGTTATAAATTCCCACAGAGACACCGCAAAATTTTATAGAAGTCTTTTAGTTAAGAGTTAGTGAGAGCCATAAAAGAGGCCCACACTTTAGAATTGGGATGCTCAGCAAGCTCATCTAGGTGTGAGGGACAGGTGTCCACATACACTTGATCAAATAGTGTATATATTAAACTAAATAGTAATGTGTCAGAGACAGGAAATCGCTAGAGGGCTAACCTTAGTTAGAGCACACTTTCTTCCATAGGTATGAAAGTCAACCTATTTCTCTAACCTTCATTATTATGCTACAGAGAATCCTGCCCCTTCTACTCAACTCTTCATGATCTATATAATTAAAAGGTATAAACCAATCATATTTTATTATTTAACGGCCTTCAGCTTGATCTCAAGCGACTTGATGGATGAACACTCTATAGGAAGATAGATCTTCTGCAAGCCTAGATAGGTCCACCAGGGACTTCTCCACCATTATCTTGATTGTATCAAGCCATTAGGTTGCTGGTCCAAAGTAGGCAAGTTGTAGCTTGGTGATCCTTGCTTTGAGTGACTTGTCTGGATTGATTTGTTCTTTTTCCCAACCATGGTATTGATAGAATCCTTCTCCAGCACCACATTTTGAAGGCATTGTTTTTTTCATCTGTCTTGTTTCTTTATCATCCATGTTCCGCATCCATATGTTACTACAGAGAAGACAATCCGTTTCTTCGTCGCCAGTGAAATGTTCCTCGATTTAAAGACCTTGTTCAGTGACTTCATTGATTATTTGCCCATAGCTATTCTAATATTGACTTCCGGTGTCATCGCTGCATCTTTAGTGGTCATTAATCTGAATAGGTTAAAGTCCTTTACCAGTTCCAGTTAGTCGCCATCCATCTCAAATGTGTCTGGGTCATACCTGGTAGTAGTCAATATCTTTGTCTTCTTTGCATTGAGTAGAAGTCCCATGTTCGAACTTTCCATCTTTACACTCCATAATAAGTACTTCATTCCATCTACACTTGTTGCTATAAATGTTGTATCGTCTGTGTATTTAAGACCGTCGATGGTTTGTCCAGCAATTTTGATTCCTTCTTTTATGACAAGTCCAGCCTTCCTAACCAATCACATAGGAACTTAAAATAAAGGTGACCCCATAGTGGAATGCACAACCGCTCTACAATCACATAGTTATGATCGCAGATCAGTCCTATGGCCTATTATAGGATCATCATACATTACAGGGTTTGTGCTCTCTGTACCAACAGCTTCACTGCCTGCCCGTAAGTAGGGTAGAATACTAGATTTTTTATTCACGATCTCTTTAAAAGGCTATATCCACCCCAAGGAACTATTTTAAGTATACTAGGTCAATTACAATACACATATGCCCTAACGGACTTAACCAAAATGTTAGGAAAATATTTGCTTGGAATTATTTATGAATTATGCATCTATGGTTGTAGGTCACACAAGTACAGACATATTAACAGTAATATCGGCTACAGAAACAGGACTATGTCAACATAATATTAAGTTCATAGATGGCACCTTAAAGGGAACCTGTCATGCTGAAAATGGTATCTGATCAGCAGGCAGGATGTTCTAAAGCTGATCAGATTGGCATTCATTTTTGTGGGAACAGTTTCAATAAAATTTGTTGTTTTATATTCATTGAACTCCTTGGTGTTTGTATGTATGAGTCCAGTGGGTGGTGCTACTCCGTGATTGACAGTCTTTCCTGTATGACTGTGCATGCAGAGATAACTGTCAATCATTAGTAGCATCAGCCACTGGACTTCTATCCAAGCACCAGGGATTTCACTGAATAAAATACAAGTTATTCTGAATCTTTTTCAACAAACCTATATAGACCGTGCTGTCCACAGATCAGACTGCATGTACAATGTGACAGGTTCCTTTTAAAGTTCTTTCTCATGTTCCGACTTCAGGACTGCAACGTGCTCCAGCCTCATGACTTCCTGCGTGCTAAGGAGCAGCGCACTCCTGATGATTGACAGATTGGACCAGCTGCATGGTTGATTCGCTGGACTGAACTTTTGCACTCTCTGATGTTGCAAGCACAAAAACACTTTGCCTCTAAACTAGTATCAGAGGAGCGCAGAGGCAGTGAAAATGACCGGATCGCTGGATCTAATCAATTTTACATCGGCACTTGCAAGCTTTATAGCAAGGAGCTTGCAAGCATTGCACCCCTTTCCTAGGAGATGGACTACAATGGTGGCCGGTAAACTTGGCAACTAGCTGTAAACAATCAAACTAAAAAAAATATTAAAAATAGGTAAATTATAAAGTTGCTTATTTTAGAAGTACTTTGTAATGTTATCCATGTAAGAAACAGAGATAGCCCCTATAAAAATAAGCATTAATTATGTAAATCCCAAAGCCACTTTCAATGGTCTCCCCTGGTTTCCAACAGTCCTGCAGTGATAACATCACCTTTCATCGCTTACAGGACCATATTCACTGGCCTCAATGGTTACACTGCTGTCCACAAAAGTGTCATGCTGAAGTCAGTGACTGGCTGCAGCGGTCACATGCTTGATAAACATGGCATCACTGCAGGAACTACAGCGACCTCCAGAGTGACAAAATTACATCCTCCCAACAGCTGTAAGGGCTACAATACTCAGCATTTTACATATCCACAGATTATTAGGTGGCCTTATTTGCCATTTGTTACAATAGTTGAAATAAGTATTAAAACCGTAAGGAAAACCTCGTTCACTCTCCAAATATAATAACCTATTTTTGTTGCAGACTTTATGTTTATAGATTTCTTGTTTCCAAAACGATGCAGTTTTATTGTTAATCCCAAACATTTCCGATCTGTCTGTTTAGTTGGGTTTCATGGTCTGTTACTACCGTATTATCATCTCAGGAGCTGCTCTAACAAAATGGTTCTCTCATATTTAAGGATAAGAGCTGTGGAGTTGGTGTTTTTTATTATAGAGATCCCGGCTGTAAACACGGCAAGGAAATGTTGAAAGCTCCTGCTGGCAGGCCTTGTTCTGGAATACATTTGTTCAGCATGACAACCGATTCTTACATTTGCAGCTGAACAGTCTCGATTTCAAGATGTAATTTTTTTGCTTTACATTTGCATTCAGCGCAATGAATTTTAGATTTTTATTTAACACAAGTGCATGAAATTCTATTGTTTTTCGTCATATTTGATCTGATCTGTTATTACGACAAATGCACATATTAGACATAAAGGGGGATCTCATGGGACTCCCTCCTCCTCCTCACCCACATCCACCCTCTCTCTCTCCCCCCCCCCCCAAAAAAAAAAATAAAATCCAGTTTCATTGGAACTCAGGTTATTACATATTCACAGCCACAAAACGGAGATGAAAGCGAGTTATGGAAACCTACAAGTGAAACATTCATAGTGCAGTTTTTAGCGGTAAAAACAGCCATAGCCAAGTTGAACGTAATCATCACAAAATGACTGCCCACCTTTGCGTTGCAGGCTACATTTCTGCCGATTCATTTATATATTTAAAGTTAAGTGAAAAAAATGTTGGTTGCCTTGAGGCTCCACTAGAGGGAGCATAGCTCAACTAGAGATATATTGTATCTGCATGCAGGAAGCTTCTATTGCAAAGGGTTAATTTAATAGTTTAAAAAGTGAGTACAAGAGTTTACAAGTCATTCCCTGTCCACAGGATAGGAGATAACTTTCTGATTGTTGAAGGTCTGACCGCTGTGGCCCCAAACCATTCTGAAGTGTCCCAGCTGAATGTACTGGAGGTCCATCAGGTGCACTACCTCTCCATTTACTCTTAATGGGACTGTGGGGACACTCGACCGATCTTTGGTGCTCCTATTAGAATTAATGGAGAGGTAGTGTGCATGATTGTCAAGATTGGTAGAGGCCACAGCGATCGAACCCTCAGTACTTGGAATGTTACCCCTAAACCTTTGGATAGGAGATAACTTTCAATTTGAGAACACCCCTTTAGTAGGATTCTTCCACTTTATTATTTTTTGTATCAGCTTTTGAGAAGACAGAAGACACCAGGCACTGTTAGGTACCAGGGCACATTCCTAAATGATTACTTTGGGACATGTACACTGGATAAACATTTTTTTTTTCATTGATTTTTTTTTATCTTAGCTTTCTGCCCAGGGATGTCAGAGGGCCAAGTATGGGGGAATAAAGTTAGTGGCTGGACAAAGAGGAGTGGATTGTAAATAAACTATCGCACCCCTGGTATAGGTTGGTGCACGGTTAAGGTGCCAAGCAGAGTATCAATATATAACAAAAACCCGGCACTCAAATAATTTTCTTGATTTTAATAAGGTAAATGATAGTACAGAGTACAAACAAACAATACAAACTTTTCGGTCACTTAGGACCTTCATCAGTGTAATAAAAGAACAGAACAAAAAATAACAGTCATTATAAGGTCACAAAAGTCATGAAAACACATTAGATATCTTACAAGCATGGCGGTTGTAGGATGCTTGGAATGGGAAAAGGGAAAGGGAGAAGGGAAAACGAGGTTGATGTCCAGTAAAGGGGTATGAAGATAAGACACAGGTAGGAAGAAAATACCTTTTATTGTTATTGTCTTTTATGTAGAGGCTTCTTTTCATATCTATCTTGTACATTTTGAATTGTCTTATACATCTTTTGATATATTGCACATCTCGTGCTATCTTCTAGGTTTTGATTTTCTCTTGTAGTCATTTTTTTTCCTTTATCTTTCCAGTAAACTGCATTATTTAATTTTGCCATTGTGTGTGTTGATCCATTTATCTTGCATCTACAAATCCATTATAAAACAAAGCTCCGCCTAGTGGCAGTTGCAGGTACTTAATATTCCAACGTGGCTTCGGAAATGAAAAAATGGCTGATAGCCCAAGGATTTAAAGGGAGTGTGTCAACAGAAAACGATCTATTTATTAAATCAGGTGTTTTATGCTATGTTGCTACATTTATTTTTTTTAATGTATCCGGGTTTTTTATTTTCTTATATCACTGTCCGTATGTAAAGAAAAAAATAATAAAATAGAAAAGCGAATATAACATAAAAACCTGATGTAGGTCATTTTCTGATTACACATTGCCTTTAAAGGTGCAGCAGTATAATTTTGTATTTTCAACCAGATTTATCCAACCTTTGATGGGAACCTGTCACGTCTGATAAGGGTATGTGCACACGATCAGTGATCACTGCGGATTGGACGCAGCGCAAGTGTGCTGAGTGCAATCCACGGTGACCAGATGTTACAGCATAGTGGATGGGATTTATACAAATCCCATGCCCACTGTGTGTCTCCGTACACCCGCGGAAATTGACATGCGGCGCGTCTTTCCAGACCACAGCGTGTCAATTTCTCCTGCGGGTCTGCATGTGGGCTTTCCCCATAGACCTAATCTCTATGAGGAAAGCCCGCTTGTGAGAAAAAAAAAAAACGGCCACCGCTCATTTGGATAATGAGCGGAAGCCGGAGGCGTCTCGTCCGCAGGCTCGGGGCCGCAGTCGGCTCCGGATCGTGTGGACGTAGCCTAATATGCTAACCTGCGGATATAGGAATAATCTGCAGGTTAATAGCATTATGAAGGTGCCCGGCCACAGTAAAGTGCAGCATCCGGGACAAAATGAACTTTGTTCTCCCAGGAGCCGCTGGCTTTCAGTTATGTAGGTGTGCCGGAGCAATTACTGTCACCATTCACAGTACTGAGTGTATCGGTACAGAGCCGGCTGTCAGTCAGTGCCAGGGCATGCTTCCCGCTGTTGCTCTCAGTGCTGTGAGCACTGACTGTAGCTACAATGACTGTAGCTACTCCGGGAACGCCTCCATGACTGAAAGCTGGCGGCACCTGGAAGAAATAACATTAATTTTTTCCCTGGGTGCCGCACTTTCATAATGCTAATAGCGGGCACTTCCATAATGCTATTAACCTCAAATATGAAGAATAATAGCGTCATCAGGCCTGACAGGTTTCCTTTAAGAGATCTATATGCGTGAAGGGAAATAAATATTAAATCTAATGAATTTATAAAAGCCAAAGGTTTGTTAAGGCCAGCTTCACATGAGTGTGTTATATTGTAGGTTTCTGGAGCGGAACTAGATGCATGAACCTTGTCCAATATACAAAGCCATTCAGTGATCACATTGCTCATTCCCCAGTAGAGGCTGCAATGAAATGTTTTGTAATACAGAGACAATCTGTCCAGATAAGACAGTTCCTGCACTTGTGCCATTCCCATGGTGTTGAAATGTGTATACTCTAATGAGATGCGGAGGTTTAATTACTCCACAGAGATAAAAGACTCACTTAATTGCTTGCAGAACAATGTGGTACTGTACCAGCTCTGTGAAATGCGGAGCTGGCTTAGTCATGTATGTGACAAGAGAATGGTGGCTTTCAACATAATGTACATATTTCTGATAATTAAGACATGGAAAATCTAACACATAAAATCATTGCTCAGCGTTACAATAGAACATTCTTAATGAATTATATCATCAACCCAATTTTTTTTTTTTGCAAAAAGTTGGGGGTAAAGAATAGAATCCATCAGAATTGACAAAAATAACAAACTATACAACATATCAGCATCTTCAAGAAATTAGCAGGAAACCCTTGAGTTAACCAGAATTTTTTGTTAGAAGAGGATTTGTTTTTCAGAAACTTTGGCTTTTTTAATGCGGTTTAATAATAGATAAGTCTACTTTCAGTGATTACCGAATGGTAAAACATGCCCAGTTATGCTGGATTAAAGTACTTTTATTACTGCATACCTAGGTAAATTTACCATCACGGAGCTTGGGAAGGTTGGAAGGGAACTCCTGTGGTCACTATAAGGACACCTCTATAGCCCGTCACTGGTCGCTCTCAGGAATACAGCAGCTTTTCAGGAGAATGATCCACTTTTTTCATTCTATCATGGTTTCCTTTCTAAGTAAGTGACAGCATACTGCAAAGACCCAACCCCATTTATTGGACAGAGCTGAAATACACAGCCAATGGAAAAGTGTTGTATTGCATCTGACAATTTTTTCTCATACCATTGTTCTGGTCAGAAACATTATTATTACTGTCAGATTCACCTTGGCAATAATTGCATGAGTGTCAATGGAAAAAAGTAACAATAGCATTAAACAGGAACTAGACGTTCAACAAACTTTGCATACATCAATAGTCCAAGCAAACAGAACAAACTGTTATTTATTTGTTACCAAAGAAATCTGTTCCTTTTCCCCACTTATAAGCCACCACTTCTCCTCCACTTGCCAAGTGAACTTGTCATCAGTTCTGGAAAAAAAATAGTTCCCCTCAGTTTTCCTCAAACAAGACAGACTGGCAGTACAGTGAGGTGTCAGGTTACACCTCCTGTTATACTTTATGGCAGGGATGCCCAACCTGTGGCTCGCGGGACCAAGATGTGTGGCTCGTGGCTGTCTATCAACTTGGAGCATCAGCACCAGGTCTAGCAAACAGCTATGGAGAACAGGTCTCCTCCAGATGGTGACTTCTGTGAGTAGGTCTTCATAGAAGAGCAGATCTGGATGCACATATACAGGCCTTGGGGATGGATAGGTAAATCAAGTAAGTGCTAAGCTGGACATACGATGATGCTTCCAGTCGGAGGAGGTGTTTGAAGCTGGATGCAACACTGTGGTGAGAATGCTTGATGTCAGAATACCAAATGGGGGTAAGATGGTAGCTGCACGTATACTGCCTCATTCTTATTTCTTTGGGGAAAGTTTGGCTCTTAGTGTCACTACTGTGGGGGACAAAGAAAATGACGGCACTTCCATTACAAAAACTAGGTGTGAACAGGTGCTTACTAAGAGCAGCTACCTCCATATATAATGAACAAATAAAGTAGCACACTGTAACACTGAGTATATAGATATGAAATATGAATAGCTTAACTGCTGTAGAAAATAGAAATAAATGAAAAAAAAAAAAATAAAAAAAAAAAAAATTTTTTGAAAATTTTTTTTGCGCATGTAAATATGAAGTATGGAAACTGAATAGCATTACTGCTGTAAATAAATGAGAAATCTTAGCGCATAAATTGGCCAATTCATGTGTACCTGACAGCCGCGGTAAGGCGTTTCTCGATGTCAGGACCTATAATGTGAATACCTCTCTAAGAGACCTCCGTCTGCTTATGTGTGGGAAAGACAGATCCTGATGCATTTAAAACCATTGTTACTAGATTTACTAGATTTAGCGTTGACTGAGCACTCCACCCCCACCCCCATGCCGCAGGTGGTTTTAAATGCATCAGGATCTGTCTTTCCCACACATAAGCAGACGGAGGTCTCTTAGAGAGGTATTCACATTATAGGTCCTGACATCGAGAAACGCCTTACCGCGGCTGTCAGGTACACATGAATTGGCCAATTTATGCGCTAAGATTTCTCATTTATTTACAGCAGTAATGCTATTCATTTTCCATACTTCATATTTACATGCGCAAAAAAATTTTTCAAAAAAAATTTTTTTTTTTTTTTTCATTTATTTCTATTTTCTACAGCAGTTAAGCTATTCATATTTCATATTTCATATCTATATACTCAGTGTTACAGTGTGCTACTTTATTTGTTCACTACTGTGGGGGAGACAGGAGCTGGATGTCACCATTTGGTACGGTTCTGCATATGGCTTGTGACCCTCTCTCAGAGCTGACTGGCACACGAAGTAAGAAAGGCTGGGGACCGCTGCTCTAGGGAGAGGGGAGGAAGAGGCGCAAAGTGAAAACACTCTAAGAAGTCTTGTACCAGAGCTGGATTCACATCCAGGCAGCTTAGTTCTACTCTGTATTTATCTCTATGCTGCTTCTGTGGCACCCCAGTGATCTGGTCTCCACAATAATAGCAATATTATGTCTGAGAGCAGGTGGGAGGTCTCTTGGTCAGGGATCTTATGCATGCCACACCTCCTGCCCAGTCCTGGGAGGGGAAGAACTTCCCCTATATAAACCTGGGGCTGAGGCAGGGTTAGGAGGGAGAGAGAGAGAACAAGAGTAGAGAAGAGAAGCAGCATAGGAAGAAACAACAGGAGCTCTGTGGGAGCAGTGCTACAAGGAGTCAGGGGCTGGCAGCTGCAGAGCTCGCCCTGACTGAGAAGTTATCACCGGACCCGGAGTCCGAGGCTGTGGGGACTAATCCTTACCCAGCAGCAGAAACCGACCGGCAGGGGATTGCAGGTCCTCTGGCCCAGAAACCCGAAGGCACGGTCACACGCGTGGGACCAGCACCGCCATCGTGGAGCGGAAGCCAATAGAAGGCCCCGAGTCACCGGCCATACGGGTGAGCACCACACGGTACACTCAGGGACGTGGGCTACTTTTACCCGCCTCTAGCAAGGTAGCCAGAAGAGTACAGTTAGCTGGGAAGGCCTACAACTCCGCCTGGCCAGGGGAGATCCCATCTGCTCAAGGACTGACCAGGCCCCGATCGCTAGCAAGTACTCCGGGAGGGTCTATCTTTGTCACCAGTAAAGACCCTGAACTACACGCATCGTCTCTGAGTGGTTCCTGCTACCCCCATCATCCACGTCGGCTGCCCTGAGGCCATACCCCTCCCGTTGGGGGTTATACCATTCCCGCTGCACCATCCTTCCACCGGCCTCAGCGGTCTGCCCTGCAGCGGCAGCTCCATAGCTGCATTCAACGGGTGGCGTAGTCGTCCTACATCTACTGCTAATACTCAGCCACACAGTTTGACTCCCTGGGCACGGACCGGGTCACCGCCACGAGACTACTACCCCCATCTGATCCGGCTCCGGGTAAGCCCCCGTGCACGCGATGCCGCACGACACAGAAGGCCCAGGGGCGCGTCACTTCCATCCGTGCGTTAAAAAAAAAAAAGAAATAATGAAGAATAGGAATCCATCTCTTTGTGCTTTGCAGTGAATTGGAGAGATCATATCAGCTAGTCTCCTCCTATCAGTAAATTAGAGATGGAGCCTATCAAAAGGGGTGAAAACTGGTGAAATAAAAGGATACAAGACAATTGATACAAAGAAGTAATGATATTCCTCATGTACCCACCCAGCACAGCTTATTCTGAAGGATTACTTGAAAGTACGGTTTACCCTTTAAAGGGATAGTGCCACCAGGCCACCCCTATCCATGTGCCCTATTAGGACTTAACAGAAGGATGTCACCTGCTTGGTGATATACTATATAAGGCAGAAAAGAAAGCAGATACGGTAAGTATTAGCAGCCCCGTTTAGGACAGAACTGGCCAGGCCATGCAATATTGCTGCAGTAAACACCACCGGATGCCATGGACCCTGGCATTTAATGGATCGCAGGGCCGGCGGCTTTGTGAAGGGTTGGTTGAGTTGAGCCGACTCATTTAAAACTTTCCAAAAACAATGTTTCAGACGTTTTTCAAGACTCGTACAAAACCAAACAGATCCATCAACTAAAATGTTTGACTCATCACCAACTTTCTCTACTTTCCAATCGCTCATTGAGGACAGGTTATTTTGGGGCATTGAATTCTCTACACGATGCAGAAATGTTCTGTATCGTATTCCACAGCAGACTACAATCCCCTGGTGCTGCTGGAAATTTGAACAATGCTGCGCAGGTTGAACTTGTCTCTCTCTAAGGTATATCTTTTCTGTTTTCAGAGTCTTGGCAAGTTTCTGATAGCAGCTGGATATATAAAACTTTAATTACCATAATTCATGTGAAATAAAAAAAACAACATACAAAACAGGATTACAATAGAAGCGACACAAGATATTGTAAACAAATTCAATCACGGCCAATTTTTTTTTTCTTATTTTTGCAAACACACAGTTGGAAAATATGGAAATTCTTCTGCACGTATCAATGTCATCTGTGATATGGATAATATTTAAAGAGCCTGGGCAAACAGATGAAATACTACTGACACATGGACAATACACTGCCTATGGCAAATGCAATGGTCTATAAAATTTTTGTGCCCGTCACCGATGCCGGACCTCAATGCTCCTATGTAGAGCCAGTGGTGAAGTGTATTAATCATGGCTACCCTACAAACAAATCTACAGTATATATTTTTCTCTATTATGTGTTCTTTAGTAGAAGCCCTTGAGGTATTGAAATGCTTAATGGACCATAAATGGAATTCGACCGGCTGCTACCTTAAAGGAAATGTGTCATCAGAAAATGACCTGCTCTTTAAATCAGGTTTTTATATTAAAATAATTTTCAGATTGGTTACCAGACCTAATTTTAGACTCCTATTTCCTAATTTTTCACAAAAGCCATACGTACATGCAGCAAAAGACCGACTCTGACCCTACAAAGTTATATTGAAGTATGTAGTTCAGCAATCATTCTTCCAGTCCTTTACAGTCTAACTCCTGTATTTCCTCCTACAAACTGAAATTCTACAGGAAGTACAGGGATTAGACAGCAGAGGACGGGGTAAAGTTATTTTCTCTACTGAAGCCCCATTCAGATGGTTGGGGACATCTGGAAGAATGACTGTCCAGAGAAGAAAAGGCGAGCACTATTATGAGCCCTGTGTCATACCAATAGTAAAGTCTCCTTAGACCATTCATGTGTGGGGGCTTTTCCTCCATGGAGGGGGCTCACTCACAAATTTGACTAAGAACACTACCATCAATAAAGAATAGGATCAAATCCTCCTGCAAGAGCAACTTCTCCCAACCATCCAGGAGCAATTTGCTGAAGAACAATGCTTTTTCCACCCTGATGCAGCATCATGTCAAAAGGCAAAAGTGATAACTAAATGGCTCAGAGGATCATTGAAATTTTGAGACCAAGGCCAGGAAAACCCCCAGTTCTCCATCCCATTGAGAACCTGTGGTCAATCATCAAAAAAGTGGGTGGACAAAGAAAAACACAGAAATTGTGATAAACTCCAAGCACCGATTACGCTGTGTGCCCACGATGCGTTTTTTAAGCGTTTCCGCAGCGGCAAAAACGCTGCAGAAACGCTTAAAAAACGCATGGTAGAAGGCCTGCCATGTTCCCCAATGATAATCCGCATGTGCTGTGCACATGCTGCGGAAATTTCCGCTGCGGATTATCATTGCGGAAAAAAAAGCAGCACTACCAATTATTTTGCGGAAGCGCTGCGTTTTCGCCGCCATTGACTTGCATTAGATCGCATGGATTACGCATCACTGTATATGTAGATGCGCATTCCATGCGTTCTAATGTGCGGATGGTACCCAGGTCTAGAGAAGAGGAGACTCTTCCGACCCCGGGTACCATAAAACCTGTGAAAAAAAGAATAAAATAAATATATACTTACCTTCTGGCGGTCCGCGGTGCGCTCCTCCTTGCTTGGCGGCACTTCGCGATGGAATGAAGGACCTGCGCTGACGTCAGAGTCATGTGACGGGTCCCGCGACGCTAACGTCGACAGGTCCTTCAGTGTACTGCTGCCGGCAGCCGGGACGGTGAAGAAAGCCAGCGCGGACCATTGGAAGGTAAGTATAGATTTATTTTTTATTTTTTGACATTCTCTCGGTCACACTATATAAATCCATGCCGTTTGTATGGATTTATATAGTGTGACCAAGTTGACAAGCACTTTCCAAGTGATGCTATCGCCTGGAAAGCGCTTGTCAACCCGCATGCGGAAATGCATGTGAAGAACGCTTCACATCCGCATGTCCCTGGCAGGAAAAACGCATGTACAATCCGCATGTACAATCCGCATGTGTTTTTTTCTGCCAGGGAGATGCAGAAACGCTCAGGAAAAAATCCAGAGGATTTCTGCATCGTGGGCACATAGCCTAAGTCAAGAATTGGCGGTCATCAGCTAGGATTTGGCCCAGAAGAGGATATCCAGCATGACAGGGAAAAGTGCAGAAGCCAACACTGTAAATATTGAGTCTTTGCAGAAACTTCACATGTAAAGCGCCATGGAATAAATGGCGCTATAATAATAATAAATAATAATAATAACTTGTTGTATTTGTCAATGAAAGTTTAAAAACTTGTAAAAGTAGCCATAGAAAACATCTGACTAAAAAATCTAAAAATAGAGGCACAGATTTTGCCTTGTCTGTATGCACCGCACATATGCATAAATCCACAGCATACATATACAAATTGCACAGTCAGCTCATCCCTGTTACCTTGCATACCATGTACTGATACAGATTTCCTGCCTGCAGCCTGGTCTTTTAAATTCTAGTTTCTAGGCCACTTATATGTCAGCTGAGGCAGGGAGCAGCCTGCACATTATCCAGCTGCGAATATGAAGGCGATATACTGAGACCGGAGGTGCCGTATGAAAACAAACAAGAGAATACAGCAGCACTCTAAGCGCTAAGATACTGTATATGCAAACATAGGATATATGAAGTTTGAACTGCAATACTGCTATATAGAATATATTTAGAAAAATGATAGTTGTTAGCGCTAAATACAAAATATTATTATAAAAATTAAGGTATCATTAATGCAGCACGGGGTAGCACGGTGCAGCGCTGGGGTCCTGGGTTCAAATGCCACTAAGGACAACATATGCAAGGAGTTATGTTCTCCCCGTGTTTGCGTGGGTTTCCTCCGGGTTCTCCAGTTTCCTCCCACACTTCAAAGACATACTGTAGGGAATCTAGATTGTGAGCCCCAATCGAGACAGCAATGATAATGTACAGTTATATGAAAACGTTTGGGCACCCCTATTAATCTTAAGCTTAATGTTTTATAAAAATTGGTGTTTTTGCAACAGCTATTTCAGTTTGATATATGTAATAACTGTTGGACACAGTAATGTTTCTGCCTTGAAATGAGGTTTATTGTACTAACAGAAAATGTGCAATCTGCATTCAAACAAAATTTGACAGGTGCATAAGTATGGGCACCTCACCAGAAAAGTGACATTAATATTTAGTAGATCCTCCTTTTGCAAAAATAACAGCCTCTAGTCGCTTCCTGTAGCTTTCAATGATTTCCTGGATCCTGGATGAAGGTATTTTTGACCATTCCTCTTTACAAAACAATTCCAGTTCAGTTAAGTTTGATGGTCGCCGTGCATGGACAGCCCTCTTCAAATGATCCCACAGATGTTCAATGATATTCAGGTCTGGGGACTGGGATGGCCATTCCAGAACATTGTAATTGTTCCTCTGCATGAATGCCTGAGTAGATTTGGAGCGGTGTTTTGGATCATTGTCTTGCTGAAAGATCCATCCCCTGCGTAACTTCAACTTTGTCACTGATACTTGAACATTATTGTCAAGAATCTGCTGATACTGAGTGGAATCCATGCGTCCCTCAACTTTTTTTGTCGCCATGCATAACGCCTTTTTGTATGACCAAACAACTCAATCTTGGTTTCATCAGTCCACAGGACCTTCTTCCAAAAAGAAATTGGCTTCTCCAAGTGTGCTTTTGCATACCTCAGCCGACTCGGTTTGTGGCGTGCTTGCAGAAACGGCTTCTTTCGCATCACTCTCCCATACAGCTTCTCCTTGTGCAAAGTGCGTTGTATAGTTGACCGATGCACAGTGACACCATCGGCAGCAAGTTGATGCTGCAGCTCTCTGGAGGTGGTCTGAGGATTGTCCTTGACTGATCTCACCATTCTTCTTCTCTGCCTTTCTGATGTTTTTCTTGGCCTGCCACTTCTGGCCTTAACAAGAACTGTCCCTGTGTTCTTCCATTTCCTTACTATGTTCCTCACAGTGGAAACTGACAGGTTAAATCTCTGAGACAGCTTTTTGTATCCTTCCCCTGAACAACCATGTTGAATAATCTTTGTTTTCAGATCATTTGACAGTTGTTTTGAGGAGCCCATGATGCCACTCTTCAGAGGAGATTCAAACAGGAGAACAACTTGCAAGTGGCCACTTTAAGTAGCTTTTCTCATGATTGCATAGACCTGGCTATGAAGTTCAAAGCTCAATGAGGTTACAAAACCAAAAAAAGGGCTTTAGTAAGTCAGTAAAAAGTAGGTAGGAGTATTTAAAACAAGAAAATGATAAGGGTGCCCATACTTATGCACCTGTCAAATTTTGTTTGAATGCAGATTGCACATTTTCTGTTAGTACAATGAACCTCATTTCAAGGCAGAAACATTACTGTGTCCAACAGTTATTACATATATCAAACTGAAATAGCTGTTGCAAAAACACCAATTTTTATAAAACATTAAGCTTAAGATTAATAGGGGTGCCCAAACTTTTTCATATATATGTATGTAAAGCACTGCAGAATATGTTGGCACTACATAAAAAAATAAAGATATTATATATTCTATGTTTGCATATATCTTAGTGCTTACAGAGCGCTGCTCAATACTCTTGTTTGTATATTATGCAGTCATGGCAGCTGCACCTGTTCACACTGGCTTTATGCTGTTCGGAGGTGTTGGTCAGCTTTTTTGTTTCTGTAGGACAACAGTTACTCAGGGAATGACGTCTGCACTACACAACAAGCAGGGCCAAAAGAGATGTAAGAGCAGTGACTATGCACGGCAGCAGCACAGAGAATGTGCTGTACATAGGACCTGTATAACTAGAGGACAATGAGGCAGGTGCAGAGGGACTGCTGGGCATGTCACAGGGAGCACACACCACAATTGTAGCCAATATGACAGTGAAAATGGGCAATTTTCCATGACGCGCCCCTGGGCCTGTGTCGCGCTGCGTTGCGCACGCGGGAGCTTACCCGGAGCCGGATCTCTTTAGGGTTGTAGTCTCGTGGCGGTGGTCCGGTCCGTGCCCAGGGAGTCAGACTAAGTGGCGCTGTATTAGCGGTAGATGTTGGACGACTACGCCACCCGTTGAGTACAGCTAAGGAGCTGCTGCTGCAGGGCAGACCGCTGAGGCCGGTGGTAGGATTGGGCAGCGTGATAGTATAACCCCCAACGGGAGGGGTATGGCCTCAGGGCAGCCGACGTGGATGATGGGGGTAGCAGGAACCACTCAGACGGTACGGTGTAGTTCAGGGTCTTTACTGGTGACAAAGATAGACCCTCCCGGAGTACTGGCTAGCGATTGGGGCCTGGTCAGTCCTTGAGCAGATGGGATCTCCCCTGGCCAGGCGGAGTTGTAGGCCTCCCAAACTAACGATACTCTTCCGGCTACCTTGCTAGAGGCGGGTATAAGTAGCCCACGTCCCTGAGTGTACCGTGTGGTGCTCACCCGTATGGCCGGTGACTCGGGGCCTTCTAGTAGCATCCGCTCCACGACGGCGGTGCTGGTCCCACGCGTGTGACCGTGCCTTCGGGTTTCTGGGCCAGAGGACCTGCAATCCCCTGCCGGTCGGTTTCTGCTGCTGGATAGGAGTTAGTCCCCACAGCCTCGGACTCCGGGTCCGGTGATAACTTCTCAGTCAGGGCGAGCTCTGCAGCTGCCAGCCCCTGACTCCTTGTAGCACTGCTCCCACAGAGCTCCTGATGTTCTTTTCCTATATCTGCTTCTCTGTCTCTACTTCTTCTCTACTCACTAACCCTGCCTCAGCCCTAGGTTTATATAGGGGAAGTTCTTCCCCTCCCAGGACTGGGCAGGAGGTGTGGCATGCATAGGATCCCTGACCAAGAGACCTCCCACCTGCTCTCAGACATAACATTGCTGTTACTGTGGAAACCAGACCCCTGGGGTGCCACATCCACATGGACCAACGATTTGCATGGGGGAAAAAAGTGCAGCATGTACTAATTTGGTTAATTTTATGGACAAGATTAGTGCATGTAAATAGTAAGTAGCTCCAGCACAGCGGACGAGCACACGGAGCCAGTCACATACGCAATTTGCAGAACTGACTGGGCTGAGGTTTAGTCTGGCTGTCTGAACCCAGCCTGAAGCAGAAGCCATGGCAGTTACGCTCCTCATATACCCTGCTGTAACACCTAGCAGGTCTAATTACTTGTGCAGATTAAAAAGATTAGCAAAAGTCTTGCACCTTATTATTTTAAAAAAAATGTTGATGACTCCTAAAGTGCCGCGAGCAGAAATGCCTTGAATGTAGTATTTTTTTCTTCTTTTATATTTCACTATAGATTTTAAAACAAAATCTGTCCGTCACATTCTTGACCTAAAGAATATGTAAACTGCCTCTTCAGAGAGGAAGAGGACTAGAACTCTAGTGGCACCTATTGGAAGTATACTAGCAATCTTAAAAGTCACATGACTTACGAGAAATGCCAAACCAGAGTCTCAATTTGCAGACACTGTTTCGGGGTACTGCCCTCGTCAGTGCAAAGTGTGAGATCTGGTTTGGCTGGGTGAGAGACGTCTGACCGGGATCCAAGGAGTAACGTTTCTCCTTGTGGAAAGTGACATGTCACTGTTAAAAATGCCAACAGAATACACCAAGATCTCCAACAAATACACCATGAAAAAGGAGCTACAAAGGGTGAGAATCCACCCTTAAGGCGTATTCCCAGCTTTGTAAAATGAGGCATATGCTAGAAGGGAAGCCCTTTAGTTTAAGGATTATGGTGGTCTTACAAATCAGGATCAGACTGATCATGATTGGTGGGATATCAAAGAGACAAGCCATCAATTACTTAGCACAACAGGAATCACTCCAGGGAAAAATACTTACTCTTTAAGGCTTTCTTGCATGGATCCAGAGATACTACTCTGCTGGATGTCATGGTATGAAGTATGAGAGTTTTTCTTTATACTGGTCAGTGGGTACGACATAATATGAGTGAGCAATGAAGTCATGATCCTGAAGAAGCATTACGGGAACCAGGATAAGAAGGAATTTTGGGGTAAGAACTAGAACCCACTTTTACAAAATTGTTATTTATCCAAAAATAAGAGACAAATCAAGGTTTCAGCTCATCGTAAGGAAAGATATGAGAGAGACGCTTTTCCATTCCAACCCCATCATCCTCCAGCACTGCACCACTATTCCTTGCTAGAAAGCAAAGTTATGCCAGTGAGTAGAGTCTCCTGTCAAAGTGAAACGGAGGAGAGATCAATTTTGAATAATGCTTGTGTGTGCAAGACCTTCATTTTGTTTGCTATTACTGCAGCAAAATTTTGCAACAACATCCCAGTTATCTAATTTTAGGGCTTCCTATATCCTGACTCACCTTTACTTTCTAAATAGAAGACAGGGCTATGCATCAGTCCAATGGCTTAAATTTACATTTTCCGCAGTGGAAACGATCTACTGTTTTGTCATAACATCCATTTAATTTGCATACATTAAAATTTATTCCCCACTTTATTTTGCAATTAAGCTATGGAGGATTTAAAGAGATGCTCCAAGTAGAAATAAACACTTTAAAAATAAATGCATAGTTAAATTACCGGGTGTCCTCCTTATTAATATTTCTGGTACAGTTCAATATCTTCCCAGTCTCCTTTTTATTTCTGTAAAATAGCCGCCTACTTCTCAGACTACGCTATGCGCACTTAACTTTGGTGGTCTGCGACACTCCCCTTGCTCATTGATAGACCAACCAAGAGAAGGGGGCGTGTCTGACTACAAAGTGCACATGGAGTAGTCTGAGAACCAAGCAGCTATTTTACAGGAATAAAAATAGAAAAAAGTGAACCAGAAAGATTAACAAATACCCAAGTACTTAAATTATGCATATTGCATTTATTTTCTAAAAAAAAATTGTGAACTGGCTTTAAGTTTTTACAGTGCACAACAATATACTAGAAACTAGATGAATCGTACACTGCAATACTGCATGATCTGTGGGGATAGTCAGAATTAGTTTTTTTGCAGCTGTAGGACAGTCCTGTATACTGCAGAAGTGAGAATAAGTGAGGGCACTGTACACCGTGTCAGGAGTTTTTGACGTGCGGATTTCATGGCTCATTTCCACATCTTAATTTTTCTAATTTTGAGGTGAACAACTGGAGGGGCAACAAAATTGAACTATTGTTTTCCATAGGTTGCAGTCCTGTTTTGTTTTGTTTGTTTTTTTATAAAAAGAGCTACCTCCTGGCATGTTAACCGCTGGACAGGTGTGATTATTGCACCAATCAGGGCTGTGGAGTCTGAGTCGGAATCAGTATAAAATGGACCAACTTCGACTCCTAAAATAAATAAATTGGGTACAGTAGTTCAATGCAGTTTGTTGGGAATATTTTTTTCATAAGAATTTGGGAAAGTTATGAAATGTCCTATAAATGTCTGTCCTATTCCTGATCTAAGGGTCTAGACTTTTAGCGGAGATTAATCTGTGCTACAGTAAATTTATCACTTAATCATGAGCCATGTATGAGGGAGTCGGAGTCAGAGTTGGGTCGGTGTCATGGAAATTGAGGAGTTAGAGTTGGAGTAGGAGGTTTGGCTTACCGACTCCACAGCCCTGGCACCAATGCCTCTACCACTTGTCAACAACACAGGTCTTCAAAGGATTATTCTCATATTTAGCAAACAGAAGAAAATGGTAGACCGTGAGAAATCAGGCAATTTACTTGCCATTTTTAGCATACTCCATTCTTCTATTCTCATATTTCTCTTTTTCTTTTATACAGCTTATTACCAAGAGTGGGGACACCACAGTGGTCTAATAGCCGTGATAAAATATGCGCAGTACTTACAAGCTCTTTCCAGTTGAGTAGTTGAGTTTGTAAGCACTGCAGGGTGGAGCATGCGGGATTGCTGGAGCACGCAGTTTTCTAGCTTCAGCTCCATTGCTCTTCCGATGCTACAGAAGCAATGTTACCAGCATCGGAGATCACCACTCAGGCCAACAGTGCGACAATGCTACTGGCCTAAACTGTCACTCAATCAGGAGTGCCCCAAAGTCAGGGGGCTGAGAGCGGTAGAATCTACAAACTACATCCAACATGCCAGCTAATACTTTAGGAGTGAGAGGACACTCCTGATCTTAAAGGAGATTTTTGTAATCTTTATCTCAAGACGTCTTGCTTTGGTAAATTTAATGGAATATTCATTCTTGATGTAAAAGCTGTCCCACACCACTACACAGGAACAAATGTAGAAACTCTGTAGATTCAAATCAAGTCTTCATTTTAAGAGCTTTCAGCATCATTCCCAGACAAATAACAGCCATACTTGTACTAGATACCCAAGGGCAGATTGGGTTCTGTAAAGTGTAACTACAGTGGAATAGACTAGGAACAATCTCTGACTGCCAGGGGACTAAGTAGAGTTTTGTTCATAGAACTTTGTTAAAAAAGTTGTGGTTCAGGGATATCAGCACACTCCACTGAGTAGCAGATTGCATAAGACAATGCTTAAAGGGAGTCCGTCAGCAGGATTTCACCCCCCAACTATTTATATGAGCATGGAGCTCTTTCAAGGAGAAGTCCAGCATTACCTTTACATGGCCAGTCCGTTCCTCCATTACTGAGAGATCAGCGTTCCTCCATTACTGAGAGATCAGCGTCTGAACTGATATACAAATGAGGTTGAAGGACTATTTGTATATCTAAAGCCTCCATCACTCCAGCTCTTTTTCCTGCCTAGTGCCGCCGCCTCCTGCTTGACTGACAGCCTGTATGCTGTGTGATTTCAGGCAAAGGAGCAATCACTCAAGCAGGATGAGGTGGCTCTGGGCAGGAAATAGATCTGGAGTGACAGAGGCGTTAGATCTACAAATAGTCCTTCAGCTTCATCCGCATATCAATTCAAACACTGATTTCTCAGTAATGAAGGAACAGACTGGCCACGTAAAGGTATTGCTGGATTTGTCTTTGACAGAGCTACATATGTAGCACCCCGAGGGCTCGGCTGCTACAGGGGTATTGCACCTCAGACCAGAGGTGTGATATTCCACTCCCGGGTAAGGATGGAGTGTGGACCAGGACTCAGTAAGCTGCATGAACCACACACACCCCATTTCCGAGGAACAGACCAACGGTGCTCCCACTAGACAGAGTGCAGGCACGACAGCTTCTGTTCCTGGCTGGAGTGGGGAGGGGGGTGGAAAACCCAGTGGTGTAGGAGCAGATAGGAGTGGGTTTCTGGGCATAGATAGGAGCCCATTGGTTGCTAGTCACCTGGGCTCGGGTGTCAGAAGGAGGTATATAAGGTGGGCACCATCTTAGAACAGGGTTCAGTTCAGTCCAGTCCAGTTCAGTTCAGTGGAGACAGTCTGAGGAGAAGACGGGAAGCAGAGCCCCTGCATGGGCTCTGCTCTGCAGGCAGGCCTTGTCAGGAGGCTGGAGCCTGAGAGAGAGAGAGAGAAGAAGGAACAGAAAGGAAAGTAAGAAAGGAACTGGAACAGAGGAGAAAGGAAGCAAGGAACACAGAGAAAGGCCCAGAGACACGAAGGCAGAAGGAACCCCATATGCCCAGAGGAGATACTGGGTGAAGGGTTGGCAGAATAGGGTACCGGAAACCAAATTGGTGGAGGCGACTAATCCTCAGCCAAAACCGGAGGTTGTGACCACATCTTGGTGCGACCCCTCACTACATCCACCAGAAAGGCATACCGCATAGGGTCAGGGAAACCGGGAGAGGTTTCGCCAACAGAAGGCCCGAGGAAGCTGGACAAAGGTGGGTCACTAGTGGGGACGGCCAGTAGAAAGGAAGAGAGGAGAGCTCTGAGCCACGCTCTGGAATTGCCTGGGAGTTGACCGAGTCCCTCACCTGGTGGACGCAGCACGGCTTGGGCAGTCATCGCCTGCAGCATTGACCTGAATAACAACCGTGAGTAAAGCTTTGGAAACTGCAATTACAAGTCTCTGTGATTCCTTGCCGCACCAGCACCATTAGCACTGGGACGCTCACACCATTACTCCCATCATTATCCACACTAGCTGCCCTGAGGCAATACTCCTCCCGTGGGGAGTCATCCCATACTCAGCTGCACAAACAACATCAGCCTCAGCGGTCTGCAGCGCAGCGGCGGTCCCCACTGACCGCAATCCACGGGTGGCGTAGTCGGACACTTATTACAATACAAATAGACTGCCACTGGTTTGACCGCCCTGGGCACGGACCGGGTCACCGCCACGGAGAACTACAACCCCCAGCGATCCGGCTCCGGGTATCCCCCTGCACAGCACAGGCCCAGGGGGCGCGTCAACTTTGGCGTAGTCGGCAGGATCATTACCAACCCGCCACAAGCGGGTATTGCGTGCCTGAAGAAAACTGCACATGTACCTTAAAAAGAAGTCTCCCGCCATTTCCAGAAGTTTCCCGCTGTCCGGAGTCGTTTCCCGCCATCCGGAGCCGATTCCCACCATCAGACGCCATTTTGGACCGTTTCCCGCCATCTTCATCAGTTTTTCCCGCCCTGGCAGAGCGGACGCCATTATGTGCGCACCAAAGGACAGCAGGAAGCCACCTCCCATCGTGGGCCAGGTCCCAGAGTGGCGCCAAAGAGGGAGCCCGCCCCCACCAGCCATGAATGCAGCAATGGAGATGTCCATCAACGTGGGGGGGCTGCCCCTGAAGGTGATTGTCAGCAGATGCCCCCAAGACCAACCTCCATGGGGGCGGATAGGAAAGAAAACTGAGGGGCTGGGTGCGGCCTGGATCAGTCTGGACCTGCTGCACCCGGAGATGGAGGGAGCAGAAAACTCCACCAGCACCCTGGCCCGCAGCCTGCTGCAAGCGGAGCCACCCTGCAGCCTGACAAAACTGCTGGCCCAACTGCCTAGAGACCCGGATCGTGCGCGCACAGCGCTGGAAGATCTGAATAGAAGAATGGTCCGGGCGCAGCGGGATGTGTTTGCCGGGTGGAGAGAGGAGATGGCCCGGCAGCACGGAGGTGACCAGCAGAGGACCCCGCCGGAACCGGGCAGCGCGCTTACCACTGGGCGCGGAGAAGAGGGACCGGCAGCTGCAGATGACGCCGCGGAGGAGGCCACGGAGACCGAGGCAGGTAATGGGGACGCCACCACCCCAAGCCCGGGGAACACCAGCCTGCCCTCACCCTCCGTTGCGGGACCCGAAGCCCCGGGGACTGTACCTGACACCACACCTCCACCGCCACCAGCTAGGCCTCAGGCAGCAAGCACCGTCGTCACGCCCCGCCCCGCGCTGTGCCCTCTGAACCCTGGTGCCGTACAGCGTGAGACGTCACGGGCCAGGACGCAAGACCCAGCATACCCGGGCGCCGCTGCCTCACCAGCGCCCCCTACCTTGGCGGTGCCACCCCTGGGCGCGACCAACAAGCGACCACCGGCCTGGTCGCAAGGCCGAGTGCCCCCGGGCGCTGCCACCCGTCCGAAGCCCACAGTGCCACCCTTGGGCGCGGACCTGTATGCCCAATATACCAGCCCGGACGGGCTACCCTTTGAATGGCCGCCGGAGTTCGCCAACCCCCGTCTCCGGAAAGAGCGACCCCTGAGTGAGCCTTTGATCCCGGCCCCGGAGCCCGCCAACATCGCTCCACCCCTGCCGGAGGATGCCCAGTTTGCATGGGACCCCACTGGCGAGAACCTCATGGGCTTCACCCAGGAGACCCGGGCGGAAGAAGCCCAGCGCCTGGAGTGCTGCCGTCAGCAGCTAGCCACCTGTGAAAGAGAGCGGCGGCAGAGGCGCATCAGGGAGCAGCGACTCCAGGCCAGGAGCGCAGAGCAAAAGAGGAGGGCCCGACAAGACATCCACGCCATCCGCGGACCCAGAGCCACCGGGACCGTAGTCAAGTTCCAGCTGGAGCATGGCTGGGGCTTCGTCAGAGACCCGGAGGCGGACACCGACGTCTTCGTCACTAGAAGGGACGTTGAAAGCCACCTGCCAGAGGGACATCACGGACGTGACCTGTACCCCGGCGACGTGGTCACCTACACCCGGCACAAGGGCGCAAAGGGACTGTACGCCCTCCACGTTCACCGGCTCACAGAGGAGGAACTGCAGTACCGCCCAGACGCGGAATACACTGAGGATCCGGACGGACCAGAAGATTACCCGGAAGAGCGAGGAGGACACCGTTACCAGTAAAATGGTAAAATGGAACTGTATATAGTTACCCGTCAGGGTACAAGAACTGTTACTTGTGTGCCCCTTCCTAAATTACCAGGCTGAGGACTGTGAGCAGCCACTCCCTTATCCCCACTGGCCGAGGACTGAGAGCGGCCAATCCCTTGTAAATAGTTGCGCTTCTTAAAGCGCCCCCTACTGGTTTTATACAAAAACCGCAACGCCTACCTCAAGACGGATTAAATGGACTGTTGCACCTTTACCTGGTCGCAAGTTGCACAGCGGCCAGAGCTCAAGAATGTTCTACTTGAAAAAGTTTTATATTGAAAAGTTTTATATGCTGCTAGAATAATAATGCAAATGTTTTATGTGATGTTTTATATGCTTAAAGAGTTCCAGTGGCATTAGCAAGATGTTTTATGAAAAGGAGTACCAGTAACGTTAAAAAGAGAAGAATACCTCCCATAAAGGGATGAGTGAAAAGTTATTGTCTTATATACGAATGCATTCTAAAAACTTGTATGTTTAAATTGTCTTTGCTCTTTTCCAGCCCGAGGACGTGCTGTGATTTACCAGGGGGGAATGTAGAACCCCGAGGGCTCGGCTGCTACAGGGGTATTGCACCTCAGACCAGAGGTGTGATATTCCACTCCCGGGTAAGGATGGAGTGTGGACCAGGACTCAGTAAGCTGCATGCACCACACACACCCCATTTCCGAGGAACAGACCAACGGTGCTCCCACTAGACAGAGTGCAGGCACGACAGCTTCTGTTCCTGGCTGGAGTGGGGAGGGGGGTGGAAAACTCAGTGGTGTAGGAGCAGATAGGGGTGGGTTTCTGGGCATAGATAGGAGCCCATTGGTTGCTAGTCACCTGGGCTCAGGTGTCAGAAGGAGGTATATAAGGTGGGCACCATCTTAGATCAGGGTTCAGTTCAGCCAGAGGAGAAGACAGGGAGTAGAGGCTCTGTAGGAGCTCTACTCCAGGAGGGCCTAGTGAGAGGCCGAGGAGGAGGTGAAGGGGAGCTGGGATTTTGGCTCATCTCAGCTCCAAGAGAACAGAACAGAAAGGAACAGAGAAAGAGAAGGAGAGACAGAGAAACAGAAGGGCTCAGGAACAAGAAGGTGGAAGGGACTCTAAGAACCCACGAGAATCCAGGGTGCAGGGTCAGGCAGATTAAGGGTACCGGATCCCAAGTTGGTGGAGGAGAAACAACCCTCAGCCAAAGACCAGTCATCGTGATCACCTATTGGTGCGACACCTCATCAAACCTGCTAGGAAGGTACCATAAAGGACAGCGGAGGACGGGGCCCACGTTTAACCGCACAAGTCCGCGGCAGCCGGACAAAAGTGGGTCACTGGTGAGGCAGGCCAGAGAAAGGATTAAAGGGGGTCCTGTGCCATGCTCTTGACTGCTTGGGAGTTGACCGAGCCCCACACCTGGTGGACGCAGCACGGCTTGGTCGGTCACTGCCGACGGAAGTGACCCGGGACAAACGAACTGTGAGTAAAGACCCTGGACTGTAACTTGTTGTCCGTGTGCTCCTTCGCTCCTCCGGCACTACCGGTACTGGGACCTTCACCACCATCACTCCCACCATCCACTACACTGCCCTGGGGCCGCACTCTTCCCGTGGGGAGTCACACTACCCTAGCTGCACACTTCATCAGCCCCAGCGGTCTGCATGCAGCGGCGGTTCCTAATAACCGCAATCCACGGGTGGCGTAGTCGGACATTATCTGAAGCACGTAGCAGACTACCATTGGTCTGACCACCCTGAGCCGCGGGACCGGGCCGCCACTACTACCCCCATCGTTCCCCTATCGCCCGGATCCGCGTGCCCCACGGCCCAGGGGGCGAGTCACATACATAAATAGTTTGTTGGATGAAATTCTTCTGACAGACTTTCGAGTCGTTAGAAGATGACCAATAGTTTATATCAATTGTTTGAGTTCAATAAAACCAAAATTTATAATCCTGCAATTTTCACACTGGCCCCTAAGGCTTTTTTTTTGACTCGTACTTCCTGTGCTAGTTTTTCTTTCAGGAAGAGTTTTCAGCAGGCTTCTCATTAGCAAAACCAGGATTAAAATAACAGGTAACACATCTGTACGGAGCTGAGAACACAGCATCCACAAATCACAATAGGTAATTTCATTGCTTCCCCTCCCATCACAATGACCTTGGTACCTGAACGTTATTTGCTTCAATACAAAAGATATAGAGTCTAAATCTGTTCATTGCTGCTAATATACATGTGCATTTACTGAAACAGGAAGTTAAAGTCTAAAACAACCCCAGTGGCCAGTATGAAAATTGCAAGATTTCTAATTATTAATAAACATTGTGATATGGAGAAAAAATGTTACCACAAATATTTAAAAAATATATATATTTAGCACAAAACCGTGACTTAAACAATATGTATGTCTTTAGTAATTTACTCTTGAATGTAAGTTTGTCCCATTTTAAGTCACATTTCCTCACTTAGCAAGTTTCCTGTATAATACCCCCTCCTTGCCCTTAAAGAGGCTGTCCATTACTTTAGTACTGATGACCTATCCCAGGATAGGTCATCAATGTCTGATCAGTTGGGGTCCAACACCCGGCACCCCCGTCTATCAGCTGTTATCGGTGTCGACAGCAGCTGCCGGTCGGAAGTACTCTCTTGCGGAGCTGGCAGCCTTCTGACAGTGGCCGGGGCTTGGTACTACATATCCGCCTCCTATTCAAATCAATAGGAAGCGGATGTGCAGTACACTGCGGCAGTCACTACCAGAATACGGCCAGTTGCGCAAGAGAGTACTTCCGGCCGGCGGCCAACAACGACACCGATAACAGCTGATCGGCGGGGGTGCCGGGTGTTGGACCTCTACCGATCAGTCACTGAGATTTTCTAGAACTTCAGTCATTGATTTTCTATACATAATGAGATAGTGACACCATTGTAATACTCACATAAACGAATACATTAATGGAGAAAATAGTATTGTTACCTTGGAAATGTTACTGGATCGGCTGACTGATCGCCCCAGAGTCTTTTCATTCTGAAACACAACATAAATAAAAAGACATGAGATGTGCTATAAGAGAATGCCCATGATAGAGAGAACAGGCAACAATGTCCATCAGTCAGTATAGATGAATACTGATTACTGTGAGTATTGGACACCAAGACACAACAATGTCAATCTTATAATGAGATTTCCTGATAAAAAAAAGTGAAAGAAAACACCACTATAGTGCACATAAACAAATTTCTTCCCCTAATCAAACATTTGCCAGTTAGCAGCGTAGGAAATAGAATGGGACTACACACAAGGTTTGTTTGTAGTCTGTAGCCATGGAGACACAAATAGTCCTCCCATACATAGTATGGGTGGAGCTGGCCTTGGCGACCCCTCACTTGTCAAATTCATGATGTTCCTTACGCCACAAAATCTTACTCCAGTCACGCCAGTTCAAACCTTGCCTGATTCATTAAGAAGGGTGCGCCTCTTAATTAATCAGGTGCCTTTCACTTCACCCTGCCCCCTCATCTAGTCCAGCCTGACAAAAAGACACATTGCATCTGGGCCTCTAGCAAAAAAAATTCCAATTTCACAATTTATGTGAAATAACTACAACCTTTTAAGCCAGCTTTCTGACTTTATGGGTATGCGCACACGATCCGGACAGGCAGCTCTTTGGACGCAGACTACTTTATGCTGCGTCCAAAGCGCTACGTTATACTGAACGCAGGTGAACACATGCGGATTAACCGCATTCAATACATTGTACTCTAACAATTTCTCTTGTGGAGACCAGCCACTCGACAAGAGAAATTGACATGCTGCGATCTGGAAAGATGCACCATATGTCAGTGTCTGCGGGTGATCCACAGGTGCAGATGCCCGCATAGTGGATATGGGATTCCTACAAATCCCATCCGTTATGCTGTAACATCTGGACACTGTGGGTTTTACCCTGCATAAGCACGCAGCGTCAAACCCGCAGCGGCTCCGGATCGTGTGCACATACCGTAAGGCTGTGTGCCCACGATGAGTTTTTGGTGTGTATTTTTGCCGCATCAAAAACGCAGCGTCTTACAGTTCCAGCAAAGTGGATGGGATTCATAGAGATCTCATGCCCACTGTGCTTCTTTAATCAGGGCAAACTGACCTGCGGTGCGAGTTTCAAGTTAACATGTCAATTCCTGTTGCAGTTACACTGAGTTTTAGCTGCAGATTTTCCCTATAGGCCACAGTCCCACTCTGTGTTCGGTCAGTATTTTTTCTCAGGAGTGGGAGCCAAAACCAGGAGTGGGTGATAAATGCAGAATTGGTGACTTGTTTCTATTATACCTTTTCTCTGATTGTTCCTCACGTGGTTTTGGCTCCCACTCCTGAGAAAAAATACTGACCGAATACTGACAGTGGGGCCGTGGACATTGACTTGCATTAGATCTAACAATCTGCAGGTAAAAAATGCACATGTGTTTTTAGTGCGTTTCCATGCATGTAATCTGCACATGACTATCAAAGTTTTGTCAAAGTCAAATACCAGGAAGTGTCAAAAACAAACTTTGCGTAAAACATGATACACCAAAACGAGACAAAAAACGCAGCGTCAAAAAAGTGATAGGAACACATGTAGAAAAACGCACTCAAAAACGCATGTAATCTAATTTACATAATAGAAGCAGAAATTCTGCAACATCAAAAACTCAACAAAAGCTCATCTTGGGAATGTAACCTTATACTGTTATAGGAGGTTACAAGCTCTTTTTTTATGGAATCCTATTTTTAGGATGATAAAATTCTGTATCCAGATACTGAAGAATCTGTGAATCGTGAAGTAACTCATTCATATTTTTATTTTAACATCAATGTGAATAATCCCCTAGAGCAGAGGATGTGCGACCGGTTAGCGGAGAACCACTCACCATACACTGAATGCACAGGCTTTTGAATTGATGCCAGTCACTGGAGGGATGCTATCCAGTTCGGTACTATACAGTTAGAGTGACCTTTTCAGCAAGTGTCCTTTATTGTCAAGAAACGTCTGGTATCCCAGCACTAAACATACCATCTCAGCAATTTTGATCCTTCAAGATGACATATTATATAATGTGCACTTACAAACTATTTTGGGCTTAAAGCTTGAAACTTGCTGCTTTTCCCATTCGTTTAATAGAAATGTCAGGCGAGAATGTCGCTGGATTTGCCTCTGCGGTCACTTAAACACGTGTGGCTTTTACAGCAGACGAGTGCATGACCTGTAACTGGGTATAGTTTGTCCTCGTTATAATTGAAGATTTCACTGTTCGCTGCTGCGCCTCTAAAATCTCACCTCTGCAACCTCTGATTTTTACCAAATCTCCAGTCATCACTTGGTAACTGAATGTCCCCATCTTTCAGCAGACTAACTTACCAAAGACCACACAGCTGTAATACAGAAATATCAGAAATAATATGAAATACTTTTTCACACTATTTATCAATTTTTTTTCTGGTTTGCAGCCATGAAAATATAATGATGCGTGGCAGAATATTGGCCACTGAAAGGCAGGAAAATAAGACGCATTACTAATGCAAAAAAAAAAGAAGAAGCTTGCCCCGGTCATATTTTGTGGAGAGCCGTTCTAAATAGAAGGAGTCGTACCATGATCATAACGATTACCTACCCACAGAAGTTGCTGCATTTTGGAGTCTCACTAATCGTGAACAGAGGTCTAGAGTCCACTGGAGGAAAG
Organism: Phyllobates terribilis; assembly: GCF_046119375.1. Lineage (NCBI taxonomy): Eukaryota > Metazoa > Chordata > Amphibia > Anura > Dendrobatidae > Phyllobates > Phyllobates terribilis. The sequence continues at coordinate 517,776,212 of NW_027362765.1, read as the reverse complement.
TAGCATCAGTCGAGCACTTGAGCTGTCACGCCATTCATTGTCTATGGAGCAAGCCGGAGACAGTTGAACACTTTACTTAGCTACTTCAGGGTCTATCGGTCACACTGTAGTCAATGAGAGAGCAGCAGAGCGCATGCTACACGGATTTTCCATTCAAATGGAGGACTTGGGACCCCAGAGATCCGCTACTCATCACCTAGTCACTCTAACTTTGGTGCAATCCCTTTACTGAAGTTTTGCTACTATTAAATGCTAAAGTTTTAATAAAGCAAGTGTCTCCTTGATTACAGACCACAAGCACAATCTACTGTGCGGTCTGAAAGCAATTAAAGGGAATCTGTCAGCAGGTTTTGCTACCTCATCTGAGAGCAGCTTGATATAAAGCAAAGAGAAGCTGAATCCAATGATCTATCACTTAGATTACTGGGTAAAGCCGTTCTCACACAATCAGAGCTTTTAGATTTAGCAATGAAGCAGAGCTGAGGAAGATAACTCCGCCCACACCAGGCTCTGTATATACATTGTCCATAGACAGTGAGGTGTCTATCACAGGAGGGGGCGTGTTGGACCAAGGCTCACCAGCTAGGCACAACAATGATAAGCCACATAAAACAATCATTACAAGCAAACAAAACCTTGGAGCTTGATAAGAAAGCCATTGCTGAATTCTGTGTTTTAACCCCTACATCAAGCTGTGTTCAGATTACACAGCAAAAACCTGATGACAGGTTCCCTTTAATTTGTCTGCTTGCTTTTTTTGCTAACCTACATACAGTAGAAGAGAGGGAAGGTGTAAGGGAGTATCTAAAGGGGTATTCTCAGATTGAAAAGTTATCCCCTATTCGTGTATACGTTCCCGATTGCTGGGACCCCACCGATCCAGAGGATTGAAGAGCCATGGGTGAATGGAGTGGTGGTCAATCGTGCACTCCCTCTCCAATCACTCTTGTGAGAGTGCTGAAGACCATCTGAGTGCAACACTCTGCAATCCCATTAGAGCGGCAATGTGGATTATCGACTATTCCACAGGGCTCCTTGGTTCTTGGAACAATGGGGGTCCCAGCAGTCAGACCCCCAGTGATGGGGAAGTTATCTCCTATTCTATGAACAGCAGATAACTTTTAAACATGAGAATACTCCTTTAACCACAGGATCCGACAACGTACTGGATTTGTGTGTAGTCTGTTACCAAAGGTACCAAAGGTTGTAAACACAAAATAGTAAAAGATTTTTAATTAAGACTGATGCTAAGGCATCTCTATTCCTTTTTATATCTTATGTGCACTGGAGCAATGTGGTGACACACATCACGCAGCAATTTATTTTTCCAATAACCACATCGAAAGACAAACTGTGAATCAGAATTTCAGTCTCCGTCACTCACACACATCCCTAACCCATTTGTTCTTCTTAAACAAAGCAACGATGGAACTTTAAACATTCAAGTGAGATCAAATACAGATGTTGAGTTATAGGCAATGCTTTGTTTCGGCAGCACATGCAATTAACCTCTGCTAAGAACATCATTTTAATTGCCAAAGGTTTACATTTTGAAACCGCTCTTGGGAATTTGCTGCTTCAAAAGCGCACCACGTGTTCCTCTAATTTCCATATGCAAAACCGCTCATTATTGTACACGCTGCAGATAAAATAACAATCTTAAAACAACAGGTAGTTGTATTTAATCATCATAGTGAGAAATATTATTTCCTATGCCAACTAATTAGGCTTGCTGGCAAAGAAACTGGGAAAAATATGCGTGTTGGGGCATGTAGAGCAAAAGAAAGGAAATAAAAATAAAAAAATTCCCCAAAATTATTATTTTTTGGGCTGTTTTTAAAAGACATTGCCACGCAAGGTGAGGGAAAGACTAAGTGCAACATGAAGGGAAGAGGGGAAGGAAACCAAAACACTAGGGAAAGGGGGAGTGGAGAGCCCTAGGCAGATCTGATATTACCCGGCCTACCCTACCGTTTCTATATAGGTTCCATACCTATCGCCGAGCAGGAACCTAAACACTGAATGTCCCTAGAGCTTGGCCCTAGATAGGGAGGGGACAGGGTGAGCACTAGTCAAGCGCCACTACAAACTAAAGACAACACGGTAGACAAACAAAGGGGATACACTTAGACACCAGAGAGATAATGCCAACTGTCCTCCAAGGGCACCAGAGAAAAAATTAGCCAACTGCTAGTGTTCCAAGCCAACACAGAGGTACATAAAACTATCAGCGGCGCGTCTCTGGAAAAACAGAGAGTTTTTAACTACCAAGCAAGGGTGTGTCAATTAGCAGCAGATGGTGGAGGCAGCGATGAGTCCTAAAGGACGAAGGATACAACAATACCAAAGAGATGAGAGGATCAAGAAGGCATCTGAAATGCCAAGCGCAGTGACCTTCTGCAGCTGGCTCCAAAGCGACTGTCTGTCACACCTGACACACCCATGACAGACAGAGGCAACAAGCCCACATGCAACTGGCCAGACAGTAATTCGATCAACTGCTTAACCTCTGCATCTGTAACATGAATATGATGTGGGTGAAAAGAAAGGCAATGACGTGGGGGCCAAAAGAAAAGCAATGCCATGGGCGCCATCATTCTGTCGAGATATAAAGGGTCCTTTCACTCTACTAACTGATGGTAGGGAGTGCATCTTAAGGATTTTGTCTAGTAGAGATGAAATACTAAAAACTAACATAACCAAACTTTCACGCCAAAAAAAGAAACCCCTGTGCCATGCAAAATGATGTATATAATAGAACAAAGGGGTCCTCTGACCATTTCCATTTATTAGACCACCACTGTGGTGGGATGATGCTTACTTGCATGTAAAGCTACATTTACCTCATAGTGACCACTTCTAGAGCCACTTCGATTAGAAAATTACCAATGGGCCTCTGGTTAAACAAAAAAAAAAAGTTGTCCTGATGACAGAAATCCATACTCTAAACCTTTTTTTTTTTTAAACTTTGTCCAACTTTTATTCTATGTTATTATGATATAAAGGTAAAAAAAATCTCATAATAAAAGCAAATATTTATTTCTCCTTCACATTTCATTTACACATTTTTTGAAAAAAAAGTCCTATAGAGGCCACATTCAGTATTCAATCAGTATTTCACATCAGTATTTATAAGCCAAAACCAGGAGTGGGTGAAAAATACAGAAGTGGTGACGTGTTTCTATTATACTTTTCCTCTGATTGTTCCACTCCTGATTTTGGCTTACAAATACGGAGATAAAAAACTGACCAAATACTGGACGGATGTGTACGGAAAGAGATGAAAATAGACAAAGCTATAAAACTTGAAAATTTCATCCAAGTATATGGAAAAGCAAAAATGTACTAAAATCACAAAGGTATGAAATAAGCTTCAGCCCGAGAGCGAAAAGGTTAATGGATACTGAATCGGTCGTTTATTTTTATCTTTTATCATGTCAGCCAGACCCTTTAAATGTGCTGATGAATGGCTTTATATAAACTGCTTTTGCTTGAGTAAGTAAAAAAAAAACATAATGACCTCAGAACTCTCCTTGGCTGACATTACACAATAACCAAGCAACTGAATTGAATTATGTTATTTAGCTGCATCGTAATAAGGAGACAGAACATTGCACAAATTATATTTGCATTTAATGGCTCTCCTGGATTAAATATCTGTCATTGCTCACGGTAGTACTAGGTGGCGCTGTTCGCCTAGTTTAGTAATCAAGTGTGAGTAAGCAAAAATTGTAGCATGAGTGCGCATAGATGGGTAAGCCAATTTTTGGGCTTTAACAGGGACCACAATGTATTTCCTTACAAAAAAGAAAAAAAAGTCCACTATATCTAAAGTAAAGGAGTCATCAACTATCTGCATGATGAGTAATAGCTTATAAATCACGCAGGGTCCAAATGCTGGGACGCCATCGATTGCCAGAAAGGGCCATTTTTATTCTCATTGGAGTGGCATCACACATGGTCGACCACCCTCCATGCGGTCTCTATGTGATAGCTGACCCATAGCTTTTTCAACAGCCCCAAAGAGAATACATGGAGCTCTGGTTGAGCATTCACATAGCTGATGAGGATAAAAGTGGCAGGTTCTGGAGATCAGTGGGGGTCTGACCAGTCCTGCAGCAGATGATAACTTCCTTCCTCCAGACAACCCTTTTAATCACACAGTTCACATAACTTCTTGGCAACATGTGACATACATTTAGGTCCAACATACACAGCCAATGGATTGAGAAGGCTTTATATACAGTGGGAGTCAACTGTGGTAGATCGGCAAGAGTCGTCTGCCACCGCCATAAAAGGAGGTAACACGATCATGGCAGATTAACCTTCTAAAACTCTATGACAGTCACTCTGATCTTGCCAAAAACCTTATAAAGCTGCGGTAAATAGCAACATCTGCAAACTATGGGGCCCGATTCAGCAAGCAGTTTTTGCCAGTTTTCTGGCACAAAACTACTTGAAATGTCCAAAAATTTGTGTGCATGGCATAGTGAGCAAAAAGATTGCGACTATGTGATTATTAGCGTTTTCACATCAGTCTCGAACAGCTCAAGCAACTTTTTATAAAGTGGGAGGAGCTCAGCTTTGAGGGGGCGTCGCTGTGTAGAACCAAGAAATTTATCATAATTAAAGGGAACCGGTCACTAGAAAAAAAACTATTAACCTGCATACATATGGAGTTAATCTGTAGGTTAATAGGGTCATTAACCTGCCCGGTGTCCGCACTTAGCCGAACACTGTGTGGAGAAAATTAACTTGACAGCGTTCCGGTTTCAGTCACCACTCTGAGAGGCTATAACTGTGCCTCTGGCCGTGACGGACACTGGCTCTGCATTGGAGCTGGCTGTCAGTCAGAGCCAGGGGCGCGATTACAGCTGCTGCTCTGTATTTTCAGAGCTTAAGCGCATTGCTTCCCTTGGCCAGCTCTTCACAGCGCCACACTAGGTAACGGACAGGTCTTTTTTTTTCGTATACATTATTATAATGCTTTACTTACTTTTTTCCCCACTGTATATAGCGCTATCATATTTTGCAGCGCTTTACATACATCATCATCGCTGTCCCCATTGAGGCTCACATTCTAAATTCCCTATCAGTATGTCTTTGGAGTGTGGGAGGAAACCAGAGAACCCGGAGGAAACCCAGGAAAATAGTGAAATGCCTTTCAATAACCTCTAGCAGCGCTGTGAAAAGCCGGCCAAGGGCAATGTTGGACTAACCTAGTCTCCAGCTATGATGCCAGGCCGAATCTTTTAAGTATAATTTCACTGAAACTCCAGAGTGCTTCAAAGAAAATATATCTGGCTGTAATCATGCAGCCAGGCCTGGATTCATGGTGCCCGCGATTTGTGCAGCATGAATCAGTGACAGCTTCCCTTTAATTCAATGCATCAAATGGAACGTTTCTGCAGCCAGTAGATTAATTTCAGAGGCATGTGACAGTAGGAGAAATTTCTGCAGTATAGGAACACACAAATAAATATTTGGTCATTGCTAGGGTAACTGGAGATGTGTCTAATATGCTTAGTTTAGAGGATTTTTTTTAGATGTGTAGTTAAAAAAAAGAAAAATCTTGAGCTGGGAGGAATAATCTACAACCCCTGGCAAAAATTATGGAATCACCGGGCTCGGAGGATGTTCATTCAGTTGTTTAATGTTGTTGAAAAAAAGCAGATCACAGACATGGCACAAAACTAAAAGTCATTTCAAATGGCAACTTTAGGGCTTTAAGAAACACTAAAAGAAATCAAGATAAAAAATGTGGCACTCAGTAAGGGTAATTTTTTTCAGACCATGCAGTGGGAAAAAATTATGGAATCACTCAATTCTGAGGAAAAAATTATGGAATCACCCTGTAAATCTAAATTTCCAAAACTAACATCTGCATCAAATTAGATCTGCTCGTTAGTCTGCATCTAAAAAGGAGTGATCACACCTTAGAGAGCTGTTGCACCAAGTGGACTGACATGAATCATGGCCCCAACACGAGAGATGTCAATTGAAACAAAGGAGAGGATTATCAAACTCTTAAAAGAAGGTAAATAATCACGCAATATTGCAAAAGATGTTGGCTATTCCCAGTCATCTGTGTCTAAAATCTGGACCAAATACAAACAACATGGGAAGGTTGTTAAAGGCAAACATACTGGTAGACCAAGGAAGACATCAAAGCGTCAAGACCGGAAACTTAAAGCAATATGTCTCCAAAACAGGAAATGCACAACAAAACAAATGAGGAACGAATGGGAGGAAACTGGAGTCAATGTCTGTAACCGAACTGTAAGAAACAGCCTAAAGGAAATGGGATTTACATACAGAAAAGCTAAACATAAGCCATCATTAACGCCTAAACAGAAAAAAACGAGGTTACAATGGGCTAAGGAAAAGCAATCGAGGACTGTGGATGACTGGATGAAAGTCATATTCAGTGATGAATCGCGAATCTGCATTGGGCAAGGTGATGATGCTGGAACTTTTGTTTGGTGCCGTTCCAATGAGATTTATAAAGATGACTGCATGAAGAGAACATGAAAATTTCCACAGTCATTGATGATATGTGGCTGCATGTCAGGTAAAATGTCAGGTAAAGGCACTGGGGAGATGGCTGTCATTGCATCTTCAATAAATGCCCAAGTTTACATTGATATTTTGGACAGTTTTCTTATCCCATCAATTGAAAGGATGTTTGGGGATGATGACATCATTTTTCACAATGATAATGCATCCTGCCATAGAGCAAAAACTGTCAAAACATTCCTTGAAAGAAGACACATAAGGTCAATGTCATGGCCTGCAAATAGTCCGGATCTCAATCCAATTGAAAATCTTTGGTGGAAGTTGATGAAAATGGTCCATGACAAGGCTCCAACCTGCAAAGCTGATCTGGCAACAGCAATCGGAGAAAGTTGGAGCCAGATTGATGAAGAGTACTGTTTGTCACTCATTAAGTCCATGCCTCAGAGACTGCAAGCTGTTATTAAAGCCAGAGGTGGTACAACAAAATACTAGTGATGTATTGGAGTGTTCTTTTGTGTGTTTGTTTTTCATGATTCCATAATTTTTTCCTCAGAATTGAGTGATTCCATAATTTTTTCCCTCTGCTTGGTCTGAAAAAAATTACCCTTACTGAGTACCACATTTTTTATCTTGATTTCTTTTAGTGTTTTTTAAAGCCCTAAAGTTGCCATTTGATAGGACTTTAGTTTTGTGCCATGTCTGTGATCTGCTTTTTTTAAACAACATTAAACAACTGAATGAACATCCCCCGAGCCCGATGATTCCATAATGTTTGCCAGGGGTTGTAGTAGTGACAATCAGTATGGGTGAAAGTATTTACAATCCTGGAAAGTCTATTCCACTGTTCTGAAATACTCATTTTACTTCAGTGATACAGCTCTTTTATCTGTTGTATTGAACAAATATGAATGATTATTTCGAAGATTCGCTCTTCATAAAGTTAAGGAAAGAAATATATAGTATGTATCCTTGAATTGTCCTCTATGGGTAAGTTGATTAATACTTGACAGATTCTCCCACAAATCACAGTCTAAATGTGAATATCAAAATATAGCAGCTATAAATCAAAAATAATAATAAAGGACTACCATATAAAAACAATATATCAAGAATATAGAAACAAATATATAACATAAATGTAAAGTTAAGCTCATTATAGCCAAGAGATCATCATAGACCCAAATTCACAGACCTAGCACCAACCAAAATAGGAGATCAAAGTGCCCACCCCACCTGATACGTTACGCACAATGTGCTTCATCAGTGAAAATAATCCAAGTGTAATCAGTGTCCACCCTCCCAGCCTGACTAACAGCTGCAACTTGTACTGGCAGTGCAAGATTTAAGCAGGGAGGAAGAACTTTCATAAAGGATTATAGCCATTTTGACATGGATTTACTAAGTAAGTACACCAGCCTTATAAGGTTTAAATGATCTTTGTAACAATGTATATTGCGTGATAATAGATCTCCCCCATACATATTTGATTAACATCAATCAAGACCATTTCATTGGCACTAGCTCACCACTTAATGTGTATGGCGGGGCGGGGGGGTGTTCCTGACACCAGAGAAGAGTGAATGTCACACGCACGCCACCTAAGTTCAGATAGAGGTAAGACCGGCTACATGAATTTGTTGGAATCCTGGGGGAACCGTCACTCAGGGCGACCATAGGCTGCAGCTTCTCTCAGGCACAGGATAGATTCAATTGCTGACCAGACACATCTGACAAGAGAGTCTTCATAAACGGTAGAACAGTAACATTTAATGAGGTACGGCCAGTGCGATGCAAATGTCTCTTTGAGCAACAGGCTCTAGCAATAACAGTACAGTCTTTGCAGCACAGCAGTACACAGTCTATTATCCGGTAGCACAGTACAGCACAGTTTTAATGCATACACAACCACAGGCTTTTCCTTCACAAGGACTCAGTAGTACACAGCATTCTTTATCCTGCATGGAGATGGAGGGGGGAAGGGTGTGATAAGGGAGATGATCTCTATGACAGGCTTCCTTCCAGTCCTTATCTTCCTGGCCGATAATACTCCACACTGTTAGCTCAGGGAGTCTAACTGACCTTTGTTAAGCTTCCCTCCTGACCTGAATTCTGTTCCCTTGCCTTCTGTGAGATACAGATCATAAACCACCTTTCTCTTGGGCTCTGGCCAGACAGTAAATAACTTCCCCACAATCCCCCTGGGGCTCTGCTAACACTCCCCTTCTCCTGTGACTGTGTTAACCCCTCTAGTTGCTGGATTCTTCTGGAGCACAACACTTCCTGTGCTTGTGTTACTTCTAATAGTTGCTGAACACTTAAAGCAACAGCACTACTTCTGCATGTCACACTCTGCAACAGCACTACTTCTGCATGTCACATGAGGTATACAGTGTGAGTATTTCAAGTGTTTATGACGCGCCCCCTGGGCCTGTGTGTGCGGGGAATACCCGGAGCCGGATCGCTGGGGGTTGTAGTCTCCGTGGCGTGGACCCGGTCCGTGCCCAGGGTGGTCAATTCAGTGGCAGTCTTATTAGTGAGATAATAGTCCGACTACGCCACCCGTGGATTGCGGTCAGTGGGGGCCGCCGCTGCAAGGCAGACCGCTGAGGCCGGTGTTTTGTGTGCAGCTAAGAATGGGATGACTCCCCACGGGAGAAGTATAGCCTCAGGGCAGTTAGTGTGGATGATGGGAGTGATGGTGCACGAGCGTCCCAGTACTGGTAGTGCTGGTGCGGCGAAGAAGCACAGAGACGTGTGGTTGCAGTTTCCAATGCTTTACTCACAGTTCTTTACTGGTCCTAGTCGCCTCGGTACCGGCGGTGACTGCCCAAGCCGTACTGCGTCCACCAGGCAAGGGGCTCGACCAACTCCCAGGCAATTCCAGAGCGTGGCACAGGGCTCCCTTCTCTTCCCTTCTCTGGCCGTGCCCCACCAGTGACTCTACGTTTGTCCGGCTGCCTCGGGCCTTCTCTTGGTACACTGATCTCTGCGTCCCTGACCCTATGTGGTGTGCCTTCCTGGTAGGTGTAGTGAGCGGTCGCACCGAGATATAGTCACGACCGCCGGTCTTTGGCTGAGGATTAGTCGCCTCCACCAATTTGGGATCCGGTACCCTGTTCTGCCAACCCGTCACCTGCAATCTCCTGGGCCTCTGGGGTTCCTTCTCTCGTGTCTCTGGGCCTCTCTTAATGTGCTATTCCTTGTTTCCTTTCTCTTCTGTTCCTGTTCTCTCTGCTGTTTCTGGCCTTCACTCTAGGCCTGCCTCGTGGAGCTGGGCCCAGACTGAGCCACAGCTCCCTGTCAGCCCTCTCTGGCTGAACTCCTCTCTGAACAGACTCCCCGGACTGATCACTGTTCTAAGATGGTGCCCACCTTATATACCTCCCTCTATGTGTGAGCCCAGGTGACTAGCAACCAATGGGCTCCTACCTTTGCCCAGAGACCCAACCCCTATCTGCTCCTACATCACTGGGTTTTCCTCCCCCTCCCCACTCCAGCCAGGGACAGATGCTGTCGTGCCTGCACTTCTGTCTAGTGGGAGCACCGTTGAGCTGTCCCTCGGAAATGGGGTGAGTGTGTGCATGCAGCTTACCGAGACCTGGTCCACACTCCATCCTTACCCGGGAGTGGAATATCACACCTCTGGTTTGAGGTGCAATACCCCTGTAGCAGCCGAGCCCTCGGGGTGCTACATTTACATATTTTCTCTGCCTCATCTCGGTTATATTAATAATTCAACATTTAATAGTTATCCAAATTAACACTTTTTTTGGTGGAGGAGAGAGAGTTTTAAGAAGCGATTGCCTTGGGTGTCAGAGAAACTAGTTTTCTTCTCCAGGATCTAGCCTTTTTACAGAGCAAGTTCCTAAATCCTAAGTCCTACACTGTTCTCAAAAATACATCTTTTTGTTAGATCAGGATTTTGGCTTTTAATAAAGTGGAACAAGAATTAAATGAGAGTCTGCCAAACTCGGAAACTGACAACTTAGTTAAACAAGCCTTAAACAATTTAAATTTTTAACACTGGAATTGTTCCAAAGTGATTTCCAGATAAGAATGTAGAAACAAAAATCAACAACGCCTCAAATACAGACGTACTAATGGTATTATTATAAAGGGGTTGTCTTATGAAGACAAATCCTGTACATAAGCACTATTACGTTATATGCACATCATATGGGATAGACCCTAACTCAGGATGTTCCACCATGTGTCAGAATGCATGATCACTCTGTGGGGGCTCCTGTTCTGGTGGACTTGAAACAACATAATCTAATTATCTGAATAGCAGCCTTGTGATACATTTCTGGCTGCAGATTTCTAAGGCAAAATCAGTTGTTTGTCAGGCATGTAAGAAGCATATTCTTAAAGAGAATGTCATCAGGAAATTACCTATATCTTTGATCTATTGATTAGGAACAGTGGGAGTCAATCCTTTCTTCTGATTGGCAAATATCCACTAGACCTTCACAAAGTTTTTTGCTACACAGAGTATATAGGACTCCTCAATTTCTGCACAGAATTGGGTTTAAGGAGGATGCTGGTTGTCCTAGATGTGGAATGGCACCAGCGGATAATATGCATATGTTTTGGAATTGTGTCCTGTTGGTTGCACTTCTGCAATAACCTATTACACTATTTACAAGAAGTCTTTGCATTGCATGTTACACCAGAACCTTTCGTGTGCGTTTTGGGCCACATAAACGAGAAAACACAGGATGAAAATGAGAGAATTTCCCTGAAACGTATACTCCATCGGTCCAGAAGGCTTTTTGCTTACAGGTGGATTGATCCAACTGTTCTGGGACTGAAAAAAATGGCAGGTAAAATAATCTATTATCTTATCTATTAGATTGGAAGGAGGGGTGTATAGAAAAATGCAAAACTTTGAAGAAATGAGAGACGATATGGGGGGGCATATCATGAACATGTGGGGTTCCATTTTCTCCTATTACCCCTAGTGGAAATGAAAAATTTAAGATAAAGCAAAGTAATTTTTCATTTTCACAACCAAACAAAATTCTGTAATGCAGCTGTATGTTTAAAATGCTCATTATGATCCTACAAGAATTCATTGAGGGATGCAGTATGCAAAATGGTGTCATTTGTATGGAGTCTCTGCTGTTTCGGTACTTCAGGGGCTTTGCTAATGCAACAAGGAATCCACATTTACTCACCAAGACAAAATTAGTGTTCATTCTCTTCCAAGCCCTGCTGCATGACCAAACAGTTTCTGACTACATACAAGGGTACTGCCGCATTTGGAAAAAAATGGCTAACAAATTTTGGGTCCATTTTATCCTATAACCCCTTGTGAAAATGAAATAAATTGAGGGAAAAATAACATTTATTGGAAAAAATATAAATTGCAATTTTTTTTAATTCCACTTTGTTATTTCTTGTATATTATTTGAAAGGTTGAACAAATTTCCTCAATGCGTTTTTTTTATAGTTTGAGGAGTACAGTTTTAAAACTGAATCTTTTCTGGGAGTATTAAAATGAAGTGGTCCTTAAAAAACAAGGTTTGAAAATTGTACTGAACAAAATGAAAAATTATAGATGTTCACTACTTTATCACTGATTACCTATGCTTAGGATAGGTCATCAATATCTGACCGGCCGGGGTCTGACACCCGGCACCCCCGCCGATCAGCTGTTCTCGGTGTTGGCCGTCGTCCTGATATCATAAAAGTAGGTCAACAATGATACAGAGGTGGACAACCTCTTTAATGCTAAACTATATGAAATCCGTTTGTTTACAGCAGCTATTAATAATTTAGTTTCCTATGTTACAGAATTGCAATGTATTCATAAAAAAACTGCTATACTGTGACTCCATATGGTATCCAACGTTTTTGCACACCCATAGACTTGAATGGACGAGTCTCATCTGATTTACGGAAGGAGTTCGTGCATACTGCCAGTTTTTCCCACGCAGATTCAGTGCAGTGAACAAAAAATGCTCCCCTGCGCTACCCCACTGATTAACATTGGTCTGAGTGCGGTCCGTTTTTTTCACAGACAGCATTTGTCCTGAAAATACGGTTATGTGAACGAGGTCTAAAGGACATACTTTTTTTTTTTTTAAATTGCTACATTTTCGGTAAATAAAAAATCTGATATTTTCATGAATAAACCAATCATATTGACCTAAATTTACCACTAACACAAAGTACAATGTTTCACAGAAAAAAAAACCTCAATTGCTGGGATATGCAGAAGCATTAAAAAGTTATTACCAAATAAAGTGATATGTTTGATTTGAAAACTCTGGGCTGGTCAGGAAGGCAAAATCTGACAAAAGCTGAAGGGGGTGAATAAAGGGTAATGGAGGAAGGACAGGCAGGAGGCAGCTTTGCCTCTGGCTGCAAAACAGGTTGTAGGCTATGGTAAAATGCAATGCAATGCAAAACAAATAAGACCACAACACACTACATGCAAATCAAGTATAATGCATATAAAAGAAAAAGTAATCATCAGCAAATACAGTCATTGTAAAGAAAGTCCCCATAACAATGCTGCAAGTCTTCTTTTTGGAAGACCCACAATAATGTTAACATATCTTATCTGTAAGAGTAACAGCAGGTAGATCCTGAAAATCCAGATTGACTAGAGGTACGTTTACACCACATCTGTGCCCCCAGTTTCCATCTGAATCCTCAAAAATCAAAACTCAAACATGCCCTTAAAGGGAACCTATCACATCCAGAAATGCTCTTTACCTGCACATATAGTGGTAATGGGCAGGTAAATCGTGTTTAAAGCCGGCTTACTCGAGCAGCGACTACTGGGAGAAAATTAACTTGTATCCTCCCTGTAGCCGCTTGCTTACAGTCTTCGAGGCAATGAAGGGAGAGGGTACAGTCACTACTTACAACACAGCGAGAGCACTGTAATAACTCCCCGGCACTTTGATTGACAGCCAGCTCTGCAGTGCGCGCGTGTGTGTGTGTGTGTGTGTGTGTGTGTGTGTGTGTGTGTGTGTGTGTGTGTGTGTGTGTGTGTGTGTATAGAATAGGCCATCACTCAGGGGAGTGATTAGCGTGTGCTCACTGTATACTGAGCAGTGACTGTAATTGCTGCCTGCACCACCCCTATAAGTGGAAGCAGGCAGCTACTGGGAGAATAAAACTTAATTTTCTCCCTGTAACCGCTCCTTCAGTAAGTCTGCTCTATAGGATTATTCTTTAGCTGCTTATTACTCGTATATCTGCAGGTAAATAGAGTTTCTGGATGTGACCGATTCTCTTTAAATTCAATATGGCAAACTAAGACTAAAACACAAAACTCTGAACTATATTTGACTATTTCCTGAGGTGTACATCTTTTTATCCAGACACAATAGAGTGGTCTATTACTTCAAAAGTTGTGTAAACTTATTGATGAATTTGTATTTCTCTTTCTCAGTAATTTTTTTTCTTGCCGCGGTTTAAAATGGCATAAAGTATCAACTGGTCAAAACATAATATTCTTCATTTGTGCCAAGCCTTTTTCTCGGCTGGAGCAGGCAGTGGTGAATATATTGCTATTCTCCATTATTGCAACCAAAGTCCATTCCGCTGCACTTAAGCCCAGTAAGGATGATAGCCCATTATTGATCCTCCCATTTACACAGTCCCTTGGAAATATCGAAGCACCCTCTTATGGTTTGGTCAGGAGGGTACAGCTTTCAGAGCAGCTTGTACTGATGAAATTATTTACTGCGGGATCTCATCTATTGACACACTAAATAGGAAATTAGACCCGTCCCAGGTGAACGCTCCACAATTCGGGATGTTCTTCTATTTCACATGACATTTCTATTGAATATTACTCTTATTTTAAACAGTGACAGAGAGTGTATGAGATTAGAAAAATCCTCCCCCCCCCCTTGAAACAGTGCCACCTCTGTCAGTGGACTTTGTCTGGTATTGCAGCTCACTTCAATTCAAGTGAATGGAACAGAGCGGCAATACTACACAGTCCATAGACAAAAGTGACACTATTTCTGAAAAAAAAAATGGTAATCTTGTGCAAGCCTGCGCCTGTCCCCAATAAATGTCTGCAGAAAGAAGAACAGCATTAAGTTACACAAAGATACAACAATACATCTCATGTCAAAGGTGTATTCAAGTCTTAGCACCAAAACTGCAAGAAAAATCCTGAACAAAATGCCCTTGAAGAACAGGTTTTGCTGCAGAAAATTGAAGTAAAAAAAAACATGATGTGTGAACATAGCCTTATAATATAGTGGTGGCGTCCAACCTCTGCAACCCGTTGTAATCTCTTCTTAGTATAGAATCATAGAATCATAGAATCATAGAATGGTAGAGTTGGAAGGGACCTCCTGGGTCATCTGGTCCAACCCCCTGCTCAAAGCAGGATTCACTAGATCATCTCAGACAGATGTCTGTCCAGCCTCTGTTTGAAGACGTCCATTGAAGGGGAACTCACCACCTCTCGTGGCATCCTGTTCCACTCATTAATCACCCTAACTGTCAAAAAGTTTTTTCTAATATCTAATCTGTGTCTCCTCCCATTTAGTTTCATCCCATTGCTTCTAGTCTTTCCTTGTGCAAATGAGAATAAAGATGATCCTTCTACAATGTGACAGCCCTTGACATATTTGTAGACAGCTATTAAGTCTCCTCTCAGTCTTCTTTTTTGCAAGCTAAACATTCCCAAATCCTGCAACCGTTCCTCATAGGACATGGTTTGCAGACCAGTCACCATTCTGGTCGCTCTTCTCTGAACTTGCTCCAGTTTGTCTATGTCTTTTTTAAAATGTGGTGCCCAAAACTGTACACAGTATTCCAGATGAGGTCTGACCAAAGAGGAGTAAAGACCGATAACGACTTCACGTGATCTAGACTGTATGCTTCTGTTAATACATCCCAGAATTGTATTTGCCTTTTTTGCTGCTGCATCACACTGTTGACTCATGTTCAGTCTATGATCTATTAGTATACCTAAGTCTTTTTCACATGTACTGTTGCTTAGCTCTATTCCTCCCATTCTGTATATGCTTTTTTCATTTTTATTGCCCAGATGTAGTACTTTGCATTTTTCCCTGTTAAAAACCATTCTGTTGGTTGCTGCCCACTGCTCCAGTTTATTTAGGTCTTTTTGAATCCTCTCTCTCTCTTCTCTAGTATTAGCTATCCCTCCTAGCTTTGTGTCATCAGCAAATTTAATCAGTTTACCCTCAATTCCTTCATCTAAATCATTGATAAAGATGTTGAACAATACAGGTCCCAGGACGGAGCCCTGTGGTACCCCAGTTGAGACATTCATCCAGCTGGATGTGAAGCCATTTACAACCACCCTTTGAGTCCGATCACTAAGCCAGTTATGAATCCACCTAACAGTTGCCTGGTCCATTGCATACTTGGTCATTTTTTCAATAAGGATGATGTGAGATACTTTGTCAAATGCTTTGCTGAAGTCAAGATATACTATATCTACAGCATTTCCCTGATCCACCCAGTCAGTGATTCTGTCATAGAAGGAAATTAAGTTAGTCTGACATGACTTGTTAGTTACAAACCCATGCTGACTCTGGTTAATCACTTCATTCTTATCCATGTACTTACATACATGTTGTTTAATAATTTGTTCAAACCTTTCACATAAATGCAACTTTCAGGACCCTTTATTCTCAAGAATCAGGGGTGTTCCCATATGACCTGTTCACACTATTTATGGAGTTTGTCCAGGGATCCCATCTGAATCGCCCTAAAATGGGATCCAGACAAACGGCCGACAGGGTGATGGACTGCATCGACACGAGGAATTCAGATGAACCCCGTTTGTGTTTTTTCTGAACCGCGTTTGTTCACACAGGCATAGGAATGGAGCAGACTACGTTTCTGTCCCCTCCTGAACTAACAGATACATTTAGAGAAAAAAAATAAACACAAATGGAGTTGATCTGAACGCCTCATATGACTGATGTCTAGGGCCCTGTCACCGGTATGTCTGAATTCTGTTTTTAGGGGAGTTCAGATGGAACCCCCAGACGCACTGCAGTCACACAGTGTGAACGGGGTCTTACGTTTCGCCATTACATTATAACATAGGAATACCCCTTTAATATAAGAGTATTACTACATTTATCAACTGCTTACCCAAAGACAGGACTAGAACAATGAACCCAATATTTTTAGCACATAAAATGGATTTGGTATTTCTGCAGTGTATTGGTAACAACACAGCTGCAGTAAGTGCACTTTCCTAACAAATAGAAGTGGCTGTAAATTAGTATGCTGGTAGACCGTATTACATAAGAGAACACTTGCCCCAGCATGGCGCTATTGTACGAGTTAAATCAAGCTATGTGACAACTAAGCCATATTATTACTCAACTATTTGATATCTTCAATCTCCCACCTATTTTCCAATAATATACTCCCGGGCAGGACACAATAAATTATAACTAAGTCAGTACAAAAGATAAAAAGGAGACTGGAAGAAACACTAAAGAAGCCGGCTATTTTAGACAGAGACTCTAGTGTCTCTTTTCCCAATGAAATCACATCATTCATTCCCGAAAAAAATGTAAAGGGGTATTCCTGTGCTCCCAGGATATAGGCTGCTGCTGACTGTCTGGCTCCTACCCTATGGAGATGCCATAAATGTTTATGGTGTAATAACCCATTAAAAGAAGTCAGAGTAGAAAGAAGAAGGTTTTCTTTTTTTCAAAAACAATGGCCACCCTTGCCCATGGGCTATGCTATGATGCAGGTCAGACCCAGTAGGGTCACACAGGTCACAGAGAAATGGGGCATCATTGCTAGAAAGACTTATCTCAGGGGTCAAGAATTTGTTAACGAGTAAGAAGATTATAGGGAAACTGCTCACTGCTATTACATGGCTATTTCAATTCTGCGCTGAATCACAGATCAAAAACCCGGTCACATGATGTCAGTAGCCTTGTAGTTTCTTCGTACGCCGCCACCAGCCTCCCACCCCTGCCCGGCATCACACATTTGACTGGGGCCCATTATCCTGTATGGAGGACTATGTGGGGCCCATTTTAGTATATGGAGGTCTATGTGGTGCCCATTATTCTATATGGAAGACTATGTGGGGCCCATTTTAGTGTATGGAGGTCTATGTGGTGCCCATAATTCTCTATGGAGGACTATGTGGGTCCATTATTCTGTATGGAGGACTACGTGGGGCCCATAATCCTGTATGGGGGACTATGTAGGGCCCATTATTCTGTATGGAGGACTATGTGGTGCCCATATACTGTATGGAGCACTATGTGGGGCCATTATTCTGTTTGGAGGACTATGTGGGGCCATTATTCTGTATGGAGGACTATGTAGTGCCCATTATTCTGTATGGAGGGCTATGTGGTGCCCATTATTCTGTATGGAGGACTATGTGGGGCCCATTATTCTGTATGGAGGATTATGTGGGGCCCATTATACTGTATGGAGGACTATTGGGGCTCTTTCCTGGCCAGATCGCGACCTGATCCTGTATTTCTCTTGTCTGTTCCCCCCTTCTTCTGGCTCCCCTGTGAAATTGGCCGGTAAGCAGAACCCTCGGTTGAATGCTATGTCACTGCAATCACACACAGTTGTGGATAATATATATTAGTGGTCCGCTGGGCGTGCCATATTTATATCAGGGTTTACACTTTGTGTTAGCCTTTTGGGGTACTATGACCTATGTGTACATTATATTTCACCATGTATTGTGATAAATAACTTATATTGTGATATTATTCTTGTGGACTAGATTTTAACTATATATTAAGTAAAGAAATCTGTTTTATGCCATCTAGACTCTGTTTCTCCTGTTATACATATAGTATTGAGTAGGCATGTGGCTGACAGACACGATGCATTGACTAGGTGTCTGTCAACCTGTTTTGAAGGATGAAGGCTGTCTTTTGTGTGTTGTGTATGGAAGACTATGTGGGGCCCATTATTCTGAATGGAGGACTATGTGGGGCCCATTATACTGTATGGAGGACTATGTGGGGCCCATTATACTGTATGGAGGACTGTGTGGGGCCCATATACTGTATGGAGGACTATGTGGGGCCTATATACTGTATGGAGGACTATGTGGGGCCTATATACTGTATGGAGGACTATGTGGGTCCTATATACTGTATGGAGGACTATGTGGGGCCCATTATTCTGAATGGAGGACTATGTGGGGCCCATTATTCTGAATGGAGGACTATGTGGGGCCCATTATTCTGAATGGAGGACTATGTGGGGTCCATTATTCTGAATGGAGGTCTATGTGGGGCCCATTATTCTGAATGGAGGTCTATGTGGGGTCCATTATTCTGAATGGAGGTCTATGTGGGGCCCATTATTCTGAATGGAGGTCTATGTGGGGCCCATTATTCTGAATGGAGGTCTATGTGAGGCCCATTATACTTTATAGAGGGCTGTGTGGGGATCAAAGTTGGGGGTCACTATATTTTGCTGGAGGGGATACAGTTGGGTCATACAATGCGTGTGGAGGAATTCACTTTGGGGGGCACTTTTGTTGGCATCATACTTTATTATCTGTATGTATTAATTCAAGGGTTTTTATCCTTTGCTATAACATTTAAATTAGGCAATTGTGCCATATGCTTTTTACTGCTCTTACATAACATATTATAGTTTTCCAGTATGCCACATTTGTTATTGTATTTATTTTAGTCTAAAATCTACTAATTAAAATGTACTTTGTTTGTGGGACAACCCCTTTAAGTTTATTTCCATATGAAAAGGTTCATCGTTATATTTGATGATAAGAAAAAACGTCCTCAATTGTAGACCCTTTTTTAATAAATATCAAGGTTGGCCGCGACTTTTTCCAAGTTTTTAATTTTGGCCCTCTGTGTATTTGAGTTTGACAACACTGCTCCAGAACTTGGAGGAGATTTTTTTATTTTAATTTTATAATTTTTCAGTGTGTGCTGAATAAGTAAAGCCCATCCCAGAATTGAAAGTTGCTCATTTAAGCCCTGATTCATCAGTTTGAGGCAAAAATCCGACGCAAAATTCTTTGAAACATCGCAACTTCTAGTTTCACAAAAAAATTGTGACTGTTTTAAAGCAGTTGTGGCGGCATCTTTTAAAAAAGTAAGTGTAGCTTGGCAAGGAGTGGACGTGGTAAACACGTTCATCATAATGTACTATACAAAAGTGATGTAAATCGCGTCAGAAATGTTCTCCCTGTAAGGAGTTCATTTCTTAGGATAGTGCATGGTAGCAGAAAGATGCACCAAGGTTAGAGCATCCTTCTCCAGCACACCCTTCATCAAAACTAGTGTGAAAAATGCCAGTCTTGATGAATCGATGCCTTGTCTAATAATGAATGCAGCTCTGAGGTTTGTTGTTTTTTTGTTGTTTTTTTTTTTACTTTTGCGATGCCGGAAAATGCTCTAAGAAAGACATTAGATAATACTGTTAATGTTTAGGTCAGATTCACAAAACAAGACCTTCTCTCATCCGATTGTCATCAGGAGCCAAATCTTTTCCGCCCATCATTGGAGTGAAGCTACTACAGGTCACCTATGCCAATTCTTTCATCTTAAAGAAATACTAAGGGCCAAAGGAACGAGGGTGTGAAATTCGCAAATGTCGGCATGCTTATGAAGTGAATGGAAGTTGCAGTTGCTGCTGGGACCACACCGTTTCATGTAATACCATCAGGCAGGCGTCAGATTGTCTCCAGATTTATTCTGCAGCAGGACACCAACCCCAAACATACAGCCAATGTCATTAAGATCTATCTAACGTGTAATGAAGAACAAGGAGTCCTGGAAGTGATGATATGGCCCCCACAGAGCCCAGATCTCAACATCATCAAGTCTGTCTGGGATTACATGAAGAGACAGAAGGACTTGCACAAGTAACATCCACAGAAGATCTGTGGTTACTTCTCCAAGATGTTTGGAACAACCTTCCTGCAGAGCTCCTCAAAAAACTGCATGCAAGCATACCTAAAATTGATAGTGTTCTGAAAGGCAAAGGGCGGCCACACCGAATATTGATTTGATTTAGATTTCTCTTTGCATTTCGATAGTTGATAAAAATAAACTTAAACACTTCTATTTTTGAGAGCATTCTTACTTTGCAGCATTTTTTCCACCCCTGCCCAAAACCTTTGCATAGTAACAATATATATTATATTATATGTTCCAAAATAGCCCCATATCAAAATATTCTTACAAAACTTTTAAAATTAACACTGGTGTCCATTTTAATAAAGGGCATCATGTGCAAGGCGATGCATTAAATTTACATGAAGATGGATAAGCCCTTCTCCAGACAAACTGGTAGCATAGACGGATAAATTACAACACACATCTAAGTGGGACTCATCATTAATGCTGAACACTAGAAAAGATTACCACATTCTACTAAATGAAATGTCTTCACCAGCACTCAGCTGAATTGCCCATCTGCTTACATCAGCAGGCATGGCCTGAAATACAAATCATTTTAGGATCTAATGTGCTCAGAATGTAATGGCCTTAAGACCTGGGCCGGTCATGTCTTATCACTAACTGCAATATTTTAATATGCCAGGCATAAAGGTCCAAGCATGTTTCCTCTAACAGTTCTCATCTGGGGCAGAGACTGACATATTACCGTAAGTGGGAAATGTAAATGTCAAATAGTAAGATTTATAAGCAAGATCTTTATGTAGCAACTGTGATTATTCCCATCCAGCACATCACTTGTCAGCAAAAACGATGCATGGATACACAAAGACAATGGTGACAACTTATATATTTGCAGGAAATTATACATTTGCAGTACCCATATAGAAAAGACGGGCAAAACTATTGGGACACACCTCTTAATCATGCAATCTGCCTTTATTAAAATTTGTGAAAGAATGGCTCATTCTAAAGATATCACTAATACCAGCGTGGTCCCGTAACAGGACGTCACCATTGTAATAAGTCAGTTTCTGAAATTTCTTCTACCAGCTACAAGTGATATTACTGAAAAGTGGAAGCAATTAGGAACCACAGCAACTCAGCCACAAAGTGGTGGCCACTTGTGTTGATTGAGTATGCATCATTAACCCTTTTCGGCTAAGCATGCGCGGGTGCTCGCCGAGTATTTTGGCGTGCTTGGTGTTTCATTCACTGTCACCACGCCTGCAAGTGTCATGGCTGTTAAGACAGCTGTGACACATGCAGAGATTGCCTGTCAGACAGGCAATCTCTGCATGTGTCACAACAGTCTTAAAGTCATGACACTTGTAGGCGCGGCAACTGTGAATGAAACGCCAAGCACGCCAAAATACTCGGCGGGCACCTGAGCGTGCTCGCCAGAAAGGGTGAATAATACATACTCGATCAACACTAGTGGCCACATAAAGTAACAGAGTAGGGTCATCAAGTGCTAAGGAGCACACTGCATAAAGTCACCATTGCTCTGCTGACTCCATAACTGCAAAGTTCAAACCTCCTCTGGCATCAACCTTCGAACAAAAACTGTGCTTTCCATCACCAAGTACAATGGCAAGCCATAGATGAAGTAGTTCAAAACCCACCACCACTGGAGTCTGGAGCAGAAGAAACGTGTTCTAGGGTGTGACGAATCAGACTTCTCTATCTGGAGTCTAATGGAAGAGCCTGGGTTTGGTGAATGCCACCAGAAGAACATTAATTGCCTGACTGCATTGTCCCAACTCTAAGTTGGTGGAGGACGCACAATATTATGGGGTTGCTTGGCAGCAAAGGAAAATGTTAATGCTTCAATATACCAACACATTTTGGATAATTGTAGCAGTTTTGTGGGAATGGTTTGGGGAAGGAACTTTTTTCAGTTTTCCATGACTGTGCCCAATGCCCAAAGCAAGGTTCATAAAGGCATGGTTAGATGAGTTTGGTGTGGAAGAACCTGACTGGCCGCACAGAGCCCTGACCTCAACCCATCAAGCACCTGTGGGATGACCCAGAATGGATATTGAGAGCCCGGCCCTCTTGACCAACATTATGTGAGCCCGGCTCTCTCGACCAACATTAGAACCTGATCTCACAAATGTTATTCTGCATGAATGGGCAAAGGTTCTCACAGACCCCTCCAAAATCTTGTGAACAAATCCTTCCCAGAAGTAGAAACTGCTAGAGCTGCAAAGAGGAACCCAACTCCTTATCAGATCTAGAATAGGATTTCATAAAAGCTCCTGTAGGTGTTCCAATACTTTTATACACACATCTTATAGCGCTGAACCCCTCGTGCTTCCTCAGTGGTGCACCCTCTCCCTTCTGCAACTGCCTACAATTTCCTCATTATTGAAGTGAACATGGTGATTTCTTAAGATTTCAAGACAAGCTGTAAGATGTTAGAAGGTGAGGAGGATCCCACTTTCTTTTAAGAAGATACAAGAAAAATGTACTACTCATTTTTGAAATTTTTTTTTTATAAACAGAACACACTTTAAAAGTACTCCAAATTGCAGCCTGTTGAGAACACCAGAATTATTAAGGATTTATGTTTCTTAGGTGAACATATCTGAGAGCTCTAAGTAGAAAATCTGCTTGCAGTCATTGCCACAATTGCTTACTTTCCCAGATATATTTTACTGTCTTCCACATTGTCTACATAGGGTGAGGTGACATCTGCAGGCCCATTTCACACAACGGAAGCTGAAGACTGATGGTTTCGCTGGAATCCCCAGTGCCGAGGTTAACATGGAAGTGTCCCCAGAGCACAGCGCTGACTGCACAGTTACCATGGAAACGACAGACACTGGAGATTAGAAAAATAACGTTTTAAAATACTAAAAATATAATATACATAGAAAAAACGAGAAAGGCTTACGTCAAGATGTCGACATTAAACATGTTACGGTGTTGGCCAAAGAGTCCGCTTTGTATGCTCTGTGCAATACCATTATGGAGAATATGTCATCAGAAAATTACCTATTAATTAAATCAAGATCCTATCCCAATATGTAGTAGGTGTAATAATAATATTGGCACATACCTCCAATTAGAAAAATAGTATAGTTCGTCTGATTCCCTATGTCGCTTACCCCATGTGCATAATGGCAGTAGCTTAGGTATTCATGGCTACGACCACTCACCGTCACGCAAGGTGAGGGAAAGACTAAGTGCACAACAACCAAAAGAGGGGGAGGAAGCCCAAACACTAGGGAAAGGGGGAGTGGCGACCCCTAGGCAGATCTGACAACACCCTGGTTCCCCTAACGTCCCTAAATAGGTTTCGCACCTATCGCCGAGCAGGAAACCTAATCCCTGACTGCCCCTAGTGATAGGCCCTAGGTAGGGACGTGACAGGGTGAGCACTAGTCAGCCCCCACTGCAACTAAAGACAAACAGGAAAACAGACAAGGGAAACGCATAACTTGAGAAGACAACAGAGAGATCACACCATCAATCCTCCAAGGGAACTCCAAGAAGACACTAGGCAACTACTAGTACTTCAAGCCCGGACTGAGGAAAAATAGAGCTATCACCGGCGAATCGCTGGATAGACTGAAGGTATTTAAACATCCAGCAAGGTTGTGTCAATAAGCAGCAGAAGGTGGAGGTCACTGCTAGGTCCTAGAGGGAGAAGGATATCACTACACTACAGAGATGAAAAGATCAAGAAGGTGCCTGCAGAGCCAAGCACAAAGACCGTCTACAGTTGAATCCAGAACGACGGTCTGTCACACCTGACACACCCGTGGCACTCACATAGTAACAGTTAGTTGTTAGTGGTCACAACCATGGATACCTACCCTGCTGCGATGCCTTGCACATGGGGTAAGCAACATAGCAATCAGAAGAACTACACTACATTTCTAATTGGAGTTACAGTATTTGCCAATATGATTATTAAACCTATTACATATTGGGATAGCATTTTGGAGATGGGAATACCCCTTTAAGTTTAAAAATACTTCTAAACTTTTTTTTTTGTTTTTTTGTTTTGTTATTTTTTGTTTTATTTGTTACTATCTATATAATATAGTTTTTTCCAGTGCCACTTAACCGCAGAATAGATTGATACCTCCTGTTCTGTAAAGATCACTTCTCAGTCGTCATCTAACAGTCACAGGGTGGATTAGGGTAAAGTCACACGGTGGATTAGGGTAAAGTCACACAAGAGTATAAAAAATTGTCCATTTTTTCCAGAAAAAAAAAAAAAAACTAATAATTTTCATTTTAAATTGCCATCTGTATGCCATCCACTTTGTACATCAAAAAGGGATCCTTTTCCATCACCACCCAGGTTTCACCCATTTACTTGTACCTTGTTTTGCCAGCATTTTGTCTTTTTTTGCATCGATCCTGGCTATTTATAAACTTGGGTTTGCAATATATGCTTTGTTGATTTTGCTGTGTGTCTAATCTATGGCCACGTGGATTGTATCTCTATTTCGATACTCACCATTATTTGCTGCCATTAGCTATTATATAAAGGTCACACTGTATCTCTGTACTTACCATTATTGCTGCGACTATATATTGCCACATGCTGGATTCAATCCTAATCAGGATTAAAAACATCGATGATATCCTATGCGAACAGAACGATTGTATTAAAGCTCGTATCAATGATAATTCTAAGCACGTAGAATTCTGATTGGCCTGTCTAGGCGGTGTTCACACATTGCGGTTTTTCAATGCAACAGTGAGAGCTGCAACATTTTTGCCGCATTTTTGGAAAATCGTGGCAAAATGATGCGTTTAGGTCAACTGTATATAAGTAGTCATTGGTTCTTTAATGGCCGTGGTCAGTAGTTAGAAATGCACCCATGCACCATATTTTCTAGGCATGCTCCATGACGGTCATATCTTGTATGTATCTAATATAGCAGGAACCATCGTTTACAAGCCATGACAGTCTTCCTCTCCTTGCACCAGTCACAGAGCATGCCTACAAAACCCTCCCATTCCCAGTCTATTATTCCCTGTGGCCCTTGTAGTTGCTGTAAAGCACATCTCCGAATGCCATTAGCAGCTCAGGCTGTTACAGAAAATAGAATGAAAAAAATAGAATGAAAAAAAATCTACCATAAGAAAAAAAAAAAAAAGATAAAAAAAAAATAATATAACTGGCTTTAACTTGTTAATTAAAAAAAATACATATGTGATATTCTTTAAAAAACAATCAAAAACAATGTAATTGAGAGATGTATATGTGCATTTGTATTTTGAGTTACCTTATAGTATAGTCTTTGTAGAAATATTTCCTATGCTGGTTCTTGTAAGTATCGAGCAGAAGGACCATTTATTTATAAAAGGGATAAAGCACATTGGTCGCCACTGGGCAAATTAATTGCTTGTGGACTTGAGAAAAAAACTCAGCCTCTGTACTTCCTTGGCGAGGGATAGTGGTAGATATCTGCCAGTCTAAGAACATGTGTCTGTACTTAGATGGGCAGAGCTGTATGTACGTATTATGCAGCTGTGCAAAGGAAATGCGTTCAAGAAGAGAATTTTTAATAGTTTTTTGTCTCAATTAACAAGATGAAAAGTGAATGAGAGAAAAAGAAATCTAAATCAAATCAATAGATATTACCACCATTTTTCCTTAAAACAGTCTTCGTTCTTCTAGGTACATTTGCAAAGTCAGGGATTTTGTAGGATTATAGCAGCCAATTATACCAAACAGGTAATAATATAATGATTATCATTTTCATATGTAAGTAGAGACACAGTCATTAACTGAAACCTATGTGTAGGAGGCTTAAATCTGGGTGACAAACAGCCAAACTCTACTACAAAGGCTAAGTTGTGGAAGGCAGCTTCATGTCACAGGTCAAACTCCAGGACAAGACTGAGTACAACAATACAAGGTAGTCATACTGCATCAGCAAGGTATCTCCAAAGCAAAGATTTCAAAGCAGACTGGGGTTTTGAGATGTTCAAGCTCTTTTAGGCTATGTGCCCACAATGCGTCTTTTAAGCATTTCCGCAGCGGCAAAAACGCTGCAGAAACGCATTAAAAACGCATGGTAGAAAGCCTGCCATGTTCCCCAATGATAATCCGCATGTGCTGTGCACATGCTGAGGAAATTTCCGCTGCAGATTATCATTGCGGAAAAAAATGCAGCACTACCAATTATTTTGCGGAAGCGCAGCGTTTTCGCCACCATTGACTTGCATTAGAACGCGCCAATTCCGCTAGACGGCATCTGTACTTGCGTAATTGGCGCTTTCTAATGTGCGGATGGTACCCGGGTGTGGAGGACAGGAGACTCTCCTCCACACCCAGGTACCATTAAAAGCTGTAAAAAAAGAATAAAATAAAAAATAAAGATTATATTCACCTTCCGACAGCCCCCGGGCTCCTTCCCTGTGCTTGCCGATAGATCGCACAGGACTGAAGGACCTGCGGTGACGTCACAGTCATATGACGGCAGTCAGTACAGCGTACCGCGATCTGCTGGCAGCCAGCACAGGAGGGCAGTAAAACGGCAGGGGCCATCGGAAGGTAAGTATAGGTTTATTTATTTATTATTTTTTCACATTCTCTCAAGTCACGCTATATAAATCCATGCTGGTTGCATGGATTTATATAGTGTGACCAAGTTGTCAAGCACTTTCCAAGTGATGCTAAAATCGCTTGGGAAGCGCTTGTCAACCCGGATGCGGAAATGCATGTGAAGAACGCTTCACATCCGCATGTCCCTGGCAGGAAAACGCATGTACAATCCGCATGTACAATCCGCATGCGTTTTTTTCTGCCAGGGAGATGCAGGAAAAAATCCTGAGCATTTCTGCATCGTGGGCACATAGCCTAAAATATGCACCATGAAATGGACAACGTTGATAATTGTAGATGCAGTGATCAGCCAAGAAAAGTTAGTGCAGATGAAAGATACATCATGCTTCAGGCAAAAGTAAATGAGAGTATATTCTCTCATTCCAGAGAATCGGGTCAATTGTGTGATCAGAGTGTGATCAGAGTGTGATCAGAATCTCTCCGATGAGAAGAAGATGGAAGGAAAATGTCTTCATTTTCTTCATTCTGTCACTCTGTGGAAACCGGACTCCACTCAGATGTCATCCGAGTGTAGTCCGAAGGTTTCCATGGACTCACTGAAATGCATGGACGAGTGTGATGCGAATATTGGATCAAACTCGGGCATGCAGTTATTTTTTCCTCAGACCATCACGGTCCGAGGAAAAGATCTGACATGTGCACAGCCCCATAGATTAACATTGGTCCGAGGGCGATGCAATGTTTTGTCAAATTGCACTCGGACCAAAAATACGGCCCTGTGCATGAGTCCTTACGTTCCTTAAAAATCAGAAGATGTCCAACAGAAAAATTAGCTCAGAACTGGCAGCAACCAGTAGGATCAAGGAATGAGAAGGGGTTGTCAGGAGTTGACATGAGGAATGAGAAGGGGTTGTCAGAGTAGTGACAACCCCTTTTAACTTTCCTATTTTGTTACTAAAAAGTTAACACTTCATAGATTTGAAAGAATTCTTACTGTGCAGCATTTTTTCCACAGCAATGTACATACAAACACTAGCATTTGAAGAGGTTAATAATTTGTCAAAGGCTACAGGGTGGTCATACATGCCCGGTATTTGCTCGTCTTGTAGAGCAGATGGAGATCTCCATTTAGGCAACACATCATAATAGAAGCATAAATTAGAAACGGTCCCATGATAATCTGTAGCATGTGAACAAGCATTCTAGAGCCAAACTACAATAAATCTGAGAAATGCATCTAATGCATTTTTCTATTACATATGCTCTTCTACATCCAATAGTAGCAGTTTGAAAGGTCTTCCACTTTTAGCAAATCGAGGTTATTCTTACTATATTGAAAAGTTATACAAGTCTTCTGCACACGTTCTGTATGAATTAATTATTCAGGGTTTACAAGATCTGTCTATAGGGACATTTATTGTTTAGTTCCAGTGTCTGTGTAATGGACTGACAATTGGAATAGCCCTTTATGTTTGGCACAGCTGGTCTAATAGCCACTCACAGACAGCTAAGAGCACCTTCACATTCAACCAATATCAGTCAGAAGAAAAGTGATAGTTTTTATTGTTGAAATTACAGATCTTGGATGGAGTAATTGTACCTATTTTCTGTCACTTTCTTCCCACACTCTTCAGATATTACCACTTTTTTATGGCACTACAAAATAATGGGTAGATAGTGTCACTAATTAGTTGGTGCTTTTGTCTGCGACTCCCCAGGACTGAATGAAGGATGAGACTTACCCGAAGAGGACTGCTGTGAGCGACTCTAATAAAAATACAGTTGTCAAGAACACACACAGAGATCACAGATCAATAAAGCAAAAGGAATCACGTTGCCTTGACATTTATCGTAGGAACACTGATCGCTCCATCCAATTTTTTAAAAGGTTATGAAAAAAAGTATATATTTTCCTTAGTAGTTTAGTGCTTCGTCCCTCTGGTAACATACATTAGATGATTTATAGGTAGACCGCTGGTGGGTGACAGATATTTACATTGAGTTTGTTACAGCAGTCTCTCGGCTTTCTCTAAAAAGGTCCAGGAAAAATTATGACTCAATAGAAAAGTGACGTGAGAAATTGAAATCCGTGTTCAACGTTACAGAATATGGTGTAAATATTGTACTGTGATTTCCTGTAAAGTATAGCTAGAGTGACTGTTTTGTTACATAGAACCAGATGAGCTGAGTATTACTCCATAAAACCAGATTGAAATGTTGACCACACACCCCAAAAGGGTAGCTCAGATACGACTCGTGACTGCAGAAACCATTGCCAGCTCGCATAGAAGATGTGACATAAAAATAAGAAAATTGGGGGAATATTATGATAAGAGCTGTGGGTCTTGTAGAGTACCCACTGTCAATCTGGGGATTCCCTTTCTATTTAATAAAAAAAAAAAAGAGGACAGCCCCAAGCTGGTGATTTTTCTATATAAAAGTTACTGACAAAAGTAAACAAAGTAGCAAAAAAAGTAGCAAAGCAGTCCTTAATGTACGTACCCCAAAAGTGCCCGGACTTTCCAGTAAAAGTCAGGCCTGCACTTCCGGGTTGTGGGATCCCGGGATCTCATAACCCTGTGCTGTCATTTCCAATGAAAGCGCGAGATTTCGCTCTTAGCATTAACCTTGTGTTCCCGCGTACTTTAGAAAGTGGTGACCAAATGGTAACCTCACCTTTAGTAAGCGGTCACCGATTAGTAAACAGTACAGCAGCACTTAGTACAAAGAGGGGTAGTGGAGGGTTGTGGGAAGTTGCTCTACATGTTGGGATCCCACAACCTAGAAGTGTTAGCCTTATTTTTTTTATTTTTTTATAGAAAGTCAGTCTCTTTCAGGGGACATTACATAATGTTCTGTGTACATTTTTCAATAATGTACATCTAGGAAAATCACCAATCTGACGCTGCCCGCCTCAGACGGGTTATTGGTATACTATACCAGCATACTGATGATTAATAAGATTCAGCCCGTCTGATATAATAAATCTGAAACGTAATAGTACACAGTTGATGCATTTGATATCCGATACAAAGCGTATAATTTGTGTAAGTCATAAGGGAACGGCCAAATGGTGCGGCGGGCCAATGTCCGCACGATTGTGAAATATAACTCTACCAGTATTGAAGTTTACTCTTAAATTACAGGATATTAAATGGATTCTCTGTAATACTATCATTTTACATTAATTTGCGATGGGTTATGTAATATTTAGGCTTCCTTTACACAATCGTACATTCTTATTTTTAATTTATTTATTTACAGCAGGGTTTATGTTCATTTTGTTTCTAGGTTTTTTTCTGATTCATGGCCATTGTGAACATGCATTTATGTGCTACATGTATACCAACTTAAACCAAGCTCATATTTTGTGTTTTTTCTTTCTATTTTTTGCATTCTGTGCAAACCTGGGTGTGGCCTCCCTTCCTAGAGCTGGATAATAAATACATTTAAAGCTTTCCTAGGCTGATGTACATAGTTCGGGACCCGGTCCTTTGTCTGCCCTTATTCACACACTGAAGTCAACCTTGACACATGGTAAGGTTTTTAATATTAGACAGAGTAGGACTATCCAGAATGGGTTCACCTTGTCGTGGTGGGATAGCTTTTATGCTATTTTTGATCAAAACAGTGTTACTAAGAACCCCATTTTATTTAATGCACTTTTGCCTATTTATTTACAGTAGGGTTTATGTTCAGTTTGCTTCTTGTAGAATTCATATTCAGCCTGTATAAAACAATGAAAAATAAAACTTATGGTTTTTTTTTAGTACTGCTAAAAATAAAATTGGCATGAAAAAATGTTAATTAGTAACATATTTCCTCTGTAATTTTCTACAAAAAGACCCAACTCCCTCATGCCCCCACACCCCACCCAACACGGACACAAAAATTCTAACATACGTAGAGCACAATTTTTGTGACTAAAAAACATCTTTAGATATGCCACCAGTACATGACAAACAAAAATTCTGTAATTCTGTGTGGACCTACCCGAACCAGAACATAACTACGGCAGGTGTAAGGGTTTGTAGTTATACCCGAGTGCTGGAGCCAATACTTTAAAGCGTCCATGCTAGTTGGGAGGCCCTGCTTGAGATTTGCACTGGGGCACAGGAGCTTCCTGATACCTCACTGACCCCGACTAAACATGGGCCAGTAACATCAGCATGTCTTCATCGTGTCAGCTGGCCAAAATATTATATATTTGCACTTTCTTATTCTGGGGTGCAGCCGGGCTTATTAGTGCTGGCATTGTAAGCTGGGGTGTCTGTTCCCATGGGGTGCACTTGGCTAGTACCGGGCTAATAGTGTGGGCGTAACTAATAGGCTGTAAGCCGGATACTGTGCACTACCCAAGCGTGAACAGCACCCTATACTTGCCTTTTTGTGTGCAATTCAAATGCTAAGCAGTCACCCCCTCCATGAAATGGTAGGTTGTGAGTGGTTGTCTCATCAGTATTTTTGCACCTGTGTAGCTGCCATCTTTATATGGGTCTGCTGCACCCTGGTATTGCATTTTGGTCTGAAGATCTGAGCAGGTAAATACTGCTGATTATTTTGCTGTGTTTTTTTCTTGAATTTTGGGGGGAATTTTAATTTTTCTTATTGTGGCTTTCCTTTTTGTATTTGGCCCTTGAGCTTCCCGATACCTCACTGACCCTAGCTAAACATGGACAGTAACATTAGCATGTCTTCATCGTGTCAGCTGTCTACAGTTACCTGCAACAAATCTTGGCTCAACCAGCACAACAGGTACCTGTGATTAACACCCTCTACCAGACGCGTACACGCGGGCACGCACACGCATGTACGTTGCTTTTATTACGCTGATGCACACCATCTTACACTTAGGTGAAATAAAAAAAATATTCCAAAAACGACATAAAAAAAAAATTAAGGATTTAACCTTAGGTCACTTGCTAGTAATAGGTTTCCTTTAAAAGATGACTGAAAGATAAATTTACTCTAAGGCTTCGATCACTCAAGACTAAAAGGAAAATAAAAAAAAAGAGCAATTTACTACATGAAATATTAGTATATGTTAACTTCTAAGCTTCACATTGTCCAGATTCTTGCCAAATGTTGTCACAACATCTCAATTCCAAACATTCGAGTCCATCACTATAAGGAAATATTCCAATATCACCAATCAGAACTAATCTACCAATAACAAATATACAGTTTTTCATTTTTCTATCTGAATATTTCTTCTTTCAGCCAGGTCTGCGGAGATATGTAAAGATTGCAATTATACAAATTACTGTGGAGAGGACAATCAATTATGTATAATTATAAAAAATTGTGCTGATTTGAGTGTATCCTGCTAGGACAGGGTTAAATCTAATGACAGTAGGAACACTCTTGGAGCAAGGAGCAGTCAGCCCGCAGCAGACATCGCAGCAAGGTGGTGACTGTGGGGAGGAAGCACTGGGTTACAGGAATCCCTGCAATTACATTGATGGGCACAGATGGCCTGGAGTGCTGCACATTAACCACACATAGAAATGTTATGAACTGTAAAGCCACAAGAGACGGAATAGAAGAGGGTAGCTTCAGGTCAACTAAATGACGCACCGACATGGGTTCAAAAGGATGACAGGAAGACGTAGTATAAGTTCTAAAAAAGAACATTTTATGGTTTTCTATTCAACTGTGTAAAACATTATATAAAGATGATTAACAAAACGTTGTTTGATAAAACCAAATTGTTGCAAGAGGAGCACTACATGTGTGTATACCGTGGTGTAACCAGAAGCTCATGGGCCCAAATGCAAAATCTATAGGACCCCCATTTAGCATGGGACTTTAATAGTATTAAATAATGTCTATGGGGGCACCAGCCAACTGATGGTTGGTCGAGATATCAATTGCCCATGTCTGATTTCAGACTGCAGATCGCATTGTTTTCCCTGAGATAAGCCGCTGGGCGATGTGTCAGCTGGTAACTTTCTCATGGACATCACAACAGTGTTCTGCTGAGTGAGTGCTCCAGTGTATGGGAGTGTCAGCTGAGATGGCCATCAGCCGAACGATAGGCCGAAGCATCGGCCGACAGCCATCGTCGTTAATCCATCAAGTAGCCATGGCTCGAGATCAAGCCAAAAGTAATTAAAAAAAAAATGCTGTCCATTGTATAATGGCTATGGCATTGCTATTTGTCTGAGGAGCCAAACAATAGAAACACAACACAGGTGTGAACATACTATGAATACCACTAAATTAAGTAATAACATATTGCTATGCTAGCATATGTCATGACATACTAATCAATGGGGATATGTGTGACTGTATGGATCCCCAAAGACCTTCAGAATGAAGGGGCCACATTTCCTGTTCGTAACTTTGGCTACCAAACATGCAAGCAAATAGGACTTGCGTCTCTTCATTCTTCAGATCGACAGGTGTCCTAAAGATCAGATCCCCACTGAACATAATATGTTATTGCTTATCCCAGAAATAACAAAAATTAAATGATGGAACTATGCCTTTAACTGGAAACTTTATATATGAAAGGGAACAATTATGGAAAAAACTATCAACATACGGCCGGTATGACTGTACCACAATGATTGCCAATAGGACTGAAAATAGAAGGATGACAGGCAAAATGCTCATCTTCATGCCAGTTCCGCTGGCCAAGACTTCAGGAAATTCTAGAACAGAAGTGAGAGTTGGCACCAAGAATCTAAACCATGGCATGAGTTACGTAAGAGGCATGCTCATGTCGCCATCTGCACAGCATGCTCACATTAGCCTCAGCCACTCTCCTACGTTTCTACATTAATGATCAGTATGTACTTTATATAAAGAATAGCATGTTCCTTCTATTCAAAATGTAAAGATTGGTATTATATAAAGCTATACAAAGGCCTTCGAGAGTGTCAGCTCCTTGGTGCACATAAAGGTCCTGAGTTTCCTTAGGCGCCACATTTGCATAAATAGCGCTCCAGCATGTCTCTGCATTGTGATTCAGTGTTGCAGCTCATCTATCGTATCGGTGTTGGGTTATACGAACCATTGTATGATGCGGCTTGTTTTCTTACAGCATGAATGCGGAGCAAACAATTGCTTCCCTGGCTGACTTTCTCAATGACATGCTAAGGTGCAGACCTTGGAGAAAAATAGCAGTAACTGAGAAATGTCTGCAGACTGTCTAAGTAATTACATGACCTAACATATCAAATTACCCTACTGTCAGAAGGTATAAGGATATGTGCACATGACAACTTTTTCAGTCAGGAGCAATCGGGAAAGCACTTAAAAAATGCTAAATAGAATGAACATATGCACAGTAATGTCAAAATGACTGGCTGCACGTGTGTCAGTCTTTTTGAGCTTCCTTTAACAGCTTTAAGCTTCGAAAGGCGCGAAGCAGCTGAAAGAAATGACCTGGCCATTCTTTAGGAAGCTGCTCGCTAGTTTATATATACAGCTAAAAATAAAAATGCCAGTGGCAAAGATGCCGCAAAGAATGACCTGCAAGACGGCAAAGACGACACTTCAGGAAAAACACCAGTGTATTAAAAGGGGTTGTCCGGCCTTAGGGTACAAGTCTGCAGTCACTCTATGTGACTGAAGACTTGTGACTCCTCACAGCGTACACACTAAGGATTCACCGGCTCAGGGAGTGTGTTGTTGTGTGACTGCGAGTAGGCGATTTACATACTTCCAGCCACATTCTGACTAGATGTGTCTGGCCTCACTCAATACGCGCATGTCTAGTCAGCATGTGACTGCATGTATGCAAATCACATACTTGCGGTGTGATGTGAGGATTCAGAAATCTGCAGTCACAGAAACTGCAAACTTGTATCCTAAGGGCAGACAACCCCTTTAAAAAGTGCACATCCCTTAAGAGTATTTTACAAGTTCCCTGCTACTACTAAACTAGAGGGCTCGTGTTTCCCTGCCACCATTGAAAGAGTTGGGAGTGTGTCAGAAGATTGGTATGATCAGAATATCATTGTATTGTATTTTAAAAACTATATTGGAAACTTCCACTAATTTTAACTCTTGGGATCGGACCCTCAAGCATGAGAAAACCATCTCCCGCTCACACTTGAAAGGACTCTTGATTTGTAGTGTTTTATTAGCCATACATGGAAGATCAATGCTGGCAGAACACAATATAAGATGAATAAGGGTCTCCTATTACCCAATATTTTGCTTCTAGGGTAAGAAATTCCCTTCTCTCTAGTCGGTCAAACTGTATAGAGGGGAATCGAGAGATAGTTGTCTAATGAAAGAGCATCCCGCCTACAGCTAATTAATATCTACTGACATTTTAAAGGGGTTTTCCCAAAATTGTAAATTATCCCCTATCATGAGATTATCAGATTACTTGCTATCATTGGACATCTGATTGCTGGGATCCCTTGCGATCAAGACAATGGGGGCTTTGGACCTGAGAAATGGGCTTTACAGAGTCTTGAATATAGTGGAGGTACACGCTCTTGACCTCTCCACCATTCACTGTCCTTGGGACTGCCGGAGAAAGCAGAGTACAGGCTATATCCAGTAGTCTCACTGACAATGACTAGAGTGGAAGCCGAGCATGCAAACCTCACACTTCCATGCAAGATTCTGCAGGAACGTTGTGGGTCGTAGAGATTGGACTGAATCAGCAAGTTATTCCTTTTTCCTATGCATAGGAGATAAAGGATTGTTGCCAAAATTGCAAGTTAAGAGAAGAAAAGATCTGGACACACCGGCTGTGATTGGCAGTGGGAGCCATTACTATATGTAAACAGATTCTGAGAAACTTTATATCACCTAGTAATAGATACAGACAAAACGGTAACATGACCCAACGTGTATATTCTTATACTATAGTATAGAAGCAGTGCAAAAGCAAATACACAGCAGTCCAAAGGCTGCAAATATAGATTTGTATCACTCTTTAATTTACAATAACTACATATATTAGCTTATAACTATTTATGTAAATCAGTAAACTAGTATCTTCTAAAGAAGCATCAGAAGTGGGTTTCATCTGAAGAGGATAAAGCAGCAAAATCAGACTCCTATCCTAATCCTGGACAACCCCATTGAAGATGATGGGCATATAAGTGTAGAGAGCCTGCTTTAACTGTAATATATGGAAATTTTCTTCACTAGCAAGTTGGTAGTGTGTATCATAATAAATTCAGAGCCATTAGTACGACCTGCATGCGCAATGCCAGGAGAGGGTTAAATTCAAAGGCATATTAGAAAAACTATGCTAGGCTTCTAAAGCCTTGGAAAATGAATATCATATTGATTGTCATGGACCATAGAGAAGTTTAATGCTCAGCCAAGTGTCATCTAACAGCTGTCCTAATAATAGGCTCATTAATTGTAGAAACAGAAAATGCTACATGTGCTACATTGTATGTCCGGTTATTACATAGCATCTCTGGTCATTACATTGTATGTCTGGTCATTACATTGTATGTCTGGTCATTACATTGTATGTCCGGTCATTTCATAGCATCTCTGGTTGTTACATTGTATGTCCAGTTATTACATAGCATCTCTGGTCGTTACATTGTATGTCTGGTCGTTACATTGTAAGTCTGGTCATTACATTGTAAGTCTGGTCATTACATTGTAAGTCTGGTCATTACATTGTGTGTCCGGTCATTTCATAGCATCTTAGGTTGTTACATTGTATGCCCGGTCCTTTCATATCATCTTCGGTTGTTACATTGTATGTCTGGTCACTATAGTGCATCTCCGGTCATTACATCGCATCTCTGGTTGTTAAAGTGCATATCTGGTCGCTATATTGTATGTTTGATTGTTGCATTGCATCATTGGTCAATACAGTGCATCTCCAGTCGCTACATTGTATGTCTGATCATTACATTGCATCTCTGGCCACATAGAAGCCATGTCCCAAATTGGATTAATTGTAAGCGTAAACCACAAACATCTTTCCATCCTCCAATCCAACAAACAATAGTGATACGGATCACAGCAGGAGCAGATACTGACACCTTCATGATAAAAGACTTGAGCTTTGGTTCCTTTGTCCTTTGTCTGTACTTACAATGGTCAGTTTCTATCAATGAGAAAGGTGTATTATATGTGTAAGCCCACTGAGACGCCCCTCTTCCCCAGGGGGAAGTCTGCTATTAACAAAATAGGGTTATGTGTACATAAGCACACAATGAAGGGTAGACAGAAATGTCATCCCCACGTGATCGAACATGGCTGCCCCCTGCAAAGCCAATTCCCAAAAGGATATAAGTATAGAAAACAAAGTCACATAATGCTGGGAAATTAAGACGACTAAAATATTATTATTTAGACGTAGCAGAGCGGAGTGTGCATTTGGCACAGCCATGATAATGTTGTGTAAACTGTGTAATACAAATAGTTAAACAGTAAATTCAGCCTTGCCACCTCTCTAGGTGCAGAGTTAGTGGAGTACGAGGCGGATTCTCGGCTATAACATGGCTATTAGGAAATGTTTCCCGGAGAACAGGTGATATGATGAAATCAGATTACTAGAATATCTGCCAGCAATCCGGCAAGCAGCGAGAAGTAATATTGTGCAAACAGCCTCAGACCCTGGAATGAAGGGAGTATTATTGGGGGCAGCGGGCAGTGCCAGTCCTGCCGGGCATTGCATTGGCATACAGCATGCACTAATTCCCAGCAGGCCGTGTGATCATCCACCTTCTCTCTGGAGATTGCACACAAAGCTAACGTTTCTCCATGCTGCAGTGATGTCATTATTCTCCTCTAGGTAACTGGCATCTGAAGCACAAATAACAAGCCCATGTCCCGCTGGGCACACACACGCCGTGCCGTTACATCACTATTCTCTTGGGCACCTATGCCATATTCTTCCATATTGCACCACTTGGCACAGATATCCAGCACCCATGGTTCTGGCTGGGATACAGACAAAGGAAGCAAAGCAAAGATATGACATGGGCAAAAGCAGGCAGCAAATAACATGCCAGACAAAGAGCCTTTGTTTATGGGAGAAGATACTCCGGGGATCCCGGGGATATACAATGCTGAACACTCCGGCTTCCCATTACTGTACAAACACAATACATAGGACAGCATCTGCAAACAATACAGATACCATCCTACGAGCTCACGGCAATGTGTCAGGTACAAGTACAACCTGCATGGGTGGGAAACTTTAATATATGTGCCATGATGTACCTAGGTGCCACCATACAGATGTCACAGCTAGTACGAACACACAAAGATCAGTGCAAACACAAAAGAAAGCCTAAAAGCTACAAGTCATCTGCAATATTACAGCCATGCAAGTGCTAGTAATGAAAGACCATTTACTTTTGCAGGAGAGTAAAGCTATTATACCCATCTAGTATATGCCCAGGAGGGTGAAGAATAAATGTCTGCTGACAAAGCTTTCCCCTACCTGAAGCTTCATTTTCCAACATGAATGCATTAGAGTATCCTTATTACAGCTTCTTCCTCTTTCATGACTCCGGTAATCCAGACTAAAAGGATGAGGTCTGTGCACATCTGTCGTCTGCCCTACATTTGCCTGTAGAGGAAGAGGAAAAGTTGACTTGCCTGGGCTTGTTAAAAGCCGGCTAGGGCTAGCAAGTATGAGGAGGGTGGTCAGAGCACTTCCTCCAGCTGATTCCTGTGAGAAGAGGCAATGGATGAATAATGTATGTGCTCCTCTTTATCCTCCTTCAAGGCCCACTGCCTCCGCCTCCAACTAGTGCTTTCCTGAGCTGTGAGGTTGCAACCAGTCCTGTGTGTAGGCAACCACATTAAATATGCAGCATCATAAGGCTCTGAGGATGCCCACCTAAGCTGGAGGGCTGGCAAGAAGGCACACTGCTCATTGCTGGGGCATCCATGGACTTTGGGGCTACCAAAGCGCATTCATTTACAATATATGGCCCAACGTAACCCCAGTCATTTACATATTATGGAGTATTCAGTAAAAACACGTGTCCACACACACACACACACACTGTGCCATATCATATCTATACACACAAATATGCAAAACACACAAACGTGTAATAAAATACAAATATGGAAAATATAAATAATTGCTAT
The DNA here is from genome assembly GCF_046119375.1 of Phyllobates terribilis. NCBI lineage: Eukaryota > Metazoa > Chordata > Amphibia > Anura > Dendrobatidae > Phyllobates > Phyllobates terribilis. The sequence goes on along the minus strand of NW_027362765.1, from coordinate 517,737,221 downwards.
TCAAAGCATAAAGAATTGAGAATATCAGGGTATTTGGGATCAGTATCACACATCTCAAATCAAAGGACCGTTATATCATAATATAATTAATATATTATATATATACAGTACAGACCAAAAGTTTGGACACACCTGCTCATTTAAAGATTTTTCTGTATTTTCATGACTATGAAAATTGTACATTCACACTGAAGGCATCAAAACTATGAATTAACACATGTGGAATTATATACTTAACAAAAAAGTGTGAAACAACTGAAAATATGTCTTATATTCTAGGTTCTTCAAAGTAGCCACCTTTTGCTTTGATGACTGCTTTGCACACTCTTGGCATTGTCTTGATGAGCTTCAAGAGAAGACAAATGGATTGAATGTTGAATTTAATATAGCAAGCATCACCTGAGGAGTATGTTCAGACTTGACAGTATATGAAATTTGGAGTATTTTTTGTATTTTTTTTTGTATTTTAATATATTTATATATAGATTTTTCTGGTTTCTTGCAGATCAATCACTCTCACTTTGGTGGTTTGTGGAGGCGACTCGATCTGCAGCAACATGCGTATAAAGAGAGAGACTTCCTCTGGGAATGGATTTTTTTCTTAAAAAAATGTTCTATATATATATATATATATATATATATATATATATATATATATATATATATATATATATTTGAAAGTATTCAAGCCTCCATCTAATGAAGTTATAAAAAATATATTTTTACATTATGAAATGGTATTCCTACTTATGGAGGGAATTGGATTATAATGTACTCCCAATTAAACACCTGAGATTGGGAAGGAGGTGGGGACCTGTTGAAGGTTCCTCCTCTGACCTACTAATCTCACTCCATGGATGAATCTAGGAATAGGGAATTCCATGGAAGGGTGTTTGGGTTATGTAATAATATATTATCCCTCAGTTCATTTATGGACACAGGAATTACTATTTGAATATTGTCATTGCAATGCAAATATATTGGGAAACTGCTAACAGGATATTGTCCCTAATAATAAGAAATAGTGCGTTTTTATTATAAGTAGGGGATAATATAAATCAGTAAAGCACATATGTTGTCTACATTTGAAGAAAAGCTTTTGGTGGGGCTTGCCAATTTAAAAGATGGCGATCGCAGCATTAGAGGTGTAATGCGCATGCCCGGTGACGTTACGAAGCGGGCGGACCAGGTTTGCCCCGATCATGTGACGAGATAATGGGGATTTCCTGGGAGACATGCGCAGATGGGATTCGGAGACGCCGAGGACAGCGTGGAGGAAATAGGAAATGTGGTCATGCATGATTGCTGCAGTGTGAGTCGCAACCTCAAATATATTATGATTTATAATGTACACCTGGCATTGATAGATACTAATCAAAGCACTTATCACTTTATGAGAGTCATGGATACTGTAATTGATGATAATAATATATCTGTCTAAAATTTTATCACTATGTATGTAACTGAATAATATTTTGTGATATGCACTACTGCACTTTTTTTTATGTAATCATGTCTTTGTATAAATTAATTATAATTATGGAATCACTTTTTGTAACTATATATATTGCACTATATGCACTTGAACTCTGCTTGAGAAAGATTCTGTGAACCGAAACGTTGCCTTTGGGCTCATTAAAGTCCATTTTTCTTTAAAAAAAATTTGGAGTGCTGCCTGGCACCCATTAGTGAGTAAGATGAAATGGTGCTGTCTTTTATATATATATATATATATATATATATATATATATATATATATATATATATATATATATATATATATATATATATATATATATATATATATATATATACACACACATATATATACACACACACATATATATACACATATACACATACACATATACACACACAAGCACATATCCATGTAGCTATACATTCTGCTTCACAGTTTGGTAATTACTCCTATGAGCACCAATAAACCATTTGGGCCCAGTTAGAATTCAATAACACCAATATACTTAAAACAATCAACTACATGGCCTGAGTTAAAAATTGCCAAGACTTTATTGAAAACATGTACAAGACAAAAATGCACAGAATAAAAGCAAGGCACACCACAGATGACAAAAAGGTGGAGAACCTGGACCTAAATGATATATGAAGTAACCACTATATTAATCATGTGACACCAATAGGTGATATACAACATCAAATATATGGAATAAAAGAACTTAACATGTTTGAGCAGCATTAAATGCACAAAAGGCTAAACACATATAAGGAGATAATAAATATAAGTACACAAATGCACAGCATGGTTGCATCAAAACAAACATATATATAGGTAAGTATGAATACATAACCATTCTGTGCACAATATCCAAGTGGAGCTGCATATATGTGTAAGAAAAAAACCCTATATAAACTGCCGAGTATAACCATAGAAGTATTAAAAAGTAACTATTTACCAAGGAGCGTAGGTCAGAGGTCCAGGCACCCACCACACACCCGACGCGCGTTTCGCACAGGAAATGCTTCGTCCAGGGGTGATGGAATGCTGGGAAGAATAGATATTTAAATGAATCCTGTCCAATGGCACTCTAATTGATGGTCATATGCAGCTGCGCTGTTAACCCCTGTGCATACCCTGACCTTACATCATGGTTGTCATGGGTACCTGTGAGGCATACCACCCCCGCAATGGCACATTGCAAGCACGCCGACCGCCGTGTCCGGGATCCGCCGGAAGGAGACGCAGTACTTCCTGTCATGTGACCAATAGCGGTCACATGATAGGGACTAAATCACGTGATTCGTTTAGTGGCATTCAGCGCCTGCGTAGTGGCCAGGGCTATGAACAGAAAAGACACCAGGGGGAGCTCGCAAAAAGAAATCAGTATATACAAGCGCAGACGTATAAGATAGGAACCTGATAAGACCACCACCTAGTATATATAAAAAATATATATATACCAACACCCAATAGTAAAGGCCATTAATATATGATATATAGCATAAGTTGTAGTAAAATCATAAAAGCAAAACACAGGAGAGAAAAGAAGATTTTATTATTTAGTGATTAACTAAAAGTGCCTCATGTGCATAAAGTGTAAAGTGCATATCATAGACAGAATAGACACAAAACATGTCAATAAATATTGAAGTGTAAAAAGTGAAATATAATTGTGAACAAAAATATAAATAGGACAAATAATAAATAGTCATAATAAAAAAAATAATAAACAAATTAAAAGATATATATAAATAAAATAAAAAGAGGGGAATAAAAAGATAAAAATAAAAAATACAGATAAATAAAAGAGCATTGAGTGCCAATAGATGGACCAAGAAAAATGGTATAATGAAATATGTGTTATTGAACAACAGAGTGACATAATTAAGTAACGTGGAAAAAATTATGTATTAGAATGCCGAGTTAGACTAACGCAAATATCCATGAATAGAGGAGTGCAAGGTATAACATTGAATGAAAAATAGGGGGAAGAGAGAAGGAAGGGAAAGGAAGAGGAGGGGGAAGGAAAGAAGGGAAGGGGGGGAGGGGAAAAGAGGAAAGGAAAAAAGGGGGGGAAGGGAGGAAAGGGAGAGAAAGAAGAGAAGGGGGGGGGGGGACATGTATAATATATTAGTAAAGGCACATAATGTGCAATTATACGCGCCAAAAATTGGTCTATTGAAATATATGTGTAAAATATGATATAAAATATGATATAAAGTATTGTGCTACACAAAAAAATTATATAATGAAATATATATAAAAAAATTAGTGTAAAAATTATGCTATAAAGATAAACTGGCCAAAAACAAAATCCTATTGGAAAAAACTGCATAAAATGTAGCTGCGAAAGATTAACCAAGGGTCAATCAAACAGGTGGCGAATAGAATCCATCACATTCAGGCTCAAATGAAGACCAGGATCATCTAAAAAAGAGACATAATCAATACAATACAAACAACAGAGAAATATACTTAAATAAAGGATTAAAACCAGCAATACTAGGACTCCGTTCAAAAGGTGGAAAACACACGGAAGTATAATCAAATACATCTAGAGATGTGGGATAACTAGAGGAAGGGTACAAAACTGTTATGTCCGTGAGGGGAGATAGTGTTCAATTTATAAATTCATTTTGTTTCTTTTTGGGCCAATAATTTCTTCCAATTTCCCCCTCTAGGACTCACAAAAACTGGGTCAATGCCCTTGAATACTAATCCCGTTGGATCACAGTTATGAGTCACTTTGAAGTGATGTGGAATTGACTTCAGCAGGGGTAGATCCTCCACTTGTGCAGCCCGCTCAATGTCCAGGACATGTTCGCCTCCTGAATTCATGTGTCGTTATCCATATATATATATATATATATATATATATATATATATATATATATATATATATATATATATATATATATATATATATATATATATATATATATATATATATATATATATATATATATCTATCTATCTATATCAAGCCGCATGGGCACGTAGCATGATAGATGACTGCTTTGGTAGTGCAATTAATATTATACGTGATTCTACATCTCATATCATTGGAATCAAGAAAATATTCTGCAGTGTCAACATTTTTGCAGGCTACACACTTATTGCATGGTGAACATCCCCATTTTGGACCCTTTGAGCCAAAAATAAAACCAGTCCCATGTCCCTTGTGATCATAAAGATGATCACGAAGGTTTCTAGCTCTTCTATATGCAATAGATGTTTTTTATCAATAAATTGTGAGATAGTCTTGTCCAATGATAGAACTGACCAATGTTTCTGCATGATTGCATAAACATCCTCACTGTGGGAGTTGTAGTCAAATACACAACGTACCTTTGGGTCCGATTTCATTGTACATGGTTTGTTCTTTACTCCTATGGTCAGCTCCTTATTTCGGCTTACAAACTCCATTTATACCTGCCACTATTATATGTTTCTCCACAAAATGACGATGCTGCTTCCTTATTCACTACCTGTCTTTTAGCCGCAACTTAATGACGTCTCCTTGTGCATATATATATCTATATATCTTTAAGGCTAGAATACTGATACTTTATATCTACAGTTAATATGCGGTAGTATAAACCAGAGCAGTGCAATGCGAGAAAATCTTGTATTACACTTGGCCCAGTGCTATTCAATGAGGCAGAGCAGATCTACAATTTTTTTCTCATGCCGATTCATTCAAGTCAGTGGGTGCGTGAAAAACATCAAGCTGCACCTGGATGACATCAGAGTGCAGTCTGATATATGCAGAGACAGACAATGGAGAAGATGCAGAGATTAATCTTTCCTTCTCCTCAACTGTGATCATTGTCTCTCATGCAAGAGGATCGGATCACAGTAAAATGACGCTCGGCTCACTCTTGCAGCAGAGTTTGAGCCGAGTGTCATTGGCATATCGCATCCAATGCTAAACGCTAGTGTGATCCCGGCCTTAACAATAGGTTTAGTAAGTATGCAGCTATCAAGACATATTATTAACTAATGATTGCAAAGCATTAACGAGAGGTAGCTTATGATCGGCAAGCAGGTAACAGGTGGACTAGTGGGATATTGCATTATCAGTCCAAATGTTAGATATATGCAATCAATCACGTCTGAAATGTGTTTCCAATTTTCTCTCTTTTGGTACATTCGGTTAATAAAGCCACAATAAAAGGAAGTTTTATCCTACAAAGGAATCCAGATGAAGGAGTTTATTCTGCTGAACATTAAGATCTCAAATACGATATCATTTTAAAGGTGCTATGTAGACCACCCTAAACAAATGCCCAGTCTGCAAGAAAAAAAATGACAGCACGCTATATACTGGAGCAAGTTCCCCCTGCAGCTAGCCATATATTAAGGGTAAGCACCCACGGGACCTCATTGCTGCAGAATGTTGGCAGCGGATAACCGCAGTGGTAAATACAGCTACGAGTTTCATCTCACTTTTTGTCAAAAGGTGAAATCCGCAGTGATACCTGCAGCATAAACTGGTGAGCTGTGAATTCCAAACTTTCATGAAACTGAATTCACAAAGCAGCTAATATAAGGGCTCATTCAGATGAGAGTATAATTAGCAGTGTGCGCCAATTTGAGGACACGACTGGCTTTTTTTTTATACAGCCATCTGAACTCTGCCTAAGGCATCTTTCACACGCCCTGATATTTCCGGTACTGCAGAAACCAGTGCCAGAGATATCACTGTCCGTGTATACCTGTGTGGCAACAGTGTGCTGTCCCGTGTGCCGGCGCCTGGGAATCAGTGGTACAGTAAGCGCGGTTCCCAAGCGCCGGGTGCTGAAGGAATTTTTCATCATTGCGATCAGCACCAGCAGGGGACAATGTTGAGAGTAGTATTCTGATCTAGATATCTCCAAAACCTGTAAAAATAAGAATAAAATAAAAAAATCATTATACTCACCTGGCTTGATGCGACCGCACACGGTGAGGAGCAGAGGAGAATGACTCGCTGCAGCGAGCGGGCCCCTGCGCTGAGCTCAGCGAGTGACAAGACAGCGCAAGCAAGCACCAGGCGCTTGGGAACAGTGCTAACTGTACCGCTGATTTCCAGGCACCGGTACATTTGTGTGCCATCAATGTGCACGTCTGTTGGACGTTTTGCGGCCTGTGCGGCGTGCAAAAAACAGACGTCAGCGTGTTTTGCCCACGGACACATGGTCTGTGGAAGCACACTAACATGTGAACACATACTGGAGACACTGACTTGTGAAGGAGGTCTAATACATAGTGGTTTTCCCAAAAGCAAATAAGCAGCTATGCCTAGCGGGAATACCATAAAGGGGTTATTTGGGTTTAAAATTTAATGCTGGCTTGAAAACGCCGTGACGGTCATGCCATCTACAGTATGTCGTCTCGTTTTATTTTTAACATTTTACACACTGGTTTATAACTTGAAATTTATGTTACACAGCGTCTGTGTTAGAGATTGCAGCTTTGTCAAATTCATGTACATGGAGCAAAGCAAAAGCACCAGGCACAACCGCTACAAAAAGTAGGGTGTGTACAAGTATAAGCCAGAGTAAAAATGAGTCCCATTATATTTATTAGAACAGGACTAGATGGAAACCAAGTTGGTCGCGCCGTGGAACACCGAGCGCCTGTACTTTGTTTGAACAGCCATTCTGTGCTGATAGAGTCCCTTTAAAAGGGTGCGTTAGGTGGCCAACTTACACTCATTCAATCATGGTCCTCTAGATCATCACAAAGAATAAATATTTCTATGAAAATTGCCAGAAAACACACAAGTACTGATACTTAGAAAAGTACAAAAGTAAATAATTTAAATCCTATCTGTATATTTAATTATTGCCCCAAACACCTCAATCTTAACTGCGTGAATTTAGATGTCCATGAAACACAGTTCGTGTACATACAGTGATGCCCATGAGGCTCCCGACCCAAACTCTATAGCATCATATATGCTTATGAGGCTGTTTAGTTTGGGGTGGGGAGAGTCGCAGCCAGTCTGTACATCACAGTCCAGAAACAGAGCGTATTTCATGGTCATCTAAATTCAGCCTTAGGCAGAGGTCAGACGATCTCACAAAAAAAAAAAAAAAAAATCATCTGCGTTTCATCTGCAATTTTCATTCATAAGGTCATCTGTGTGGCAGCTTTTTTGTCCGTGTGACATCTTTGCGGCATCTGATTTTTTATATCAACATTTTAAATTGTACATGATCAAATACAGTTTCCCAGGTTAATAATGGAAATGTATCCATAATATGCCATAAAGATGGTCCATATGGGGTCGGATTTCTTTGCGTTCCCATAGACTTGTATAGGGGACTCTCATCTGATACTCGGAAGAGAATAGCGCATGCTGAGATTTGTTTTCACACAGATGCTCGGTCTATCTGGAAAAAAAAAACTCCCATCTGAACAACCCCATTGACGTCAATTGGTCATTGTGCTCCATGATTTTTACTCAGACAGCACGTCTGTACAATACACTCGTCTGAACGAGCCCTAAGGCCATGTTCACACGTTCAGTATTTGGTGAGTTTTTTATCTCAGTATTTGTAAGTCAAAACCAGGAGTGGGTGAAAACCTCACCAAAATACTGAATGTGTGCATGTGGCCTAAGACCAGTAACAATTTTTGACTTTACAGGCCTGATTGTTCCACTCCTGATTTTGGCTAGAAATACTGAGGTAAAAAACTGAATAAATACTAAGGCTAAGTGCCCACGATGCAGAAATGCTGCATATTTTTTCCGTTTCTCCCTGGCAGGAAAAACACATACGAATTTTACATGCGTTTTTCCCGCCAGGTAGAAGCGTAAGTGAAGTGTTTTTGCATGTGGGTTATCAAGCGCTTTTCCAAGCGATTTTAGCATCACTTGGAAAGTGCTTGACAACTTGGTCACACTATATAAATCCATGCAAACAGCATGGATTTATATAGTGTGACCAAGTAATAGTTAAAAAAAAAGAATAAGAATGGTAAAAAATAAAAAATAAAGATTATACTCACCTTCCGATGGCCCCCGGTGTTTTCTCCGCTGCGTCCGGTCTGTTGCATCAGTCATGGTGGTGTTTAAGGACCTGCCATGACGTCATTTAGTCATGTGACAGGTCACGCGACCGCCGACGTCAGCGTTTGCGTGACCAGTCACATGACTAAATGACATCATGGCAGGTCCGTCACACCACCGCGACCCATACAACACACCGGACGCATCGTACAGGAGACCGGGGGACATCAGAAGGTAAGTATAATCTTTATTTTTTATTTTAAATTCTTTTTTTTAACAGGTACTATGGTACCTGGGTCTGGATGAGAGTCTCCTCTTCTCCAAACTCGGGTACCAGCCGCACATTGAACCGTGTGATATCCGCATGTGCAGATGCAGTGATGAGGATGTCACGCTGTCCAATGCAAGTCAATGGCGGCAATTACGCTGCGTGTCCGCAAAATTAATGGACATGCTGCGGATTTTTCCGCAATGATAATCAGCAGCGGAAATCTCCGCAGCATGTGCACAGCAGATGCGGATTATCATTGGGGACCATGGGGCACGTATTAAGCGTTTTCGCTGCGGAAATTCAACATCAAAAAAGCTTGAAAAACGCATAGTGGGCACGCAGTCTGAACGTGTGCACGTGGCCTAATTAAGATTGACACATTTCAAGGCCAAAATGGTTGCTAGCCTATAGGGAAATGATAACACTGCCATCTGCATATTACATACATAGGTAATGACTACAAATATTTATAATCAAATAAAATCATAAAAAATTCTTTTTTTTTTTTTTTTTTAAAACTTTGATTTCTACCACATATAGAATAAATATGTATTAGGTGGATGGATGACTTCTGAGTTTTAATATAATCACAATATAAGAAATATTTTATCTCCTTCTGGAAATCACATCATTACCAGCTGGAGCATTGCTAGAAGGTCCTGGGTGAAATGGATTCCACATTGTATGTGCACAAGATTTTGAACTGGTGGTTCAGTGGACCAGGCTGACCCCTTACTGTGTGAAGGACAATGGTCCCCCATAATGGCTGACATCTGGCCAATTTTGGAGAGTGGAGCAGGCAAACAGGAAAAAAAATTGCCATGCATCTTTGCCCTATGGGTATGTGCACATTGTATTCTTCCACTGTGACATTTCTACAGCAGAAAATCTGCAGATTTTCCACACATTTCATCCTTTAAATTGCAAAGGATAAAATCCACAATATAATTTCACATGCTGAGGATTGGAACACCACAGTGCCGGTCAATTTATTTTGCGGATTTTCTCTGCAGCTTATGGACAAGATTTAGTGATATCTCATCTACCATGCTACTACCATAATATACAGATTTTCAGTCCCAAAAAAATGGATAGTAAACCTACTGTAAATACGCCCCTTGTGCATATCCCCTTACCCTTGGGTTTGAGACCGGGTAGACCTCAACCTTCAAAAGAACAGAAGATGGGATGTGTGTATTATTCTATGCATTTATTCCATTTTAGTAGAATTTGTGCAGGGTAAAGTGCGCTTTCCCCCACATCCATAACTCGTATAAAACAAATCTCTGTACTGTACATTTCAGGCACAGAGAAAACATCATGTTTGCAGACTTTTTAACCCCTTAACCCGACATATTCGAGAATAGCATCCCGCGATGGGTGAAAACGCAGCAGCCATCAGCAGTACACTATAGCTGTCACTCTACTGCATCCACCATGATCAGTTTTTACAGCGACCATGTCCATTTAACCCCTTAGATGCTGCTCTCAATCACAACGACATCTAGATGGCTACCTAATTAAACCCATCGGCATCCTGAGATCTTGATTGCGTGGTCCTGATGAATGCCATTGGGAACCAAGACCAAGTAATGGCCTTAGGGCCTCTTCAGATGTTAGCAACATTTTAGTGGTAAAAAGAAAATATTTCATTCCTGTCATTGCACTTTGCGTTCATTCCTGAAAAGTATGTGAAGGGTTAATAAACTACCCGACAGCAGTTTTGAAAATGTTTGCGGGGTGCGGTTTTCCAATACATAGGTTTCAAAACTGAATAAATCTCCCCAAAAAATAGGATTTGTAAATTTCCTTGAAAAAAAAAAAAAAATAATGAAAAATTACTGCTAAAGCTTTTGTTAACATCCCAACAAAATAAAAGGAGATTTTAGAAATGGTGCTGATGCAAGGCAGACATAGGGGAAACGTTATTATTTTGTCTAGCATGACTATGTGGATTAAAGGTAGAAAACATTCTAAAGTTTGAAAACGGCTATTTTTTTTGCACTTTTGTCAAATATCTGATAGGCAATATTTTTATAAATAAATGCATAACGTAAGGCCACATGCACATGTTCAGTATTTGGTCAGTTTTTTTAACTCCGTATTTGTAAACCAAAGCCAGGAGTGGAACAATCAAGAGGAAAAGTATAATAGAAACACGTCACCACCTCTGTATTTATCACCCACTCCTGGTTTTGGCTTACAAATACTGATGTAAAATACTGACCAAATACTGATCGTGTGCACGTGGCCTAAATTTACCACTAATATAAAGTATAATCTGTCACGAAAAAAGTCTCAAAATCAGTGGAATATGTTGAAACATTCCACAGTTATTGCCACATAAAATTACACGTCAGATTTAAAAAAATTGGCATGGTCGCTAAAAGGTTAAAATCTGTGAATCCCAGCAGATTTTATACTTTCTAATGTAAGGCTAGGCTCACATGCTGCGTATTTGGTATTAGTCTCATCCACATGCCACATTTCTTTCTTTTTCCCCGGTTTCAAAGTACGAGCGGAAATTGACTTTTGGAGCATTTTTTTTTTTTAAAGATCCGCAGCATGTTAATTTTCACTGTGGCTTTCGCCCATTCACCCATTCATTTCAAAGGGTACTCGAAATCCAAAAGTGAAGCCTGTCATTGCTTTCTTGCATTTTGTTGCTTCCACAACAAAAAAAAGTGCATAGAAAAGCATTAATAAGTGCATAAAACACACACCGATTTTAGAGGTAAAACCAGAGGTGACTTGGGATTTATGGTCTCAAAATCTGTTCAAAAATATGCAAACATATGAACCTAGTCTAAATGTAATTCCCATGAAATACCAATTTTATCAAAGATTTACTAAAACAAACATGTCAGGAACGGAGACGGGTCCTTTTTTAATGGCGTCTAAACCTTTTGGATTTATTTAAAATAAATTATACTGGGATGGAGTGCATCATTAAAAATAGGTCACAAATAAATTATTTGAGAGGATCGAGTGCTTCTGCAGTCATAAACCGAGGTTATTTTAATTGAATCCCCTTTATGAAATTAACCTCTTTTCTCCCGTATGTGTGGAGAGCACCAATTATATCATCTGCTTCCTTTCACTCTTCCCAGTTACCATGGAAACTAGACAGCGTGTAAACACTATTGTAGTTACTATGGAAATTGACTGGAAAAAGAGACATCTCCGGCCTTTGTTCATTTCTGTTATTTCCAATAAAGGACAGTACATCTGCGGGGTTCATCTAAGGCTCTGTGCACATGGCATTAAAGGCTTACATTTGGCATATACTTTGGGAAAAGCTATCCATAGGTCTCTATTTACATGATGGAGGCCAAAGGTATTAGCATACTTTATTTCATTTTAACTGTAAAGCACAGAATACTGACTTTCCTATACAAGAGTCACAACAACAAAAATTAAAAAACAGTGGGACAATCTGGACAATGTATGATGATGCTGCATACCTATACAGTGGCGCACATCACAGCCTTCCATCAGATATATACCTGTGCAAATCTTCCAGACAGATAACCCCTGACACAAGGCTCAGACACAATGGGCATTGAGCCAAAGGAAGATTACAAACAGGCATAATACGGGGGAAGGGGGGGCTGGATATAACACCCGGACCTCCCACAGACAGTAACTGGAAATCCAGCCCTACAGGCTTATATGGTGCTCTAAATTCGGTTCTAATGAACAACAGAATATACTGTTGTTGCATCTCTATTATGGACACAAAAGAAGTGCCCTTATTATATCTTTCTGAACGCCAAGACTAAGGCTTGGCATTTCTTCCTGTTTACCCAAAAGATATTAAATGGTTACTCCTACAACCACATTATTTTTCACAAAGCACAAGAAATGCAAACTTCTTGATAATATACAGACTAAGCCCAATATAAAGTTTATCTCTTGTACCTTTATGTCTTTTAATTCCCATCTTCCCCTCTATTGGAAGTAATATCCTTACACTGCTAAATTCACATTCCACAGCAGCACCCAGCTTCTCCTCAGTGCTGCAGACATCTTCCCCCTTCTCCTCAGTGCTGCAGTGTCTCTGGACTTGTCTCCCATCAAGCACATGAGATGTCATTGGTCGGCAATTGCAAACGGGTCTTGAGGATTTGCCCAATTGTATTTAGCATGGCAAAACATTGCCGAGACGATCATTAATAACCTAAATTTTTAGACAAAACTGGAAAACTAAGCCCATACTTGAAATAATTACGTCCAATTATTGGGGGTACCGATAAACAACATTTAATCCTATGATTATGGCCAAATATAACATAATAGAATTTTGCTATAAGGATTAGTATAATTTATCAAACTTTATTAACATGCATTAAAAACACAATTACGAGAGACAAAAGTTTAAAAAAAAACATAAAACCCAAAAAAGGGCAGTGTGGTAAGATGGAAACTGCATGATTTACCATATATAGTCAATAAGACAAAACTAAATATCATGGATATGGATATAACAAACAGTCCTTATAGACTTATATGGACAGCCAATGCTATATATACACAATCACCTAAAGGGGTTGTCCAGTCCACAGCAATAAGTCTGCAGTCACAGAGTGACTGCAGACTTATGAATTCCCCCAGCGCACGCACTGTACGCTGCAGGGATTCACCGGTTTCTGAGCCGGGACTGGAGGGTATGTATGCGTTATACCTACTCCCCGCCAGTGGGCGTGGCCTTCTTCCATACACTTGTATGGCACAAGGCCACGCCCTCTAGTCAGCCACGCCTATTGCCCCGCTCTAGACACAAGTGTTTGGAGCGAGGCCATGCACACTAAAAGGGCCCTAGCCGGGTAATGTATAGCTCATACATACCCGCCTGTTCTGGGTCAGAAACCAGCGAATCCCCGCAGCGCACAGTCTATGAACTGGGGGGATTCATGAGTCGGCAGTCACACAGAGTGAGTGCAGACTTATCGGTTTGGACCGGACAACCCCTTTAAAGTTAATAACATAAGTAGTCAGGAGAACCCCTTCACTGCCATCCACATAGAAAAAATGTCATGCAGTCAGACTCCTATACCCACCATGTGCCATCATACACAGAAACCAACACTGCCCAGTACCAGTAGCCTAGCAGTGTGTGTATTTCTGCACATGGCGCTCACGTTTGATACTGAATTAATCAAGGAGGTTTGAAAATTTCATTTTCATTTTGTCGTCATTTGCATATCATTAACATATCTATCCATCCTGTGATTTCCATAATTCCACATCTTTTCCTTCTTCGTGTTGCAATTTTAATCTTCAGGAGCTAAAACATTAAGGAAGTAAAATACTGAGTATTGTGAAATATAAACAGGATACACACTATATAATTAGAAATCAGAATGTGGTTTGAGAGAAGTGTGAGAACAGTTAGGGTTTTAAATAAAGAGGACCTTTCATGGTTTTGGTTTTTTTTTTTAATTGAGTGCCTCCTCTGATGTTGCTTCTTCACTTATTTTGGGGGAAAAAAAATTCTGTGCCCTTCCAATCCAAAGTTTCTGTGACTGGCACCCTATGCAAGCCTCATCTGTGTGCATTTTTAATATTAGGCAACTACCGCCTCCATGAACTGGTAAGTGTATGAGTGATTGCTCCATCAGTATTTTGCACCTGTGCTGCCCCCGCCTTTATCATGGGGGTCTGCGGCATCCTCCTTGTGCTTTGGTAATCTGATCTGGTGTTGGTATGGCTGTTTCTTTCTGTGATGTTTTTTTGAATTTATATCCTTCTGTGAGCAGTTTTTACATGGAGAGATAGTGACCAGCTAGTCTGGCTGCGATCACAAGATGGTGGAGAGTGATGGGAGCAGAGCAAGAACCAGTAAAAGGTGGCAACTTGTACATAATTTACTATACATAGGGAATATCCATTACTGATAACTATCTGGTGGTGAAATAGAAAAAAAAATCCCAGATGGTAAGTTACCGTGAACTGAAACTTTCTATGGATTCTTACAGACTGGACTGCATTTTTAATATGACAGGCCCACTTACTCTAGGTGTATCAGAATGCTATACATATATATTTATAGGAAATTAATCTGCTATGAATTTATATTCTAACGCTCTGGCAAAAATTAAGAGACCACTGCACAGTTTTCTCTACATGTCTGACAGCCATTCCATTCCAGTGTCAGTTGAATTCCAACCAAAGTCCACCTCATTCTACTTAATGTGCTTCTGATTAGGTGATCACCTGAACCAAATCTTATGTAACGAGGGAAAGTATAAAAAACACTGCTGTAGTCTTCACAATCCTCTTGCAATAGGACAAGCTGGATGGCAAAACAAGTGCTAGGAATAGCCCAAACGTAATCTGAATGAAAAAATAACTTTTCACCATGCCAAAGGAGTTGAAAAGAAAAGTCTTGAGTGAGGAAAAGGGCGGCTCAATTCTGGCTTTACAAGCAGAGGGATACAGTGAGCGTCATGTTGCCTCCATCCTTAAAATTTCGAAGACGGCAGTTCATTACAACAAAGTCAAGAAGTAGACATTGGGGACAACAAAGCTACAGACCGGCAGAGGGCAAAAGAGACTCTCCACTGACCGGGATGACCGTCATCTTATTCGAATGTCACTCAGCAACCACAGGATGACATCAAGTGACCTACAAAAGGAATGGCAAATGGCAGCTGGGGTGAAGTGCACTGCAAGAACAGTTCATAACAGGCTCCTAGAGGCAGGCCTCAGGTCATCTAAAGCTAGAAAAAAGGCTTTCATCAATGCTTTTTTCTTTCCATAATACAAATTCTAACAGTCTATTCAGTAGGACTATCAGTTGTGTATCCACCTGACTTCTGCACAACACAACTGATGGTCCCAAACCCATTTATAAGGCAAGAAATCCCACTTATTAAACCTGACAGGGCACACCTGTGAAGTGAAAACCATTTCCGGTGACTACCTCTTGAAGCTCATCAAGAGGATGCCAAGAGTGTGCAAAGCAGTCATCAAAGCAAAAGGTGGCTACTTTGAAGAACCAAGAATATAAGACATATTTTCAGTTGTTTCACACTTTTTTGTTAAGTATATAATGCCACATGTGTTAATTCATAGTTTTGATGCCTTCAGTGTGAATGTACTATTTTCATAGTCATTGAAATACAGAAAAATCTTTAAAATGAGAAGGTGTGTCCAAACTTTTGGTCTGTACTAATATTATATATATATATATACATACATAGATTATATATATATATATATATATATATATATATATATATATATATATATATATATATATATATATATATATATATATATATATATACACATACACACACACATCTCTATCTATCTATCTATCTATCTATCTGTATATACACATACACACACATATATCCACACACATACATATAGGGCTGTGCGGCCCTCCAAAGAAATGCCACCCCACACCATTACTGACCCACTGCCAAACCGGTCATGCTGAAGGATGTTGCAGGCAGCAAACCGGTCATGCTGAAGGATGTTGCAGGCAGCAGATCACTCTCCACGGCGTCTCCAGACTCTGTCACATGTGCTCTGTGTGAACCTGCTTTCATCTGTGAAGAGCACAGGGCGCCAGTGGTGACTTTGCCAATCCTGGTATTCTGTGGCATTTCTTTGGAGGGCCACACAGCCCTCCATGTGCTCACCAGAGGTAGCCTGACTGCCATTAGGTACCGAGATGAGATCCTCAGACCCCTTGTGAGACCGTATGCTGGTGTGGTTGGCCCTGGGTTCCTCCTAATACAGGACAATGCCAGACCTCATGTGGCTGGAGTGTGTCAGCAGTTCCTGCAAGATGAAGGCATTGAAGCTATGGACTGGCCCGCCCGTTCCCCAGACCTGAATCCGATTGAGCACACCTGGGACATCATGTCATGCACCACAGACTGTCCAGGAGTTGGCGGATGCTTTGATTTTGTTGTCAGCACATTCAACTTTGTACAGAACAAAGTATTCAATGAGAATATTTCATTCATTCAGATCTAGGAGGTGTTATTTGAGTGTTCCCTTTATTTTTTTGAGCAGTGTATATCTATCACACACGCACGTGATGTAGTGGTACCAGAATCCATTAATTGTAAAGTGCTTGCCTGTCCAGGTGAAATAAAATGAAAAAGAAATATTACCAAAGTAAAGGGCAGCCACTCATGACCCGAAGTGCGTTTCGCATGTTGCTTCATCCAGATTTTTTAATTAAAATAAATTAGAAATCAGGTCAACTAGAATGCCAGTAATAATAATTAGGTTTGCATGATGCAATGTCAGTATGCCATTTTCTTGTCATTTCCACTGGAAACCAATAGAATAAGGAGAGCAAAGTAGCTCCAATAAGAAACTGTTTGGCAGATACAAACTAAGAGCTCCCAAATGATTAGGAAAACAGGCCTTTGTTAACTTGTTTTTTTTCCCGAGAAAATGCAGCCTTAGCACAAGGAAGAATCACATTGCTGGATATGGACTTGACGGGCTAATTAATATTTATTACAGAAATTAATTGAACTTCACACTTGGCTGCAATTCTAGGAAGACCTTTTTATGGGACCAACAACTGGGAACACTTTTCCCTAAACCTCATCAAGAGAACATTGTATGGGAGTGGTATAGTAAAGCAGAAGATAATTTCTATATTCAGCATTCATCGAATTAATGGCAATACATATACCAATTTCTTGGATTGTAGATAACATTTTGTGCCTTCAAGTCATAAAGTGTGTTCTTTGGACTCCATCAAGTTTATGATGCACCCTCCTCTTCTAACCGATGTGATGTACGGCTGGCCATTCTTTTCAGGTAGCTGTTTGCTAAAGGAGCCACTATTCTTTCCAACCACTGCATGTGTGGATGAGCGTATATGTATAAGGGGGTGTCGGCAGCAAAAGTTGTTCACGAATTCTTGCTCCCCTGTTCCCTAATCTGACAGACACCAAGAAGGCATTTTGGAATCAACCATGCTGGTTTGGGGTATCCTCCCTATATATACCTTCAACAGGCTCAAATGCGATGTCGAAGTCCTTGTTGTACAGGATGAAGGTTAGATCATACCTAACTGGTACCTAAAACATATAATAATTGAGGGAAAAAACAAGAAAAAGCAAATGTCACAAATAGTTTATGTAACATTTATTTTCATCCACCCTGCTTGACGTAGTCGTTGTGTGCAACGCTTTCCCAGATGATGACCCGCACACGGCATATGGACTATCCAATAGCATAGAAAATCCCTGGACTTGGCTGTATGAAGGAATTCCGAGTAATTGTGGTGGAATTCCCACACATGGCTGAGATGCAGCTGTTGCTACTGAATCCGAGCACAGCCCGTGTATCTGGTAACCAGATACTGCCTGTAATAATACAATGAGGCGGATTACTCCAGTCCCTCTAGACCTTTCTTCACTATACGGAGACTGCTGATGAAATCAAAGGTAACAACAGAGTGCGCGAGTAAACTAAAGACATGGTGTTGAATAGTCCCTATATATCATATTATATTAAAGAATTACCTTATTCTGAGCACCAATTGCTGACATTTTTCTGATTATCAAAAACTACCCAAACACAATAATAGTTATTAACACAAATTTCCAAAAACTAAATGGGGCATACCTCTTCAAAGAATTGAATAAGTCAACACAATTCTGAGCATAAATTCACAGTTCCAAAACATAGAAGAAAAATACGTGCATGGATAAAAAAATCAAATCTTTATTCATATAAAATTAAAAATCACAATCTGAAATATATAAAAAGGGAACCGTTAACCCGTCCACATACAGACTCAATAAGTATTGAAAATGAGAGAGCTATGGCTCCAATAATTAATCAGCGGAGCCAAAGAACAATATACCAAACACATAGTGGATGTGCCCTATGTTTTCTCAGTATTTTCCAAACACAATAATACTGTAAAATCCTCTGAAATGGACCCAATATCTAAAATTGGAGAAATTTAAAATAGACAGAAAATGGTTTCAACATTGCAATGTCTATAATAGGGCCTAGAAACCTTTTCGGGAAGTCTAAGAGTTTTTGTTAACTTAAATGGACATTAATAACATCCAGTAAATCCAATAATCTCACCTCCACTGGTTTTGTGGATGATGGATTAATGGGATTTACAGTGACATTGTCTATAATCTAAAATAAATGTAGTTTACCATGAGTCAGGTTCAGGGTCTGAGCCATTTCTTCAAGTATCATGATTATAATTCAGAAATAGTCCTTGTGTAACTATAATGTTTTCATTATTATGCATCGCTTATATGGCATCATTATATTCCACAGGGTTTTACAGACATTATTATCACTGTCCCCATTGGGGCTCACAATCAAAAATCCCTTCAAAAATCCCTATCAGTCTTTAGCGTGTGGGAGGAAACCGGAGGACCAGGAGGAAACCCACGCAAACATGGGGAGAACATACAAACTCCTTGCAGATGTTGTCCTGGGTGGGATTTGAACCCAGGATCCCAGTGCTGAAAGCAACAGTGCTAACCCCTGAGCCACCGTGCTACCCATGTGTCATTTTTGGATACAATAGAGCAGATCTATTAAAGGAGCTATTGCTCACTGTCTTGGCTCTACCAACACTTCTCCACAGTTGATCCAGTCTTTGTTATGCTGTGGAGGTGACATCATGTCTACAGAGCACATGACCTCTGCTGCCAATCACTGGTTGCATCAGTTACATGTGCTATCAACGTGGCGTCACCCTCAAAAAAGACTGGAGCACTGGAAGAGAAAAGCAGCAATGGAGTCGGGAGGATGACTGACAGCTTTTTTTTATTGCTTTATACACCCATAAGCCTTTGGTTAACTAAAAGTTTATTGCTGGCCACCCTTTTAATAGTACTTAGAATTTTGATTACATAAAGCAAGACAAAAGACCCAGAAACTGTGCCAAACTCACCACAGTGGCACCCTCTGTGTAGTAATACTGGAGTATATTGCCAAGTAGGTTAAAGTGGGTTGACTTTACCCAATCTGGAAGTGTTAAAAGACCATCGATCACTAATTTATCGGCAATCATTTAATGGCCTGTTTATACATGCAAACCGCACTTAAAGAAGCACTCCTCTCAAAGTTTTTCTCTCTTAATATATTGCTGTCATCGTATTATATGACACGGTGTACTTACAATTGCTCAATTCTACCCATCTAATTCTTCTGTTTTCCATTTGGTCTACGACATCACATGATTAAACACTGACTAGCTGAATCCTTCTAAGCTCTATGCAGAAACAGGAGGACAATTTTCTCTGAGTCATGAGTCACTGGGAGGGGGAGAAGCAGAGCAGTTGGGTCTGGAGTTGAAGAGGGGAATGATAAATACAGGGATAAGAGACTTCCTGCTTCTACATAGAGCAGAGAAAAGAGAATAAATATCTGGGTAGAAAGAAAAAATAAGCAATTGTAATTACACAATATCATATAATATGACGATTGCAATAAAGAGGGTAAAAACTTTGATGGGAGTACTTCTTTAATGATGTGCACTTAATGATCTGTAGTAGACCATTTCACCCGATGAAAGATTATTTTTCCTTGTTCATCAGAAGCCTGTATAGACTCCAAGATTATTGTACATGAGTGTTCCTCGGAGTGCTAATTCACGAGTATGTTACAGTGTAAATGCACACTCAGACGCTTCTCCTTCGTCACCACTTGGCAAACTGTACACCAATATTATGTGTCATAAAAATGGCACATGCATTTTACAATCCCACTTAAAACGCAAAATAAATTTGGGTCCCGGCTTGTGAATCAGTTTTCTGGTACAGTCTGAGCCAGGATTCTAAGGCTATGTGCACACATTAAGTATTTGGGGCAAACCTTTTTGAATTTTTTTTGGCAGGAAAAACGCAGAGGCAAAAACTTGTGTTTTTTACTTGCGTTTTTGGCACAGATTCTTCCCCATTTATTAGTATGGGTGAAATCTGCATCAAAAATGCTGACAGAATTGACGTGCTGCAGATATAAATCTTCACCAAATCTACAAGTCACAAATAAGCAACGCATGCATGAGACTTCAGGATTCTCATCCACTTTGCTGGCATCAGGAAAGCCTTCAGGTTTTGTGACCATTCTGCACTGAAAAAAAAAGCAGCAAAAAACGCAACTTATGCACACAGCCTAATGGAAACTCACCTCTTTGGATACAAGCCGGGTGTGGCTAATAAAGGGTTCATACAACAACTATATAGACGCTATAGTCTGAGAATGAAACTCCAAAAAAACACCTGGAGGTGGCAGGATTTGAGAAAAAAAGTAACAAATACAGTGTCTATTCTGATTATTTAGCCATTTGTTACATAGCTCTTATTATCCAGTACATGCTTATTCTGCAAATGGTAAAACAAATTACAAGGAGCATTTCACAAGTCAACCAAAATACGCTGTACTTTTCTAAGGATGGAAAAGAAAGATACATGGCAAAGTCACCTTTTTGCAACTATCCTTTATTTTATCAGCGCTGATTCCAACAATCCTTCACCTGGCTGCTTTTACTGGGCAGTTCTGCATGGTGCCACATGTGACAATTAACACAAACTGAGCACGAATTGATGTGGACAAAGCCTGAACACGATGCCCTAATGCCAGAATCCTCTATTCTCTACCGCTAACCCATTTATGACTGCTGCGTTGTAAGGTGAAATATAACCCAGGTCATTTGGATTCAAGGAAGATTTTATGTCTTAAAGAAAAAATAATAATCTGTCACTAAACTTTGAGCACCGAGTGACAGATGTCATTGGGAGGAGGTGCAAGAGCGTTCGTGTCTTTAAGCCTATTTATATATAATCTCCTAAACTTAAGATGCTAATATTTAACATGCTATTAATGAAGGGATGCTAATCTTGATGAAATGTCAGGAGGAAAAAACAACATCTGGCCCTCTAAATATCTTTAGAACCCAAAATTGAACATTTAAGTTAAAATTTTTCAGCCTGCACCTTCACCCTTGAAGCAGGTAATCGGTTAAAAAAAGAAAAATGGTTGGCGTGCCCACAATACATGATAAAGAAGAGATTGGTTACTTTATACCAGCGCACAGAAATATAGTTGTGAGGGAATTTTCTCCCGAAGATTAATGTGATTTTCATCTTTTCTATGAGAAAAAAAAGCCAATGATTATTGGGGTCACTTTGGACTGCCACCTCTACCCTACTGGGCATCAGATTGCGCACAACCAGTTAAAACCTTTGAACTTGGCCATAATTTGTCTTAAAGGGGTTGTCCACTACTAGGACAACCCCTTCTTAAACTAAATGCTCGGCCCAGAAAAAAAAAAAAACTACACTCAGAGGAAGATTGAAGGATTGTAGCATCAAGGTGGAAGGTGGTAATAAATGTTCACCAATCATTTGTACATGTTAAAGGGGTTGTCCACTACTAGGACAGCCCCTTCTTAAACTAAATGTTTGGGTCCGATAAAATAATAAAGCCAACACTCACCTCCCATGCCGGCTCCGTTCCAGCGGTGTCAGCACTCGCAGTCCCGGGTCTGTGATGCGGTGGAATGACACATGATGCCCGGCGTCCAATCAGCTCTGGCGTCACTGTCCCCGCCTTTGTACAAACTGAACATGAAGAGGAAGTCTGGGCTGCAGCTGATCTCTGACCTCGTCTTCATGTTCTGTTTTTCTGAAGGCGGGGACAGTGACGCCAGATATCTATCTATCTATCTATCTATTTTTTTTTTTCTGGTTAGCCAATAAAGGTATCACTCCGAGAATACTTTTGTCATTTTTGGCATAAAAGTATTTACATCGATTTTTCTGGCTAACACAGTACCACAATATAACTTTGTATTGTAGATCATGTTCTATCCTTAAGATATAGGACTAATCGGGCCGATTAGCTAATTAGCTGATTAGCCGTCACCTTCACGGTTTACCGGGTAAGGTTGGGTATTTTTGGACCTGAGCTGCAGTGAGCCGAAATATCAATCCTAGACAATATCAAAACTACGGTACTGTGCTTGGTAAACAATGAAGAAAATGCATCACCTCCTGGATCGCTAAGGTTCCTTCATTTAGATAATCGTCAGATTGCCAAGAGTCAGACCCCATCAATCTGATTTTGTTGGCCTATCCTAAGTATCTGAACAGTTCCCCCAAACAGTTTGTTTTCTTTAAGATCAGTAACTGATGTAAATTAATCCAAGGATTATACATCCAGCACTAGGGGTGAAAGTTAAAATTCAAACCTGTCACCATAAAAATACAGTCATATGTTACAGAAGGGGAAGCTGAGCAGATTGATATATAGATATATGAGAAAAAAAATCAATATAACCTGTGTTTCATCATTTGAACCTTGGCTCTTTCTTGGATTTTCGGTCCAGTGGAAGGTCCTATCAGTGACAGTTCTCTTTCTATACACATTTATACAAAGAAAGCTGTCAATCACTGATAGGACTGCTTGCTGGACCGAAAATCCAAGAAAGAGCAAAGGTTTAAATGATTAAAACTTCAGTTACCCAGTTACGCTGAATCTTTTCTCACAAAACTATATAAATCAACCTGCTCCGCTCTCCCTGCTTTATAACATGATGACGGCATTTTCCTTGTGACAGGTTCCTTTTAATAGACATTTAAAAATATCTCACTGCCGTCATTGAGACACAAGATTTAAAAGCAATAGCCAACCAGACAGGGAATAAGTAACATGTTAAATTAGACCAATAAAACAATGTATCCACCTCTCCTGAATGTGTCATTTCACAATACACAAAAAACACATTAACAAACATGGATACTGAACATCAAACCTGCACAAGAAGGATTCCAAAGTACGTGTGTATATAAGGCACAGAAAAGTCACTGCATCAAAACTGGATACAACCCATGGTATGAGCACTAATTACACATACACTGTATAATATATATATATACACGGAATGTAGACACACTATACATATGTATACTACTAAAAAGCTCATCCCAGGACGGTGACTGTAATAGAAAATGCATTCACTTAAAGTGGTTTTCCCACAAACAAAGCTAATTTAAATCAACATTTTAATCAATGGATCTTGGAATAATAATAAGTTCCACAATTGGATGTGTTTAAATAAAATGTTCCTGTGCTGAGATAATCTTAGAAATGTGCCCCTGCTGTGTACTGTGTAATGGCTGTGTCTTATGTCTGACTGTACAGGAACATGGTCTGATCATACGACATCTCTTGGGTAGGAGAGTACGCAAAAGAGTATACAGACATTACAGCATGGGAACCCAGCAGATTTTTTTCTTTGAGGTAAAACATTCATTAAAAAAAAGTCAGTGAAATGTTTTACCTCACAAAAAGAATCAGCTGTGATCCCGTGCTGTAATGTCTGTAAACTCTCTTGCGTCCTCCCCTGCCCAGGAGATGTGGTATGATCAGACCATGCTCCTGTACAGTCAGACACAGCCATTCCACAGTACACAGCAGGGGCACATTTATAAGATTATCTCAGCACAGGGACATTTTATTTTAAACACATCTAATTGTGGAAGTTATTGTAAGATCTGTTAATTAAAATGTACTTTGCGGGAAAACCCCTTTAAGGGCAGAATTCTTGTCCCAGAACAATGAATCTAATCTGTCTATATATCCATGCTCAGTGGAATTTGGAATAATAGTTATAATGCAAAGGCATCAGCTCAGCTTTTTCCAATACCCAAGACAAACCAACATGGAGGTCTCTGCGTGTTACTCCACTGGGGAGTAGCAGGTTAGGGTAGCAGGGGCCGCTCTCCGCTACACTGCTGAGTGCAGGGCACAGGCCACTGTGGAGCGAGTTTGGATGAGACCGCTTCCTTCTCTGCTCCTTCCTCTTGGGTGGTACTTGTGGCAGTTTGTGTAGCTGGAGCCGCTCTACGCTACAGTGGCGAGTGGGTGGCATGGCACCGTTCTTACTCAACTCCCACTTCCCAGCTAATGAGTGCGGGCCACAGTATCAACAATGAAGTGTCAAGTCCCCCTCTATTAGCTTGCATTTCTAAATGGATTTACCTGTCATATGGCCATCCAACACAGGGTGGCAATATTTTGGTTATAAACCAACCCAGGACATGCTAAGGCATAATTAGATACATATATACATACACACAAAAACACACCAAAAATCTACTACATATCTATATATATATAATCGTCTTATCCCGTCTGTCTGTCTGTCCTGGAAATCCCGCGTCGCTCATTGGTCCGGCAGCGGCCAATCAGCGCCGCGGGATTTCTGAAAAAAGATGGCGGCCGTTAGCGGCTCATCTGGTGGACTGAGGTCAGCGGCGATGCAGCGGGGAGATGAGCGGCGCTAGCAGCACAACAACCCTGACCGGCGCCGCTGACCTCCATGCGGCTAACGTCGGAAGATCAGCGGCTTGGCCCGCTGATCTCCCGACAGCAAGTGTGAACGGAGGACCGGGGAGTGGCGCCGCCGGTCGGGATGCTTCTGCTCCGAGCAGCCGCTCATCTCCCGGCTTCTCGCAGCAGAAGGAGCCGCACAGGCAGCGCCGCTCCCCGGTCCTCGCTAATACGGAGCCGTACAAGCAGCGCCGCTCCCAGGCCCACACCAATACGACGCGGATTGGTCGCGGTTGCCGGCCGCGACCAATGAGCGAGATGGGTGGCAAATTTAAATGCCCCTCTGCTGATTAATCGCGGCCGGCCACCGCGACCAATCAGCGAGATTGGCGCTAAATTTAAACACCGCTCTGCTGATTGGTCGATTTTATCACCAAATTTAAACAAGCTCTCCGGTCCTCACTAACACAGTTCGCTGATTGGTCGCGGCCGCCACCCGTGACCAATCACCGATATTGCCGCCAAATTTAAACACCGTTTTGCTGATTAGTCGCGGTTGCCAGCCGCGAACAATCAGCGATTTTGGCGCCAAATTTAAACAACGTTCTGCTGATTGCGCCCGGTCGCCCGCATACATATTCTAGAATACCCGATGCGTTAGAATCGGGCCACCATCTAGTCCAATATAAATGTGGTAGGGTGTTTAACTATTAAATGTAGCAACAATATAATGGGGTGAAATACACTCATATATGTCAGTCTATTGATGGAGGTATCCCATACCATCACATCCTATCCTACCGCTGCTGTGCCTCAGTATGCTCCATCCACCACAAGTACTGCAATTTACCATCTGTGTTTGTGGGGCAGCTCTGCCCATTTTATACTGCCATTAATTACATTTATTTGCTCTATAAGATTGTATACATTTTATCTTGTTGCTGTGTCTCGGTATAAGTCATACACCACAATTACTGTGATTTACTATTTGGTCGTTGCATGCTTTCTTTTTGCTGATGTGCCCCAGTACAGTCCGCTACTGCCAACGGTACTTTTAAATATGTATTAAAGAAAGTTTTCAATTTTAAATGTCACCCCTGGTGCTGATGGACAACCCTTAGATTCACTCCTGTCCATCAGCTTATCCGTGCACCTCCTAGAATCTTCTCAGCTGCTGGAAAGAGGACGATTTGCTACTGGTGAGCCGACATCTGGCCCCTTTAAGTGTTCTTATAGTAGTGGTTAGGACCATTGTAGAAGTTTCTTTGCAGTGACCCTTTGTAGTCTGCTGCACTTTTTTTTTACAGTAAGGCCACGGCCCCACTATCAGTATTCGGTCAGTATTTGTTCTCAGGAGTGGGAGCCAAAACCAGGAGTGGGTGATAAATGCAGAATTGGTGACTTGTTTCCATTATACCTTTTCTCTGATTGTTCCTCACCTGGTTTTGGCTCCCAGTCCTGAGAAAAAATACTGACTGAACACTGACCAAATACTGATAGTGGGGCCGTGGCCTTAAACAGTCTGTGGGCACATGCCGGACAGACGGAGGCTGAGAGAACACATTTTTGGCCTCCGCCTAGTGAATGGGGGCCCATGGCAAGGTTACAGCATACATCGGAAAATGCTCCATACATAAACTGCAGGCTAGATACACAGACGCAGTGTGCACCAAGCCTGAGATAGTTGTAGACATGATCCACTAATGAACGGATCGTGAATTCAGAGCACAAAGTGGAACATCTCAAGCCCACATTATGAACCGGCTACAATTCAATATGAGTATTGCCCAAGCACGACACCACAGAACACAACAGCCCAGACAATGAGGTAGTAACTGGCTCTGAGATATTCATGGCTAGCAGACCTTAAGGCTAATAATTCATATGTAACTTCTATATAAAATGTTTAGTGTTGAGCGAGTATGTTCTGTCCGAGTATGCTCGGCCGAGCTCCGAGTATTTACAGCTGCTCGGTGATAAGGTTGAATCGCTCCCGTATGCATGATTTGCAACTGTTTGACAGCTTTATTACATGTGAGGAATGTGTAAGAAATAGACATTCCTCACATGTAATAAAACGGTCAAACAGTCACAAATCATGCACACGGGAGCGATTTAACCTGATCACCGAGCAGCTATAAATACTCGGAGCTTGGCCCGAGCATACTCGCCAAAAGGGTTAATAGAACATACTCGCTCAACACTAAAAATGTTATAATGACAGTGACATTAAAATGTATTTTAGAACATGTATATTTCATTGCCTGGCTTTTTTATTTTGAGTCTATCAAACTAGAATATCTGAAGAATAAAGAGGGCAACCATCAGTACCCAGTCACACATGATTTATGCGCTGCCCCCTCAGACCCTGTACTTGAAATAACACATTGTAAAGATTTTTCCCAGACTGTTCATTTATATCAGCGTTGTCAATCCTTTAACACTGGGGTTTTACAAAACTAGAATGGGTCTTAATACCCATGGTCAAGATCATGCCAAAGTGTAACATATTCCTCAATTTACCCTTCATTTGTCTCAAAAACTCCATATAGCAAAACGAAGCACAAAATATTCACTGATCTGTTACTAGATTTCTTCACAATACAAAAATGAATATATTAAAACAGATCGTAGAGCTGTACCTACTTAAAAAAATAAAATAAATGATTATACAGCTGTTGTGACTTTTCAAAATATGGTTTCAGCAAGACAGTAATAAAGGTTAAGTGTAGTCTCCATTCTCCACCACCCATCCAGCCTGATTGACAGCTGCAGCTTCTGCTGAGCAGTGTGAGATCTCAGTGCAGCAGGGAGGAGGGACACTGAGGAGCTTGTCAATAAAATTCTTGAGCAGATTAGAGATCGGTCACAAAGAGTGCTCTATCCCTGGCGGTTGTGCTGCTGGGTAATTAAGTACATAGGCCTCAATTGATTAAAATCGGTAATGTTCAAGCCTTGATGAGGGGTCAGGTGGACTGCAAGTCGCATGATTTATTAAGGGGCGCATTGCTCTTAATGAATTAGGCAAGGCGTGACGCCCGTGCGCCTTGCCACCCTCTTACTCAAGTCCGGCACTAGATTAAGATTTCTGACATAACGAATGCAGCTGCTCATCATAGATTTGATGAGTGGGGGTCACCACGTCCTGTTAGGCCCCAGCACCTCCCAATTTGTTGTAGTTGGGTGAAAATGGCGCGCAAACTTACATTGCACAAACATTTTGCGACTTTCCAAAGCTTTTTAAACCAGAATTCTGGTGAAAAAGCTTTGATGAATCGAATCTTTAGGCCCGATTCATCACAGCGCTAACTCTAAAAAACTAGTCAAACAAGTCAAAATATTTTTGCATGTGAAGTTCCACAAAAATGTTGTGACTTTTGACAGTTTCAGACAATTCCAGCAAAATGGGCATAGCTGAGAAGGAGTCGGGGCAGGGTGGGGCATGGCAAAGCCCACCTGTCAAATTGATCAAAAGAGAAGGTGTTTCTTATGCCAGAAATTATTACTCCAGTCCATGACTGGAATCACATTTCTGGCAAAGTGCAAGATACTGATAAGATGTGCCGAAATCATTAAGTGGTGCGTGCCGCTTAATGAATTCAGCGCATCTTACTGGCTTACAAAATGACAGTCTTAATGAAGCGGGGACATACTGTCGGGTTTCTGTGATTGCTGGAGGTCCCCGCAGGCGGACACTTCGTGATCATCCTGCTGTCAAAGAACAAGTAGAAATTGTCAAAGCCAAAAACTCTTTTAATCTTCATTAGTGTAATTATGTTATCATGTGAAGCAAAATTACTTGCTGATAAAAGGTTAATATACATATGAAATTTTTAATGACTGACCCATTTTCACACATAGAATAAGCTTTTTTTCGGCATAAGTCTTAAAACTATTATTTCCAAGATGTCTCTCAAAAACATAATTGAAAAGAATCATCTAATCAGTCTATTGCCCAGGAAAAATGTTCCCAGGTTGGAAATAATCCAGAAGTTTGAGTGGCCCGGTACTGATGTGCCGCATACACAAGCAGATTTAGCTTTCCTGAGATGATAGTCACATATGAAATGGAGCTTGTTCCTGGCTACTCGGAGGGAACGGAATCATATCCAAAGTTGGCGAAATTTACAATGCACTGTGACATCATCTCTCTGATGACAGTCCAATTAAGGATTTATTCCTAATGACATTTTTTTGCCTGCTATCACTCCTTAAGGCCGCGTGCCCACGTAGCGTTTTTCAAGCGTATATGCTGCGGAATTTCCGCAGCGTAAACGCTTGTGAAACGCTATGTAATCCGCCCCCCATGGTCCCCAAGGGGATTCCGCAAGTTCTATGCACATGCTGCGGATTTTTCCACAGCGTTTATGCTGCGTTCAAAAATCCGCAGCATGTCCATTAATTTTGCGTTTCCGCAAGCGGAATTGCCTTGTGCAATGCATTAAAAAACGCAAGGCAATTCCGCATGTGGGAAATGCGCGATAAACGCACGATAAACGCTTGCGGAATTCCGCATGCGTTTTTCCCGGGAGAGGACTTGCAGAAATGAAGCAGAAATTTTCTGCTTCATTTCTGCAACATGGGCACATAGCCTAATACAGCAGAGATTTCATTCAAAATCCTTCATCCTAAACTGTACTGTAATTTAATAATTATTTATCTTTTTACAGTTTTGCAGCTTTATTCATTTTTGCATTTTCCAATGCAGTGTTATAATACCAAGGGTGCTTTTCATTCCTTCTGTATATTATCATGTGCAATGATTGTACATGCAGCTCTTCTATAACCAATCAGAATGAATAGATCTTATAAACTAGGGCAGATTTACTTGTCCTGCCTATTTTTTAGGCAATGTATATTTGAAATGCATGATATTAAAGTGTCCCTATTTTATGGCAGATGCTCATATTGAATGACAAATTTGGTGAACCTTTTATTAACATTACGCCACCTATTGGTTGGTTAATATAATTTTCACTAAAACCCTGATTCATCAAAACCGGGAGTTTTCTCGCCGCTCTTGATGAGGGAGCATAGTGAAGTCAGGCTCCTGATTTATTAAGATACATTTTTGTGCACCATGTCAGAAATCTTACTCTAGTCACCGACTGAAGTAAGATTTCTGGCGTAGGGAATGCCACGGCTAGTTATCAATTAGATGAGTCGTGGCATCACGCCCCTGTCATGTTCCACCTCCATCCATTTTGGCATAGCTGGAAGAAACTGACAACAGATGCACAATTTTAATGAAACTATGAGTTGCACAAAAATTTTGCGACGTTTCAAAGCTAATTTATGCCAGTATTCGGGCTATATTGTTTCAATGAATCGAGGCCTAAGTGCTGAGACATGCCTCTTGTTGAGTGTCTAAACACCTAAGAAAAACTCAGGGCCCGATTAAGACTGGCATTTTACAGCCCAGTCTTAATGATGGGCGCGTTGGATTAAGATGTGCCGAATTCATTAATGACACCACTTAATGAATTAGACGTATTGTACAAGTGCCATGCTCCTCCACTAGAAAGGTAAGCCAGTCAGAGACTGAAGTACATTTCTTGTAAAATTTACACCACCAAAGTGGCGTAAGTTTTGGTGAATTAGAATGAAGGGATTAGCCATGCCAAAAACATTTTTTGGGGGTGAAGCTTGCTGGGAATGGTGTGTAAACACCAAAAGTCACAAAATTTTTGCACAAGTTCCGAGTTGTACAAAAATATTGGAACATTTGAATGCGTTTTTACACTAGAACTGGCTAAAACACATTAATGAATCGGAGCCTTTGAAAAAAGGCAGGAACAGACCTGTCACACCAGGGCAGCTGGTGGGGAAAAGCTGCTGGGGACCCAGCTGTCCGATTAGTCTCCATTGCGGCTCTGTCCCTTGTACCTATCAAACGTAACCAATTTTCTTAGTAAATATATTTCTAAAGATGCTATTGACATCAACTTCTCACCAGATGTCGGTAAAATCCATCCAATCCACAAGGGCAAAGAAATCAAACCATAGATGTCCATAAATTAAGTTATGTGTAATAATGAAAAATGACCCAGGGAAAAAGTATTAAACACTGAAATGCATTAAATACTTCTTACAAAAGCCTTTGCTGGTGATGACAGCTTTAGGACACCTCCTGTGTGGAGAAACTAGTCGCATGCATTGCTCTGATGTGATTTAGGCCTATTCTTCCACACAAACACTCTTTAAATCCTGAAGAACGATAATCTTTTGTGAAAACCAAAAGATCATTCCACCCACTGATTGATCGTTTTGCTCATTCATTCATTGGCAGCCTGTTTAGACTGCAGGATTATTGTGAAACTAGCGCTCCTAGGAAGGCTTGTTCATGATAACTTTGCAGTGTAAATGCACCTTAAAGAAGAACTCATCAAAATTTTTATCTTTTTAATGTATTGCAAATCATATTATATAGCACGATGTAGTTACCATTACTCATTTTGCCCTTCTACCCAGCTAATTCTTCATTTTTCCATTACGTCTATGACATCACATGGTTACAAACTGACTAGCTGAATCCTTCTAAGCTCTATGTAGAAACAGGAGGTCAATTTTCCCTGCATGAGTCATAAGTCATTGTAAAAGTTCCTGGCATGGGGGGTGGGAATCAGAGCAGCTGGGTCAGGAGTTGAAAAGGGGAATGATAAATGCAGGAACAAGAGACTTCCTGTTTCTACATAGAGAAAAGAAAAGAGAAGAATTAGCTGGTAGAAGGGCAAAATGAGCAATTGTAAGTACACAGTGCTATATAATATGATGACTGCAATATATTTAGAGAATAAAAACTTTGATGGGAGTGTTTAAGTGACGCACAAGCAGGATCTAAAAAAAGGATGTGACTAATCAGAACAGTCCATCTTCTTCCAATACAATGTGTCATTTCCTTCAGAACCAGCATTATCTCTGTCAACAATCTTTGCTACAGCAGATCTTCTGTGGGATCGGATAAGACAGACTAGCCTTCGCTCTCCATGTGCATCAATGAGCTTTGGATGCCCATGACAGATTTCATATGGAGACATATGGATGTTTTTCTGTTTCATTCCATACAAATCCAACAGTGAAAGAATCATAGCATAAATTATCACATGTACGGCATCCAACAGGGCACCATATGTATCTACCGGGGCCCTTGTGCTGTCATCTAGCCTTCTGCAGAAACCTTTCCAGATTCTCTTTCATACTGTGGACTTGGATCATACAGTGCCTACAAGTAGTATTCAATCCCCTGCAGATTTAGCTCGTTGACACATGCGGAATTAACTTGGCATTGTGACATTTGTACTGTAGATCAGCCTGGAAGTGGGAAATGCACTGCAGCAAATTTTTTTTTTTTTTTTTTTAAAAACGTTAAAAGTTAATTCAGAGTGTCATTTATTATTCAACCCCTCAAACCACAAGAATTCTGTTTGGTCCCCCTAAAGTATTAAGAAGTAGTTCAGGCACCAAGAATAATGAGCTTCACATGTGTGGATTAAAGATCTCTTTTGCCAGCCTTTTCTGACTATTTAAGACCCTCCCCAAACTTGTGAACAGCACTCAGACATGGTCAACATGGGAAAGACAAAGGAGCATTCCAAGGCCATCAGAGACAAGATCGTGGAGGGTCACAAGGCTGGCAAGGGGTACAAAACCCTTTCCAAGGAGTTGGGCCTACCTGTCTCCACTGTTGGGAGCATCATCCGTAAGTGGAAGGCTTATGGAACTACTGTTAGCCTTCCACGGCCTGGACAGCCTTTGAAAGTGTCCTCCCGTGCCGAGGCCAGGCTTGTCCGAAGAGTCAAGGCTAACCCAAGGACAACAAGGAAGGAGCTCCGGGAAGATCTCATGGCAGTGGGGACATTGGTTTCAGTCAATACCATAAGTAACGTACTCAACCACAATGGTCTCCGTTCCAGACGAGCCCGTAAGGTACCTTTACTTTCAAAGCGTCATGTCAAGGCTCGTCTACAGTTTGCTCATGATCACTTGGAGGACTCTGAGACAGACTGGTTCAAGGTTCTATGGTCTGATGAGACCAAGATCGAGATCTTTGGTGCCAACCACACACGTGACGTTTGGAGACTGGATGGCACTGCATACGACCCCAAGAATACCATCCCTACAGTCAAGCATGGTGGTGGCAGCATCATGCTGTGGGGCTGTTTCTCT
Organism: Phyllobates terribilis; assembly: GCF_046119375.1. Taxonomy (NCBI): domain Eukaryota; kingdom Metazoa; phylum Chordata; class Amphibia; order Anura; family Dendrobatidae; genus Phyllobates; species Phyllobates terribilis. Next base: position 517,704,005 of record NW_027362765.1, on the reverse strand, counting down.
GCCAAGGGGCCTGGCCATCTGGTCCGCATCCATGGGAAGATGGATAGCACGGCCTACCTGGAGATTTTGGCCAAGAACCTCCGCTCCTCCATCAAGGATCTTAAGATGGGTCGTAATTTCATCTTCCAACAAGACAACGACCCAAAGCACACAGCCAAGAAAACCAAGGCCTGGTTCAAGAGGGAAAAAGTCAAGGTGTTGGAGTGGCCTAGTCAGTCTCCTGACCTTAACCCAATTGAAAACTTGTGGAAGGAGCTCAAGAATAAAGTCCACATGAGACACCCAAAGAACCTAGATAACTTGGAGAAGATCTGCATGGAGGAGTGGGCCAAGATAACTCCACAGACCTGTGCCGGCCTGATCAGGTCTTATAAAAGACAATTATTAGCTGTAATTGCAAACAAGGGTTATTCCACAAAATATTAAACATAAGGGTTGTATAATAATTGACCCACACTTTTATGTTTAAAATTTAATAAAATTCAACTGAGCAACATAACTTTTTGGTTTGTAAGATTTATGCTTCTGTTCATAAATCTCGTTTGCAGTTTGAAGGCTCTAACTTATTTGCATCTTATCAAACCAGATAAATCTGCAGGGGGTTGAATACTACTTGTAGGCACTGTATATACAATGTCACAGGTACACGTGTACATGGAACTTCGTTTTATAGGCAATGCAGTACTTCATAAACATGGGGGCCACCTTGGTAGTCTACAGGAAAATAGACTGTTTCTAGCTCTACCCATGTGTTCTTTTTATCATATTTATCAGACCGTGAATCTTTCCCTGATTGGATTACTTAACACTGATCATCAGCCACTTAACATGATGAATCAGTGATCGTGTAGGGCTCATCTGGCAGATAAGCACCTCCTGCATCAAACTGCAGTGGGCTACTGTCTAAACATATGTGTCTTAATATAATTATGAGACACACAACCTGTCAGTCCTAGAACAGAGAAGCTTTGATAGTAGTGACCAAGGATCACTAGATTTATGAGCAAAAACCCATCTCATCACATTCTGGAGCAGTCCTTGCATTTGATAAAATTAGAGTGATACCCGGTAACAGATGTGTCCTATGTTTTTCAGGATGGACATTGATAAATAATGCCTGAATTTGGACTAATAAGTTGGTCAAAGATCTCATTGTGCCAATACATATGGTGTTGGCTATGCCTTTTTGTCCAAGCATACATTTTCTGTCCACTGGGTCAAGTGACCCAACAGTGACGACCTGTGAGCTCATACTGCTTTTATGTAGGAAGGAAGTCAACATCGTCTATCATGTCCTCCTGGCTCTCCCTGGTGAAACGCTCAACTAGTTGTAACCGTTTCCATCAGCGAGACTTTGTGTTCAGGTGCAAAAGGGAACACTTCATCTAAAAGAAGAAGAGGAGGAATATGCAATGAAGGTGGCTTCTGTTTGTGTCTTCCAGATCAACAGAATTCTGAGGAACCTTCATCTACAACATGTTAGATGCTCAGCAACTACTGAGGCCAATCATCTCATGTATGAGGCTGCCAGATATCACTGGGTTGTCTACCCTTGTTTGGAAATTTGACCAATCACATTTGATTCTGATGCCCAAAACCTATATATGGCTCTTATAACAAATAAGTGAGACCATTCTACTTTGGCCTTATACTTCTGCTCCCAGCACAATGCACCTCTTAGGTTTCTGATGATCGTAGTTTGGCAACCAATGATCCATAAAGCATACCTATGGGGCATATTGGGCTCATGTATTAATAAAAAGTGCATCAAGACTAAATATACATTCAAATATTGTGCAAAAGACCACAAAACGTAAAAGAAAAAAAAGTGTGCGGAAATAGCAGTTGAGCTTCATTGGCATGCACAATACGCTCGGTAAAGACTCATTTGCAGACCTATTAATTATCTAAATTGCCATTTGACACTACCAGATGATAAGATCACACTGGGGCAGCCCTAAGACCATGCTAAAAATAATGAAATGGTTTTCCTGTAATTTCTTCAAGACATGAATGTTGACCTGTAGAATCATAACACATATAGAAAACTAGCAGTTCATCAAGTATTTCTTTGTATCATAAAAAAAAATAAAGCGATGAAGAAACAGATGAGCTTCACGGGATTCTCATCTCCTGTTATCTATATCAAAAAAGGACCCATTTCTGTTATATGTCATTACAGCATATGTATAAAATGTACATGATGAGTGGACCAGAACAATTAGTATCCAAATGATATTGCAAAACAGGGTCTGCTGGCCGTTTCCTCCTGTCAGCAATACTTTAACCCCTTATATCTGCCATTAAAGGGGTTATGCCATTAATCCATGGATTAGGGCATATGGAAAGTCATATAGGGTGGTCCATAACAAGCCAAAGTGGAAAGCCAATAAAAAGCAGCACTGCATAGCAATCACTGATAATTGTTTTTTTGGGGGGTTTTGAATAAATGTTGAAAAGAACCTGTCACCAGGTAAGTGTCAAGTTCCTGCTCTTAATTTATTCCTGCTAATTATTCAGTACTGTTCTTTATTGAAATCCACCAACTGGTTCCTGAGACATTTGCCTTTTTTTGTAGCAACTTTTTCCTGGTCTTTACCAAGTGGGCGTGGCTCAAAGGATTCTCAGGGGTGTGTCTTTAGGCTGGTTTGCATTATTACCCCATTATCTACATCCCTTTGTAAAAGACCAGAAAAATTTGTAGTAAATAAAAAGGCATATATCTCTGGGACCGTATGGTAGATTTAAAAAAACAAACAAAAAAAAAAAACAGCAAAAACTGGTCACTCTTAACCTGGTGACAGGTCGTCTTTAAAGGAATGGTCTACGGTGAGACTACTATTACTTTGTTATCTGAAGAGGGAGTTGTACATCTGTTTAAATAGGTATTCCCCATTTCAGACACTTCTAGCATAGTCATAAATGGCTAATAGATGCAAGACCCACCTTGCGGACTAGCAACTATGTAGTGAGTTAAAAAACAGTCTTGCATGGTGGCAAGTGAAGAACACTAGACTCTCCACTTTTTTGGCGTTATTTTTATAACTAAAAATGAGAAGTAAGACCACTTTACGTGTCAGTTCACATAGATAAAGTGTAACATCCGATACTTAGGTAATGTCTGACATCTTCTAAAATACTATAATTAAGACAAGAAAGGGTAGAAATAACCTTACCTCTATTTATGGCTATAAAAAGAACAGACCCATCCCGCTGGCTTTACTATGGGCCTGTTTATTCCATAAAGGCATTATTTAGCAAGATGATATATGGCAGAGTTGTCACTCATAACAAATCTCTGCTTTTCTGGACCCTTATTGATTAGGTTTCATGGTAATGTTATCATACACATTGCTCGGCTTACAAAGCTGATGAGATATGCACAAGTAAGGCGGCCAACAATATAAGTGATGCTGTAACATCAAGTTTCTAGCCAGGGAAGGGAAGAAAACAATGGAAGACCTTTTTAGTATTCAACAATTTTCTGTTGGAACCTTATCTGAATTATCAGTAACCTCCGTGCCAGTCTCAGCTGCTTCTCTTTGTTCGTCGCAGATGGAGACAAAAAGCCAAGTGACAACAACTCACATATGACTTATAAAACGAGAGTTATCAATAGCACAGCGCTGTGTGAAATGGCACTCGTCTCCTGACTTTCCTACATACGCTGATCGTAACACGCAGTAGCTGTTAAAGAAATTATCCCACCCCTGACAAGTATTTTTTTGCAAATACTTTTATTCACAATTAACCAGTTCAAGATCGACCGAGCTATTAAACCCCATTTCTGACCAAGCACACTTTTTACCCCCCATACATGCTTCTCAAAGAGTTATAACATGATTTCGCTTTCAGGTATTCAAGTTTTTTTTTTTTTTTGCTGATAGCGGGTGATATTAGTGTAAGAATGAGGGAAATAAAAGGTTTGTTTATCTATTTTTCTTTTTTTATGACCATAAAGGACTAATAAAATACATACCCAAAGAGTGGTCATAAATGGTTGCACATCCAGTTGGAAGAATGTCTCAAGTGGGATACCACAAGGCTCTGTCCCTGTGTTGTTCAAGATCTTTATCAATGATTTAGATGAAGGAATTGTAAACTGATTACATTTGCTGATAACACAAAGTTAGGCTAATACTAGAGAAGAGAGAGAGGATTCAAAAAGACCTAAATAAACTGGAACTTTGGGCAGCAACTAACAGAATGGTTGTTAACAAGGAGAAATGCAAAGTCCTACATCTGGGCAAGAAAAATGAAAAAAGCACACACAGAATGGGAGGAATAGGGCTAAGCAACAGCACTTGTGAAAAAGAGTTGGGTATACTAATAGATCACAGACTGAACATGAGTCAACAGTGTGATGCAGCAGCAAACAAGGCAAACACAAATCTGGGTTGCATTAACAGAAGCATACAGTCTAGATCACGTGAAATAATTATTCCCCTCTACTCCTCTTTGGTCAGGCATCATCTGAAATATGGTGTCCAGTCCTGGGCACCACATATTAAAAAAAGACGAAGAAACTGGAGCACGTTCAGAGAAGAGAGACCAAAATGGTGACCGGTCTGCAAACACTGTCCTATGAGGAACGAGAAGACTGAGAGGTGACTTGATAGCTATCTACAAATATTTCAAGTGCTGTCACACTGTAGAGGGATCCGCTTTATTCTCATTTGCACAAAGAAAGACTAGAAGCAATGGGATGCCACTAAATGGGAGAAGATACAGATTGGGCAGCACAGTGGCTCAGTGGTTAGCACTGCAGCCTTGCAGCGCTGGGGTCCTGGATTCAAATACCACCAAGGAAAACATATGCAAGGAGTTTGTATGTTCTCCCCGTGTTTGCGTGGGTTTCCTCCGGGTTCTCAGATTTCCTCCCACGCTCCAAAGACATACTGATAGGGAATCTAGATTGTGAGCCCCGATGGGGACAGTGCCAATGTTGTCTGTGAGGCGCTGTGGAATTAATGGTGCAAAAAAACTTTTTGACAGTGAGGGGAATTAATGAGTGCAACAGGCTGCCACAAGGTGGTAAGTTCTCCATCAATGGAAGTCTTCAAACAAAGGCTAGACAGACATCTGAGATGATTTAGTGAATCCTGCATTGAGCGGGGGCGTTGGACCAGATGACCCTGGAGGTCCCCTCCAACTCTAACATTCTAGGATTCTATGATTTAAAAATGTTCTCCCCATTGTGTAACAAAGACTTTTTTATATTGAACATGTTTTTTTTAGCAGCAGCAATTTAAATTGACAGTGGTATTTTTTTTTAATAACTAAAAATTAAATTACCCATTTTACACAGTGCCCCCTTAAAAGGGTTGTCCGGTCCAAATCGATAAGTCTGCAGTTACTCGGTTTGACTGCAGACTTATGAATCCCCCCAGTGCATGCACTGTGCGCTGTGGGGATTCGCTTGTTTCTGACCCGGGACAGGCAGGTATGTATGTGTTGTACATACTCCCGGCCAGTAGGAGTGGCCTCGCTTCCATACACTTGTATTGGGCAAGGCCGAGCCCTCTTGTCAGCCACACCCATATCACTAAACGGGGAACGGTCTCGCTCAATACAAGTCTATGGAGCAAGGCCATACCCACTAGACAGGCCCTGACCGGGAGTATACACTACCGTTTCAAGAGTTTGGGGTCATTTAGAAATTTCATTATTTTTGAAAGAAAAGCACATTTTTTTCAATGAAGCCAACATTAAATTAATCAGAAATACACTCTATACATTGTTAATGTGGTAAATGACTATTCTAGCTGCACACGTCTTGTTTTTATTGCAATATCTACATAGGTGTATAGAGGCCAATTTCCAACAACCACCACTCCAGTGTTTTAATGGTACATTGTGTTTGCTAACTGTGTAAGAAGGCTAATGGATGTTTAGAAAACCCTAGAAAACCCTTGCACATGTATGTTAGCCCAGCTGAAAACGGTTTGGCTGATTTGAGAAGCTACAAAATTGACCTTCCTTTGAGCTAGTTGAGAATCTGGAGCATTACATTTGTTTGTTCTATGAAACTCTCAAAATGGCCAGAAAAAGAGAACTTTCATGTGAAACTCGACAGTCTATTCTTGTTCTTAGAAATTAAGGCTATTCCATGCGAGAATTTTCCAAGAAACTTTAGAAGATTTCCTACAACGGTGTGTACTACTCCATTCAGAGGAGAGGACAAACAGGCTCTAACCAGAGTAGAAAGAGAAGTTGGAGGCCCCACTGTACAACTGAGCAACAAGACAAGTACATTAGATCTCTAGTTTGAGAAATCGACACCTCACAGATCCTCAACTGGGAGCTTCATTAAATAGTACATGCAAAACACCAGTCTTTGGCAAACTCAAGTCGGACCTTCCGGTTCTTTGCAGAGATGAAAGGCTTCTTGACTGCAACTCGTGCATTCAACCGTACTGCTCTTAGCCATCACTCCACAGTTTGGTGACTCACTTTGACCCCATATTCTTCGGTCATTTTGTGCAAAATCTCTACAGCACTTTTAATGGACATCAGATACTGACTTTTTCTTAATAATGTGATCAACTCTGGAGGAAGTTTTCCATGGTTGTCCATTTCTAGATTTGTCAGCTGTTCTATAACTTTCTTTTTCTTTCTTTAATATACATGACGCTTGACTCTGAGAACAGTTGAATTCCAGTTACCCCAGTAGAAAGATTATCTTATCGAGTCTGGTTTCTGGGAGTTTGCCATATATTTACCATACAGCGGCCACTGCGGGGGAAATGCATCAATGGACAGTATAGTATTACGTATCACCTATTTAAAATCAAATAGTCTACTATGTAATACATGGTTCACTCTGAGGTGGACACAGACAAAAGAAGGCCTCTGTGAAAGAACATTAAACGGATCCTTCACAGTCCAATAACTCAAATTGCACAATTCCACCTGCTTTGGAGATGGAAGTGGGCCCCCTTACCTCTTGGGCCCCTGTGCAGTTGCACAGGTTGCACTAATGGTACATCCACCCCTGGGTCCACCAAAAAGAGCGCTGTTCTTACATGGTATTTCTCCTCAGACTTTAAAAGAAAGGTGTGAAGACAGAGACCCTCTCGCACCATGATGTTCATAAATTTAATATGGCATAGAAACAAGAACTGACAAGATGAGACCACAACTTTAATGTATTCATTATAATTAACATTTCATGATAAAAGGAAGCTTCCAAAAAATGATATGAGCTTGTAAGGCTGGGTTCAAATGGCCCTTGTAAAAAGGTGTACCAGTTCTATTCCAGGGTCTGCACACCTCCATTCCTACCTCCTTCGAGGTACTATCCAAGAATAGTTCAACAACAAGAGGTTTAATATCTAGTATTTACAATATTCTACAGGCTTCGGACACAGATTCCTTAACTAGACACTCTTCTATGCTCAAGTGGGAGGAATATCTGGGTAAAAGACTAAGCGTTGTAAAT